>NC_050451.1:56374278-56675778 GCF_903995425.1 Onychomys torridus | reverse complement strand
TTTTGAAAACGTGATAAAAGCACCAAACTTGCAGAGCCCTTGCATGGAAGAGCCAATCAAAGTCAGAGCCTGTCCTTTAGCCAAGCCACAAACACTATCATCCTTTGGTGTACAGAAAATCTATTCAATATGGCCTTGTACTTTTGAGGACCCACCTGCATTTGGCATTTTACTAAATCAAGGAGAACAACAGCAGTGTCTGTCAGCCCACAACTTAAGACCCCACCAAAGCCACACAATGCACAATACTTCATGGAGCCAAATTTACAACTATACTCTTCCGAGGCAGCGGCAAGCAGGTGTTGGGAACAGCCAGGCAGGCCGGGGACTGCAGGAGTTCGAGAGCCCATCATACAGCAGCTGCAGGTGCAGTGTGATGAGTGAGTTCACCTATGCCAGATGCCCCTCAGAAGAAAACATCCTCTTGCCTAAGTTGGGGAACATCCAACTGCTTATTCCACACGGCTTTGGCTCGGAGCCCGAATGTCCTTCCTGACTGAAGATTGGTGCCCCTCACTGACACAAATTATTTTAAAGAATGTTGCATGTATAAACATCTCAACCCTGCCTTCCCTTTTTTGAAAGCTTCATTCTGACCACGGTTGTCCCTTCCTTCTACACTGGATTTCAGAGTGACTTAAATAAAATTACAGATGTAGGACTCAAAGAACAAATAGCTATAAATCCTAGGTCCCTAACAGTGAATTCCCCTTGCTGTTATTATTTTTAAGTTATTATTTTTAAGATGACTACAATTTTAAAATGACAAAATTGTCATGTCTACAAGAGATACACACAAAATTCTGTTTTGATAAAGACTCAAGAAGTAGAAGAGTAGGTATCTACTTTTTAAGATTTATTTAATGTTTGTGGGTGTTTTGCTTACACGTGTCTGTGTGCCATGTGTATGCTGCACCAGCAGAGGCCAGAAGAGGGCATGGGACCCCCTGAACCTGGACTTGTAAGTAGCCATGTGAGTGCTGAGAAGGGAGCCCAGGTCTTCTGCATGAGCAACAGGTGCTGTTAACCTCCGAGCCATCTCTTCAGCCCATTAGGTATTGATCTTAGCACTGATGTCCACATGCTATGTGCTCTTAGATTCGAATCCTAAAGGCTGGATTAGTTTTTATTCCTAATCCACCCTTCTTACCCCAACTGAGGAGTTTTGGAGCAAATTATTCCCACAGGTGGCTTTGGTAGCTTTTGCAAAGATTTCTAATCTCCAAATTCCAGTAACTGCTATCCTCTTGGGCAAATTTGACTGGGGTCCAATAGTCCCCAGAGTGGATCTTCCATGAACTGAAGGCCTGTCCCCAAATTTAAAGAGTCCAAAACAGTGCATGAAAATTTCTGCATCTCCAACTTGCTAGGCACACTTTTATAAAAATATTTAGTTATTCTTATTTGCATGTGTAAGTATTTGTCTATGTGTATTTATGTGTACCATGTGTATGCCTAGTGCCCAAGGAGGCCAGACGAAGATGCCAAATCCCCTGAAATTGGGGGTACAGGAAATTATGAGGCACCATGTGAGTTCTGGTCCTCTGTAAGTGCTGAGCCGTCTCTTCAGCCCAAACATGTCTTAGTGCTTCCTCTGTAGTAAATCACTGAGTCCCCATAATATTATGTGAACAAATTTTTTAATCACTATTTTCTGAAGGACTTTGAGCAACAGGCATCCAGGACAAGATTATATCAAATTCAGTTTTTTTCTCCTATGTGCTTTTGCAGATAAGACAAGTCTGTATGACTGTATAGCATATTGTAAATGTCTGTGTAACTTGCACCATCTATTTGCTGAGCCAAGTTTAGCCAATAATAGACCCCACTCTCCATATGTATTAGTTTACAGAGAAAGTGGTGTTCATGAAGTGTTACTGTAAATCATATTGTTACAGAAGTGGTAAAATTATTTCCCTCAGCAATCATGTCCCCTGGGCACAAGGTTCCATTATCCTTTGTTTTTGTGTGTGACGTCACTTTATGAAAAACTAACGCCAAACATACTGAGTCTAACTGGTGGTGGAGAGACGCAGCGTCTGTGCTTCCATCTTTTTTAGACTTGTATGTTGGAAATGCAATTTGAAAGAAACAGTAAAAAGGATCCTTCTACTTGTTAGTCACCTATTGTGATGGCCCCATGGAGTATAGCAGTGTGCTCCTACTTATCAGCTGTGACCAATGCTTTTCTTCAGTGATTGAGACAAGAAAAATATCCAGGATCAGTTAAAAATGACCAAGTGTCCTATAAAACTTATTTTTATATATCAACAACCCAACAAGTCCAGGCAATTCTGACAAAGCATGGCTTGAATGTAACATATTAAAAATCTGGCCGAATTTGGATAAGTCACTTCAACATCCCGCCCACTGTCATCTGTTACAATCACAGCTTGGGATGAGATTTCCGCTGCATTGTTATGAAGCTTAATCATCACTGTGTCCCTGTGAATGCAGTTAGCTACATCCACCCACTGAGTTCATCCTCTTAGGGGGCCAGAATGAGCTTATAATTAGAAGAAATCACATTGTCCTCACATTTGGAGAGCTGAGGCTCTAGATCTACTCTTCTCCAGACACCCATGAAACATGCCACCAAACGCTTCAAAACTTGTCACCTTCTCCTTGGCAATGACTAAATACACTTGCCGATATTTTGCTAGGAATTTGTTTAGAGGCTTTGCTCAGGGAACAAATGTCTCTATCAAGAGACACCGAAAAAAGGTCAATGGAATCACCCCAAAGTTCCCTAAATATCTCTTGGTAGCAAGAGAGGGGGAAAGAAAGGGAGAGGGAGGGAGAGAAAAGTAGAGAAAGAGACAGAATCTTTAGAAAAGGTTTTTTAAAGGATGAGAAGAGTCACCAGCATTAAAGGCCGTATCTTGTCCACATCAGTACCCTATAATTCCATGTTATCAGAGAAGAGAAAGTTACGTTCGTATCACCATGAAGCTGACATTCCCTGTGGTTGAGGGCCTGGCAACACACTTGACAACACTGGAAAGGGAGGTCTATATCTCCTTTCCATGAGTCTGTGCCCCCACTCTTTTTTGTGATCCACAACAGTAGGACCCCTAACCTCAAACTTGTCATTAAAAACCAAAAACCAAAAAAAAACCCCTGTGTTTGAGCTGGGAGGTGGTGGTACATGCCTTTACTCCCAGCCCTCAGGAGGCAGAGGCAGGTGGATCTGTTAGTTCGAGGCCAGCCTGGTCTACAGAGTAAGATCCAGGACAACAGGCACCAAACTACAGAGAGAGAGAGAGAGAGAGAGAGAGAGAGAGAGAGAGAGAGAGAGAGAGAGAGAGAAAAGAAGAAGAAGAAGAAGAAGAAGAAGAAGAAGAAGAAGAAGAAGGAGAAGGAGAAGGAGAAGGAGAAGGAGAAGGAGAAGGAGAAGGAGAAGGAGAAGGAGAAGGAGAAGGAGAAGGAGAAGGAGAAGGAGAAGGAGAAGGAGAAGAAGGAGAAGAAGAAGAAGAAGAAGAAGAAGAAGAAGAAGAAGAAGAAGAAGAAGAAAAGGAAGGAAGGAAGGAAGGAAGGAAGGAAGGAAGGAAGGAAGGAAGGAAGAAAAGAATATGTATTTGGAATGTTACATTGGAAACCTTGAAAATCTGAAAAATATTGTTCACATCAATCTCTTTGAAGACCATTAGTCTCTTGGCTCTTCCATCAAGCATGGGCAGGCAATTATAACAATCAAAAGAGTACAATACAACATAGCTTTTAAGAACACAAATGTTGGTGTCCAATGAGATCTTATTTATAGAAGAATGAACCTCAATTACTTTGTCTAATTCTCTATGGAAAAAAAGCACATATTCCAGACCCAAGGATGCACAAAACAGAGTTCCACCAACAAAGCAGAGGCTCCTGGGTGTGGGTGGGGGCTGTTTCCCACCTGAGTTGAGGTGAAAGCACCTGCTCAGATTGCAAGACAGACACAGTGACAGGAAATGGATGCAAATGCACTAAGTCATCAGAACGCAGCAGAGCCACTGACAGGAACAGACGTCCAGAGTGGACAGCTCAAAATCCAGTTGCTCCTCACTACAAAGTGAAGTACCAGAAGCAGCCATTTGAGAACTAACTTTTATTATACTTTATCATACTATAACCTCAACTATAGATGGTGAAAATAAGTGTATCTGGTCAACAATAACAATCTTTACTATGATGACACTTATTCTTGCCCTTTCTCAAAGCTCTCACTGTGACTGTACAACCAGCACTGAGCTGATGCAGAGTGCTTGCCAACACTAGCAGGGAGTGAGTTGGCATTTGATTCATCCCACTTAAATCTGAGTCAGCATAAGCAATCTGTGCTGGGATTGTTTGGGGTTCAAAACTTGGCACTAGGCAAAATAAATAGCAGTGGAAAAGCTCAAGATGTGGGAAGGATAGGGTTGGAGAAAACCCCACAACAGAAAACAATTGGAGAGATTGAGGGAAAGTTGGGGAAATGAGAAATCTTATGGGGACTGGAGCAGAAAGCTTGAAAATAAAGGATGAGCAGTGGAGTGTGCAATCAGAAGGACAATCATCTGTTGGCTGGATCCCTTCATAGATTCCCTGAATCCAAAGCTGGAAGGGACATTGTTATCATCATAGCTATCATTTGCTTCATGTCACTTAAATATTAAAAACCAGGCAAAGTCAGGGTTCTCTGGACCACTGGTTCTCAACCTTCCTAATGCTGCTACCCTTTAATACAGTTACTCATGTTGTGGTGACCCCCAACCATAAAATTATTTTCCTTGCTACTTCATCACTGTAATTTTGCTACTGTTATGAATTGTAATGTAAATGGCTGACGTTTCTGATGGTCCTAGGGGACCCCCATGAAAGAATGGTTTGATCCCTCAAAGGGTTGTGTAGCAGGAATCTTAACAGGTCTTAATAAAATCAAACCTGAGGCCAGTTATTGGGGTGACCGCTGGAAGATCAGAGAAGCAGAACAAGCCACAGCTACCTCACCTTGCCAGTTCCTCAGCTGATCTTGTTTCTCAGACTGGAAGCCTCTGTGTCCTTAACCAAATGGGTCTCAGCTGAACTGCTGCTCAAAAGCCCAAAAGCATACACAATGGAGTACTACTCAGTAGAGAAAATCAATGACATCATGAGGTTTGCAGGCAAATGGATGGATCTAGAAAAAAATCATCCTGAGTGAGGTAACCCAGACTCAGAAAGACAAACATGGTATGTACTAACTCATAGTAGGATACTAGATGTAAAATGTAGATGACTAGACCACTACACAACTCCAGGGAGGCTACCTAGAAAATGGGACCCTAGGAAAGACACAGGGATCACCCAATGACAGAGAAATGGATGAGATCTACACGAACAACCTAGACAACATTGGGAGTAATGAAGGGCAAGATTTGAGGGAAAGAAAGTTTAGTGGAGCAGGAGATCCCAGCTGGATCAAGAACAGAAAGGGAGAATGAGGAATAACAGACCATGATAAATGAAGACCACATGAGAACAGGAAGAAGCAAAGTGCTAGAGAGGTCTCCAGAAATCCACAGTGATACATCCACTGTAAACTACTGGCAATGGTTGTTGAGAGAAAGCCTGATCTGACCTAGTCTGGTGATCAGATGGCCAAACACCCTAATGGTCGTGCTGGAACTCTCATCCAATAACTGATGGAAGTGGATGCACTGATTCTCAACCAGGCCCCAGGTGGAGCTCCAGGAGTCCAATTGTCGAGAAAGAGGAGGGACTGTAAGAGTGTGAATTGTTGAGACCAAGATTGGAAAAGTACAGGGACAAATAGCCAAACTAATGGAAACACATGAATTATGAACCAAAAGCTGTGGAGCCCCCAACTGTATCAGGCCCTCTGGATAAGAGAGACAGTTGAATAGCTTGATCTGTTTGGGAGGCATCCAGGCAGTGGGACCCAGACTTATCCTTAATGCATGAGCTGGCTGTTTGGAACCTTGGGCTTACACAGGGACACTTTGCTCAGCCTGGAAGGAGGGGACTGGACCTGCCTGTACTGAATTCACCAGGTTTAAATGAATCCCCAGGAGAGTCTTGGCCCTGGAGGAGATGGGAATGGAGGGGAGGGGCTGGGGGGGAAGGTGGGGGCAGGGGCGGGAGTGGGGAGGACAGGGGAACCCATGGCTGATGTGTAAAATTAAAACACAAATACAACAAATTAAAAAAAGAGCTGATGGGACAAGCGTAATCTAGAGCCGAGCATTCATAACTAGTAAAGAATAGAATAAAATAAAATAAAAAATTTAAAAAGCCTAAAAGCTTAACCAGCAAAATGCTTCTAGTTTCTGGCCCTCACGCCTTATATACCTTTCTGCTTTATACCATCACTCCCTAGGATTAAAGGCTCACTTTCTGGGATTAAAGGCGTGAGTCACCATGCTTGGCTGTATCCTTGAACAGATGGATTTCTACCTCTGGAATGCTAGGATTAAAGGCGAGTGCTACCTCTGCCTATCCTCATGTTTAATATTGTAGCTGTTCTGTCTATGACCCCAGATAAGTTTATTAGAGTGCACAATATTTTGGGGAACACGATACCACCACAGGGTTGCAACCCACAAGTTGAGAACCACTGCTCTAGAGTAACAAAATTTATAAAATGAATCTTTCAATGTATAGATAGAGAAAGGTGACTTATTAGATTGACTTACAGGCTGTGGTCCAGCTCATCTAACAATTATTACCTATAAACAGAGGTCCAAGAATCCATGTTGAGACTACATGAGGCTGGTCTTCAGTATATGCTAAAAACCTAAATAAGTAGGCTCTAATGCCAGTGAAGGAATGAACTTTCGAGCAAGGCAAGAGCAAGTAGGCGAAGAGTAAAAGCTTTCTTCTTCCATGTCCTTATTTAGACTTCCAATAGAAGACATGGTCCACCTCAAAAAATCTACAGAATGCACTATGTGAAATCCACAGAGAATCAATAAAGTCTTTAAAAAAAAAAAAATGTGAGTTAAAAGTATGTCTCCCCAGTTGGGGATTTAGCTCAGTGGTAGAGTGCTTGCCTAACAAGCACAAAGCCCTGGGTTCAGCTCCACCAAAAAAAAAAAAAAAAAAAAAAAAAAAAAAAAGTGTGTCTCAAGGATCCAGATTGGAAGTGAATCTTCCTACTTCAAATTAAGCAAAAATCCCTCACAGGTGTGCCCCTTCATTTCTATGTTTTAGTTAATTCCAAATGTAGTCAAGTTGGCAACCAAGAATAACCATCACATCAGGCTAAGAACTTTGTAGGCAATGTTGAATTTAGCATTGTAATCATCTGGAGGCAAGAGTAAAAAATCTGTTCTAAAAGGTGGGGTGATGGCTCAGAGGGTAAAGTGCTTGCCACACCAACATGAAGACCTGAGTTTGAAACCCCTGAACTCACATAAGAAGCTGGATCCAAAAATATGTTTGTAGTATAATGAGAAGTAGAGACAAGAAGACTACCCCCAAAGCTCCTGGACCAGATGGCCTTACAGCAGAAAAAAATAAAAATGAGACCTTGTCTAAAAACAAGGAAGATGGTGAGGACCAACACTGAAGACCCTCTGGGCTCTGTATAAAACACACATGCACACACATGTGCACAGAATTTTTGTCGGTTTTGTTGTTTTGTTGGTTGGTTGTTTTTGTTGTTGTTGTTTGTTTGTTTGTTTTGTTTTTGAGACAAGGTCTCATTTTGTAGCTCTGACTGCTCTGGAACTCACTATGCAGACCAAGCTGGCCTTGAATTCATAGAGATCCACCTGTCTCTGGCTCCCAAGTGGTGAGCTCAAAGACGAGTGTCACCACAACCAGCTGAGATTTTGTTTTAATTCCATTCTAATACCCAAGAAAGCTGAGATTAAGGGACCTAGATAAAGTAGCCAATGTGACAAAATAAATAGGCTTTAGAGAACAGACCCTTATCTCTGACATGCGTCCCTGGTTCTACTTCATTGCTTTCTAGTTCTGTACAACACTTGGGATCTTTAGGTTCATTTTATAAAATCCTGAAATGTTGTAAAATCTTGGTAATGTCGATCAAGGCAGCATATCCCATTTTTTGGACAGTTTAGAATTTATTAACACATCAGTCAACAAGTATCAGTAAATAATGCTTTGAGGTGCATAGTTCAGGTTCTGAGAATACAAAAGTAAACAAATGTAATCCCTGTCTTAGTGGAATTTATTGGCCTATAAGAGGAAACAAAGCGGAGGACAGAAAGAAGATATTACTCTTGGGGAAAAAAATTAAATGAATGCAATGCACAGTTGCATGTGCCTATAGTCCTGGGTACTTTAAAGGTAGAGGCAGAAGAATCACTTAGACCCTTAGACCATCTACATAAAACTTAAACACATCTTCCCACACATGCCAATCACCACTAAATTACATATTACCTAACACAACATAAAGGCAATGTATATAGTTGTTCTACCGTATTATTTAGACAATAATGACAAGGAAAACTCCACATATGTTGTGCACAAACACAACTAAAAAAATTGACACACCATTGGAATGTAAGGGAATCCATGAATACAAAATCTTCAACTCCAGAGAGTTAGCATATATAAAACACATATGTTGCCTGGCAGTGGCCTTTAATCCCAGCACTCGGGAGGCAGAGCCAGGCGGATCTCTGTGAGTTCGAGGCCAGCCTGGGCTACCAAGTAAGCTCCAGGAAAAGGCACAAAGCTACACAGGGAAACCCTGTCTTGAAAAACAAAAACAAAAAACAAAAACAAAAACAAGAAAAAAACACGTATGTCACTCACTGCCTATCAGAGACATACAGATAGCTATGAGACAATCCATTCCAGGCAGAACAAGTGCAAAGGCTACAGGCCAAAAAAAAAAAAAAAACTTGTGTAGTATGTTTGCAAAATAAGGAGGAGGCCTCCTTGGTAAGAATAAACCAGGTGGAAGTTGGATATCAGAGGTAAATGAGGCCTGGTCAAGGAAACCTTATAAGTCTCAGTAAGCATAAGGTTTTGGAGGGGTTTGATGAAGGGTTGTAATTGATTAACTTTGAAAGAGTCTCTTTGCCTACTTTGTTGAGTATGAAGTGTGGGACAAGAATAGCTAAGAAGAAAAGGCCATTTATAAGACTATTGCAATAGTTGGGTAAAAGGTTGGTACCAACAAACAACATAATGGCATGAAGATGGAGAGAAGTCCTGGACTTTATTTTGAAAGTGAAAACCATGGGATTTGAAGCAGAGACCTGAAAAATAAAACCAAAGGTGACACCAGAGTGCCTGGCCTGGGAAACTAGATAAATGGAATTCCTGTCTGTTACTGGATATAGAAACCAGCAGAGAAGATTCCAGAAGACTTAGAGAAGAGGAAGAGAACTCTGGCCCAGCCATGAAAATTTCCATGAAGAATTAAAATAGACATGATAACTCAAGGGAAACTGCTTGCCATAGACCCATGCTTCTTATTTAATGTAAAGTGTGTGCACCTTACCTCTTACAATGAGAAAGGATGACAGTGCTTTCAGAGGTAAAATACACTATTATTCACCAAAGTTGTGATGATGATGATTGTCTTAGTCAATGTTCTTTTGATGTGAAGAGACGCCGTGACCATGGCAATTCTTATAAAATAAAGCATTTAACTGAGGCTTGCTTGTAGTTTGATAGGTTTAGTCCATTATCATCATGGTGGGGAGCACTGTGGCACACAGTCAGACATGGTACTGGAGAAGTAGCTGAGAGTTCTACATTCTGATCTGAAGGGAGCAGATAAAGAAGGCACTGGGCCAGGCTTGGGCCTTTGAACCTCAAAGTCCAGCTCCAAAGACACACTTCCTCCAACAAGGCAACAACTACTCCAACAAAGTCACACCTCCTAATCCTTCTCAAATAGTGCCACTCCATAATGACTAAGCAATCAAATACATGAGCCTATGGGGGTCATTCTTATTCAAACCACCACAGAGACCATCTTAATTACTATTCAAATTAAAATCTCAACTATGAAGAGTAAAAGGAACAGACAGATGGGAAGCTGGTGCCATATGGACAGTGGTATGAAACAGAGGAGAAAACAAGCCTGATCATAGAGACATAAAATGCATTTGCTGACTTCAGTGATAAAACATGGCTTTACAGATAACACAGCCGTGGGCTGCCTGTGTTCTCCCTGAGATTAAGTATGTCAAAGTCATTTGTGTGTGTGTGTGTGTGTGTGTGTGTGTGTGTGTGTGTGTGTGTGTGTGTGGTGCTTTACCAACCAGGCTGTCCCTAGTGGTAAAGATCTGCCTTTGCTCCTCTGGAATTATGATCAACTGCTTCACTGGGAAAAAATGGTTTGCTTTGTTTCACATTCTTTATGCCCATGCATCAAGAAATGAGGTTTGCAACCTTCAGTTGCCCTGATGGATTATACACTTACTTCTAAGATAGTAAATAGTATCTGGAACTAAGTCTAGCATTAGCCACCAAGGTCAGTGGGGAACGGAAAGAACATTCTGTGCTACACAACACAGACCTGCTCTCTGTTGCTCCAATGCTTCCAGAATGGGATCATTTCAGCTAACATACATAGTTCACCAAAAAGAGCAGGAAGAATGAAAGTAATGTGTCTCAGCAGTCAGAACTGTATTCTATAGGCAAGATCACTGGACTGTTAGGTTCTAGTTCGAGTACCATTGTAGACAATAATGCCATCCCTTTTCCCTTCTGACTCTCACTTTCCTCAAACATAAAACAGGGTTTCTTGATGGTGCAAGGAATCAAACCCAGAACACTCAGCCATTGAGCCACTGGTCTTTTATAATTCTGAAACTCTCTGATTCTGTGGTGTGGTCATTTCAGTGTAATTGGCCCCCATAATCTCATAGGGAGTGGCACTATCAGGAGGTGTGGCTTGGTTGGAGTGGGTATGGTCTTGTTGGAGGAAGTATGTCACTGTGGTGGTGGGCTTGGGAGTTTTCTATGCTCGAGATACTGCCCATTGTCTCAGTCAAATTTCTGTTGCCTGAAAAGTATAGTACTCTCAGCTCCAGCACCACGTCTGTCTGTGTGCCACCACACTCCCCATCATAATGATAATGGATTAAACCTCTGAAATTGCCAGTGAGCCATCCCAATTGAATGATTTCTTTGTGAAAGTTGCTGTGGTCATGGTGTATCTTCATAGCAATAAAAACCCTAACTAAAATGTGGTACTTCACATTTGGGGAAACTGTTCTGTTTTTGTTGGTGGTGGTTAGTTGGTTGGTTGATTGACAAGTTGGATAGTCCATAGGTTGGTTGGCTGGTTGGTTGGTTGGTTGGTTGGTTGGTTGGTTGGTTGGTTGTTGGTTGGTTCATTGGTTCATTGGTTCATTGATTCATTGGTTCATTGGTTGACTCAGCACTCACCATACACCCTAAGCTGGCCTCAACTCACAGAAATCATGATATCTCAGCCTCTCTAGTGCAGGGATTATAGGTGTCACCATCACACCTGACTGAAGGAACTCTTGCTTCTTAAAGGGCTAAAGAAGAGTTTCAAACACTACTAAAATTTATATCTTCATCAGCAAACTTCCACTATATATGTCTGAGTATGTTCTAAAGTGGCTGGTACACAAAACCTGACCCTTGTTACATTGGTCCCACAAACTTCCACATATTCAGTGTCTCCTCTTCATCAAATGGAAGCTCCATCCCATCGTGTTATTTATAGTCTGGATATGTGTCACCCAAAGATCTATGTGTTAAAGGCTTGGTCACCCAACCCATGATGTTGCAGAGGTTTATAACTAGTATGAAGTACAGCCTAGTAGGAGGAATTTAGGTTACTAGGGGCATGGTTTTGAACAGGGTATTGGGACTCTAGTACCTTCCTCTCTTTTCCACTTCCTGATCACTAAGAGGTGAGCAGCTTTGCTCCATCACACACATGCTGCCACACATAGTTCCACTTAAGCTCCAAATCAACAGGGCCAACCCACTAGGGACTAAAAGTTATGAATCAAGGAGTCAAAATAAACCTCTCCTCTTTTAAGGTGGTTGTTTCAGATATTTGCTACAGTCATGAAAAGCTAATACAAACAGATTCTCAGATCCAAATTTTGGAGTTGTTCTGATTCCACTCATCTTCCCACATCTGATCTTCCAACAAATTCCTTCTTATCTATTTTGCTATGGCCACATTACCCTCTTTGTCTTTATTCCAATACATAGTGCATGCTCCCATCTCAAACCCTTGGACTGGACTTTACCCATTAGACACATGGCTTTCCACTATGGATCTTGGTCACTTGCAGGTCTCTGGTCAAAGTAACCTTAACAGAGAAACTAAGCCTTATAGATTCTTTCTGAACCTCCATACTATTTACATAGTTCATTTTTCATTGTAGTCCATACCCCTTGACACAGAATTTATTTTTTTCATGTACACACACACACACACACACACACACACACACACACACACACACACTGCACTCCCCCAAAGACCTGTTAGAGAAAAAAAAAAAAAACTCGTTAAAGGTTGTTTTCCTCCCTTCACCCCTGGAAAAGCTGCTGGTTGAGTCAACTTCTCCTTGCTGGTGACCTGGTGGCTCAGTCCTGAGGCTACTAAAACACCTCACACCCCAAGTTTTCTGGTTTCACTGCTGAGGTGCAAATGGTAAAGGTGTGTGCCAAGCGTGTGGAGGGAAACACAGAACCTGCTGGAAGGTCTTAACTTTCCTGGGTATTTTTCAATTTGACCCTAGGAGACTCAGTTCACACTCTTGGGGTCACTTGGGTGGATCCTGAGACACTACCCCCTCTAGTGTGAGGGCCAGTCTACAAAGTCAAAACTGTCCCCTGGTTTCACATGTCTCACAGCAATTTTTCTGCTGTAAACTGTGAACAATTTGTGGCTTACAGGTGACATTCTCTCAACACTTACAGCCCTGTGTAGTTGAGGAGCAGTGCAAGGGTTCTGTCCAGCCGTGTGTGTGTGTGTGTGTGTGTGTGTGTGTGTGTGTGTGTGTGTGAATTGCTATAACAAAATAGTGACATTTCTCCAAGAAGGAAATAATTAGAAATGAGTACCAGTCACACTGAACTTGAGCAGGTCATTTCTTCCTCCTCGAAACAAAGTCTTCATCGTGCGGTTTTCTCTGCCAGAGGAATCCTGCTCAGGGATGTTTGATTTTTCAGTGGTCATATCAGGAATAGTTCTGTGCCATATGAGATTATAGTGATGGGTATTTATAAATTGAAAGGATAACATTTAGCTAAGAACAAAAAGATCTCTGGTCATCAAAATATAGATGAATTGTCTTTGCTCTTTACCATATCTACTTCAAGAATTCCAACCATTATCAATAATCAGACAGTCAACATTCCAGAAAATGTTGACATAACTCTGAAGGGGTACACAATCATTGTGAAGGGTCCCAGAGGAAGCCTCTGGAGGGACTTCAATCACATCAGTGTAGAGCCTAGTCTCCTTGAAAAGAAAAAGAAATGGGAAAACAGACAGAAACTGGCCACTGTCTGCACCGTCCACAGTCATGTTCACAGTGTCAAGAGTCAATACACGGAAAGGAAATACATATTCTTTTAGGAACAAACTTTTTTCTCAAACAAAAACACTTAGAAGCATGAATTTGGCGTATTTATGGAACTTTAACTTTTTGTATTTATTTTATGTGTATGAGTGCCTGCATGTATACATGTGCATCATATGTATGTCTGGTGCCCATGGCAGTGAGAAGTGGCCTCAGATCTGCTAGAACTGGAGTTGCAGATGAGGGTGAGCCACCATGTGAGTGGGAACTGAACACTGGTCCTCTCCAGAGCCATGAGTGTTCTTAGCCACTGAGCCATCTCTCTAGGTCCCTTGTGTATCCACTTAATGTCTGGCTTCACAGATGGCAGCTGAAGTCTCACATTGGCTTGTGGTCCTGCTGATCCACTGCCATGTCACACTTAACCTCTGGGCAAGCTCCCACAGACACCCACAAAAACATGAGTACAAAAAAGGGACAAGGATTTTTCAGTATCACTATGAAAATCTTTTACATCTCAGAAGCCTCTGAAAACCTCTCTCCAGACCCATTCATGCCTTCAACCATACTGACATGGTGTTCCAAACAACACCTCTTTGGAAAAAGTGTGAAACAGCACCCCAAAAGTTCTGAGGCATATTAAGTCTCTGACCCCTCTTCTCTTAGCCTCATGGTTAAAGAAAGCATGAACACATTAAGGATGGGTTCTTCCTCAAGTGGATGCAACTGTGTAATATCTAACACCACCACAGGTAGTGAGGTGGTTGACAAGTGTGAATTACTATTGTGTCTCTCAGATGGTTCTACAATTAATCAACTGTGTAAGACTCAGTGCACAATTTGAGTTCAAATCCAGAAGACTGGTAGACTTGAATGGAAGAGAAAGCTCCCTTTTGATTTTCTAAGTGGACACTGCATTGTCTTCAACTGGAGTTAGGCTGTAAGCTATGGTTGGATTAGCAGAACCTGTGGCATTCCCACCAACAGGCACTTTCTGATCTTATCCAGAAATTACAGATATAAACATAAATCACATGCACTCATTAATAAGTCAAAATTATTATAATTCTTATTGCTACATGGTTACTTAATACATTGATAAAGGATATGACATCAAAGATGAGAAGTAAATTGACAAATAGTTCAATACAGACTTTCAAAGAAGAGTTAATGTCAATACTCCTCAAATCATTCTGCATCATCGGAGAAGCTTCCTCTGGCAGGAGGTGGGAATAAGTACAGACACTGACAGCCAGATGGTATGCAGAGAGTGAGGGACCTTGGAATGCTCAGCCCTAACTTGAATGTCTCCTGGAAGAGGAGGCAAAAAGAGTGTGATGGCCAGAGGGGATGAAGGACACTCAGAAAAGGACCTCTATACCAACAGGATCTATACCCATATAAACTCACAGAGCCTGAGGCAGCATGCACAGGCCTGCACAGGTCTACAACAGGTTCTCTAAGTGTATATTATGGCTTCCAGTTTAGGGTTTTTATGGGATTCCTGAGTGGGTGAACGAGTGGGTCTGCAATTCTTATGCTCTCTCTTGGGCTCTTTCATTGTTCGCCTTGTCCAACACCAATGTGATAGTTTTTGTTTATCTTATTATGTTTTATTTTGTAAGAGGTCCTGACACAATTCTAGTGTCAAATACTCTTCCACCCTGTCCTCATCAGTACACTCATTATTATTGGGTCATGTGTTTCAACTTAAGTTTTAGAACATGTGAAAATTATAGATGGTTTGACAATGAATAACTCTACCCAATAAATATCTAAATATATGGTCTTCTATTAAGTATTTATTTAAGTATTCTGCTAGTGAAATTATGTGTTCAGAAGATATTATGAGACTGGAGAGATGACACTTGTTGCTTTTGCAGAGAACCCAGATTTGGTTTCCAGAACCCATATTTTTGTTCACAACCATCCTTAACTCCACCTCCAGGGGATTTGACAAGTGTCTGACAAGCAGGTCCCAGATAAGCATGTGATAACATACATTCATGTAGGCAAAACATTCATGCTCATAAAATAATTAAATCTTGAGAAGGGGATTGTGTTTATTTTAATCACTCCTCTTGTGGGAGGGTAGTCTGTTTTGTCATTTGTTTCATGTGTATGTGTGTGTGGTTAGTGTGGATGCATGCATATGTATTCATATGTGTGGAAGTGTACATGTGTGTGCAGGTACATGTTCATCTATGTGTATTTGGAAGCCTAGGGTTGATATGTAGAGTCTTCCTTTCTCACTCACTCTCTGCTGTATTCATTGAGGCAGGGTCTCTCAGCAGAACTCTAGGTTGTATTCATTGAGGCAGGGTCTCTCAGCAGAACCCTAGGCTGTATTTGCTGAGGCAGGGTCTCTCAGCAGAACTCTAGGCTGTATTCATTGAGGCAGGGTCTCTCAGCAGAACCCTAGGCTGTATTCACTGAGGCAGGGTCTCTCAGCAGAACTCTAGGCTGTATTCATTGAGGCAGGGTCTCTCAGCAGAACTCTAGGTTGTATTCATTGAGGCAGGGTCTCTCAGCAGAACCCTAGGCTGTATTTGCTGAGGCAGGGTCTCTCAGCAGAACTCTAGGTTGTATTCTCTGAGGCAGGGTCTCTCAGCAGAACCCTAGGCTGTATTCATTGAGGCAGGGTCTCTCAGCAGAACCCTAGGCTGGTTGATATGCGCTAGTCTGGCTATGCAGCTTGTTCTGGGGATCCTGTCTCTGCCTTCCCAAGAGGCTGGAGTCACAGGTGGGTCAGGACTCCCCGAAATTTATTTGGGATCTGAGAACATAACTCTGGTCCTCACGCCTGCAGAGCCAGGGTTTTATCCTCCTACACATCAACTCATAGTTGCCTTCTACAAAGGTTGACATTATACTTTGTTGTGAAATAATCTTTTTGTACACTGTGAAGATGTGTCATTCTGATTGGTTTAATAAAAAGCGGAATGGCCAATAGCTAGGCATGCTTTTCAGACACATAGGATTCTAGGAAGAAGAAAGGGTGAGTCACCAGGGAACGCAGAGGAAGCAAGATCTGCTGGAAGACAGATAAAGCCACAAGCCACATGGTGATACATAGATAAATAGAAATGGGTTAATTTAATTTGTAAGAGCTAGTTAGTAACAAGCCTAATAATAATAAGTCTCAGTGTCATTACTGATAATAAGTGTCATTACTTGATAATAAGTCTCTGTATCATTACTGGAGAGCTGGCAGTCCCAAAGAAAAGGTCCAACTATACTACTTTAAGACCTTGGTTGCTGTAATTTATTTGAAGTGAAATTAATATTACTCTAATTATTGGGAATAAATATGATAGCAGCTAATATAGAGCTTATGATAAGTTGTGACTGAAAAATGATAGTGCTAATTATTTTCTTCTGTGCTTAGATTCATCCTGGTTGACATCTGAGATTTTAAAAAAGTCTTAGGTTTTAAACATGAGTTTACATGAGCAACTTCTACTAAACAAACACAAAATTAATCTATGTTGATTACACAGGAGATAAATAATGCCTTAGTATGCAAAGGTCTTTTGTGCGTGCATGTGTGTGTGTGTCTGTGTGTGTGTGTGTTTGTGTGTGTGTAAATGGATGGAGATACTGTGGATTAGTTTGGATTTCTGGAATACATTAAAGATGTCTCCCCTCCCCCAATAACAGCTTTTGATTGTCCCCAGAGATATCTCAAATTGTACTTATAATACAGCATCTTGTTTGTGGAGCTGTGCAAATGAGGTCTTATCATCACCCTGATATGCTGCTCCCCTCCACACATAGATGCCATCCAACATCTCTATGTTAAAAGTCCTGGCTAGATCAGGGATACAAGGGATATACTTTAGCATAGTAAAGGCAGTTTACAACAATCCTATGGCCAATATCAACTTAAATGGAGAGAAACTCAAAGCAATTCCACTAAAATTAGGAACAAGACAAGGTTGTCCAATCTCTCCATACCTAATCATTATAGTATTTGTATCAGCAGATGGAAAAATCTCCTATGTTATTGGATCAGCAGGATTAATATCATTTAAAAATGGCCATCCTACCAAAAGCAATCTAAATGTTTAATGTAATTCCTGTCAAAAGTTCAACACAATTCTTTATGGATCTCAAAAGAATAATTTTCAGCCTCATATGGAAAACAAAAACACAGGATAGATAAAACAATTCTGAAGATTAAAGAATTAAATAAAATAATTGCTGAGGGTATCATCATTCCCAACTTCAAACTGTACTACAGAGCTATAATAATGAAAACAGCAGGGTATTGGCACAAAACCAGACATATTGACCAAGAGAATTGAATTCAAGGCTCAAACACAAATCCACACACCTTTGAACACCTGATTTTTGATAAAGAAGCCAGAAACACAAACTGGGGGAAAAAAGACAACATCTTCAATAAATGGTGCTGGTCACACTGGATGGCAGCATGTGGAAGAATCTAAATAGATCCACACTTTTCACCTTGCACAAAATTCAAGTCTAAATGGATCAAAGACCTCAATGTAAAACCAGATACACTGAACCTGATGGAAGAGAAAGTGGGTAATAGCCCTGAACTTATTAGCACAAGAAAAGACTTTCTGAACAAAACTCCATTAGCTCCGGCACTAAGACCAACAATTAATAAATGGAACCTTGTGAAACTGAGATGCTTCTGGCACCCTCCAGATGGGAAAAGGTTTTTACCAACTACACATCTGATAGAGGGCTAATATTTGAAATATAGAAGTAACTCAAAAAAATAGGTATCAAAGAGGCAAATGGCCCAACTGAAAAGTGGGGTACAGATCTAAACAGAATTCTCAAAACAAGAAACTCAAATGGCTGAAAAACACTTAAAGAAATGTTCAACATCCTTAGTCATCAAAGAAATGCAAATCAAAACTGCTTTGAGATTTCATCTTACACCTGTCAGAATGGCTAAAAACAATAAAACAAATGGCAGTTCATGCTGGCAAGGCTGTAACATAAGAAGAATGGGGAACACTCCTCCATAGCTGGTGAGACTGCAGATTTGTACACCCACTATGGAAATCAGTGTGGCAGTTCCTCAGGAAGATGGGAATCAATCTACCTCAAGATCCAGACAGATATACCATTCTTGGGCATATTCCCCAAGGAAGCTTCATCTACCACAGAGACATTTGCTCAACCATGTTCATTGCAGCTTTAATAGTAAAAGACAAAAATTAGAAACACTATAGATGTTCCTCAATAGAGAAATAGATAAGAAAATATGGTATATTTACACAATGGAGTATTACTCAGACATTTATTTTAAAAAAAAAATGAAGTCAAGAAATTCTCAAGCAAATGGGGGGGGTAGGACTTGAAATATCATCCTGGGTGAGGTATCTGTATTAATTAGGGTTATCTAGAGTAACAGAAGTTAGAGAAAGAATATGTACATATACTCATGAGATTTATTAAAATGATGTAATGGCTGCAGTCCAGCTAGTCCATCAATGGCTAGCCATTAACAGAAAACCCAAGAAACTAGCAGTTGCTCAGTCCACAAGGCTGGATGTCTCAGCTGGTCTTCAATATATGCAGAAATCCTGAAGAAGTAGACTTTAATGCCAGTGAAGGAATGTACTTGCTAGCAAAGTGAGAGCAAGTAGGCAAAATCAAAAGCTTCCTTCTTTCATGCCCTTATATAGGCTTCCAGCAGAAGGTGTGGTTCAGATTAGAGGTAAACTTTCTGAGCTCAAATTATCTAGATTAAAGACATGTTTTCCTGTCTCAAGCTCTAAATTAGAAGTGGATCTTCCAACTTCAAATTAAGCAAAATTTCCCTCTCAGATGTCTCCTCCATTTTGAAGTTTTAGTTACTTCCAGATGTAATAAAGTTGACAACCAAGAATAGCCATCACAGTATCTCCAGACTCAGAAAGACAAATATGGCATGTATTTGTTTATATGTGGATCACTGTTAAATCAATGATAACCAAGCTACAATCTGTAGAACCTCAGAGGCTAGGTAGCGATTAAGAGACTAGTGGATACAGACAAATGTTATTAGAAAAGGGAAATAGAAGAGGTAGTTATGGATAGATGGAGTAGGTGATCGGAACAGGAGGATAAAGTGAAGGGGGGAGGGTAGGAAGGAATGAGGGAGAGAACACCAGAAGAGACAGCTAAAATGAAAGGCCATTAGAGGGGCAGTATGGAAATCTAATATAGTAGAAGCTTCCTAAAATATAGACATATATGAAAGCAATCTAAATAAAATTGCCAAATGTTGGGAGAGACAAAGCCCCAACTGCAATTTTTTTTCACCAAATGAAGCTTCCAGTACTTGTAATGGAATACATCTAATTGAGTTGTTGTCCAAAGGGGTCCCATGGGAACCCTCCAAACAACCTAGATTATTGCCAAGCTATAGGTTGCTCTCGACAAACTGACATCAAGGTCCTATCACTGAAGACAACACCTACACAACTCAGTGAACATGGAGAAGTTGAGCTTGTGTCTCCATAGAGCCTTTACCTCTATGTGTTAGAGTTTCTGATACCCAACCCAGATACAAATCCTTTGCTCTATAATGATGTCTTACCTGCACGATATGATAGTGCAATCGGTGCCACAAAGCTTGTGAGAGTAAGTAACCTACCAACATCTGATTTGATTTAAGGCCCATTCCATGAGATGAAAATCCAACACAGCAGGAGTGACTAAAAACCTGAGACTATATAGCCCAGGAACCTAGATTAAAACTAAGTACCACTGTTCTAATAATAAATAAATATAAAAAATAGCAATAAAATGACTCCTAACAACATTCTGATACCCTTGTGTCTTAGTTAGGGTATCTATTACTGAGCAGAGACATCAGGACCATGGCAACTCTCATAAAGGAAAACATTTCATTGGGGCTGGCTTGCAGGTTCAGAGGATAAATCTGCTACTGTTATGGCAGGAAGCAAGGCAACATACACACAGAAAGTGCTGGAGAGGTGGCTGAGAATTCTATATCTTGATCTGCAGGCAACGGAAGTGAACTGACTCCCACACTGGGCACAGCTTGAGCATATGAGACCTCAAAGCCCACCTGCACAGTGACATATTTCCTCCAACAAGGCCACACCTATTCCAACAGGCCATACCTCCTAATAGTGTCACTTGCTATAGGCCAAGAATTCAAGCACATGAGTCTATAGGAGCCACATCTATTCAAACCGCTACAATTTGTTCATCCATCGTTAGAGAAGCTTCCTCCTGCAGCAGATGAGAAAAAATACAGACTCACTGCCAGACATTATGCAGAAAGTGAGAGACTTTGGAACACTAAGCACTAAATAGAATGTCTCCATCAAATCTCTCCTTTTGGAGCTCAGGAAACCATGTTGAAGAGGAAGTGGAGTGTAAGAGCCAGAGAGGATGGAGGATATCAACAAAACAAGGCTCTCTAAATCAGCAAGACACATACAGATGCATATACAAACTCACAGAGACTGAGGCAGTCCACACAGCTCCTGCACAGGTCTGTACCAGATAGGATCCTAGAGGTGGAAGGAAAAGTAGACACATAACTCCATCCTTAACCCAAAAGCTATCTCCAATTGGCAACCATTTGCAAGAGAAAATTTAGTTTTCTCCAAGGGAATCTCACTGAGAAAACAAGCTACTCTTAAGGGAAGGTTGCGTGCCCAGCAGTAGAAGTCCATCAGAAAAAGAACTCGATGAAATATTTGGAGTTCTTTGTTTCATAATGTCATGTCAAGTATTATTTTTATCTTATCTTATATTGTTACATTTTATTTTTATTTCATTTATATTTTTCCTCTCTCTTTATACCCTACAGGTCATTTGCACATATATTATACTTTCCATTTTGGTGTTTTTTATTGGATTCCTCAGTGTCCCAATGAGTGGGTCTCTGCATCTATATCTGTCTCTTGTCCCTTCTCTTGGGCTTGGTTCACTTTGTTTGTTTGTTTTATCTTATTTTGATGTGTTAGTTCTTATTTTATTTCATTATTATCCCTTAGAAGCCTGTTTGCTTCATAATGAGACACAGAAAGTAGGTGGATCCGGATGAGAGGGGAGGTGGGGAGAAAGTGGAAGGAGTGGAGGGAGGGGAAACAATGAGCAGAATACATTGTGTGAGGAAAAAAACATCTGTTTTCAATAAAAACAAAAACAAAAAAGAAATTACTTCAAAATTTTACTCAATGCAACATGCCACATCATTTCTAAGTGACCTTTCACCTTCCTTACTTGAATTATTAGTTCATTCTCTCTCTCTCTCTCTCTCTCTCTCTCTCTCTCTCTCTCTCTCTCTCTCTCTCTCTGTGTGTGTGTGTGTGTGTGTGTGTGTGTGTGTGTGTGTGTGTGTGTGTATTTAGCATCTGAATGCAAAGAAACCAAACTTTTATACCTGCTGCCTCCCCTGCCAGGAACCCTTGTTCCCCAGATCTTTGCCTGCCTGGTCCCAGCAAAGAGTACCTGCTTATACCTGGAAGCAGGGACACTTCTACATTCTCTCATGCAGCCTGAGAACACATGTAATGCAGTTTATAATTAATCTCATGGATTGGATAAATATTTATGTCAAAATATGCATCAATAGAAGCAAGAGCTGTAAAGTAACTTACAAAGAAAAATAACTGGGTTTGGGTAACAGAAGGACAACATCCCTTTTTAAAAGGGAGACTCTTGTCAATCACTGTGTTTGAGCCTCTTCCTCCAAGCAGGTGTCCCTGCTGAATTAGAAGGAAAAGTCATTGGAGCTTTGGTAGTTAGCTCAAAGGATTGCTGGCTGTTTCTTTATTCTTTTGATGTGTGACTCTTTGGCCTTCTGGCTCTCATTCAAGACTCTTCACTGGGAATTGTCTAGAAGACTTTAAAGTGAAAACAGTCCCTGCTATACAGCTGCTAACATTTGTTATCTTCCACTCTACAGAACTATTTACTCCCTAAAGGGAAAATATCTCTGACTTTTATGCTGAAGAACACTTGGAAAATGAATCTCTGCCAGGCCAGTCCTGACACCTTACACTTTCCCAAAGGAGAAAGAAGAAATACTTTATCATGCCCAAGAGCTCCCCCAAAATGTTAAGACTTTGCCTTCCAAAAACATTCCTTGCAAAATCCACTTAACCCAAGGTACAAGGTAGGGAGATAGGGACTGAAAAAAAATCATTTACATATCCAGCCAGAGTTCATTAAGGAAAAAAAAGATTCAAAATAGTTTGCAACAAGACATTCAAAAAAAATGAAGAATAGGAAGAGGAAGGAAAGACAAAGGGGGGATATAGAGGAAGAAAAAAAAACCAGCAGTTGACTGATGAGACATAAGGACAAGGAAAGCATCATGCAGGAGGACAGTGGGCTGAGAACAGCACCTGGGGAGCACCCAAGGATGGCACCACCCACCATGGGCTGGGCCCTCCCCCATTGATCACTAATTGAGAAAATGCCTTACAGCTGGATCTCATGGAAGCAGTTCCTCAACTGTGGCTCCTTCCTTTGGATGACTCTAGCTTGTGTCAAGTTGACACACAAAAAGAGCCAGTGCAATTAATACCAAAATATATAAAGAAACAAAAAAAAATTTAGATAAGCTTTTTTTAAAAAGTTTTATTTATGGGTCCCTGCAGGCCAGAAGAGGGCACCAGATCTCATTACAAGTGGTTGTGAGCCACCATGTGGTTTCTGGGAATTGAACTCAGGATCTCTGGAAGAGCAGTCAGTGCTCTTAACCACTGAGCCAAAACAAAAAAATTAAACACCAAGAAAACAAATCATGTGATCAGTTAATTGCCAAACGAACACACAATTATCAAAAGAAGAACAAATGGACAATAAATATATAAAAAGTGTTCAACATCCTTACCTAGCAGAGAAAAGCAAAGCAAAACTACATTGACATCCCATCTCACACCAACAGACTGTCTCATCATGAAAGCAAATAGTAACAAATGCTAGTGAAGGTTGAGGAATTCCTGATGCAGATGGAGAAACATCATTCACTGTAGGAATATAAATGAAGGTTCCTCAACAAAACAAAATTAGAAGTATCACATGATCCACTTATACTACTCTGGTATATGCCCAACAGAACCCATATTAGCATACCACCTGCATTGTTTTTATTATAGTAATGTTCACAAGAGGCAAGAGTACTGTTCACAATCAGCCTTGATGTCCATCAACAGACAGATGGATAAAGAAGAGGTGGTATAGACACAATGTAGTTTCCTGTAGCCATGAAAAACAAAAGTAAATTATTTTCAAGAAAATGAAACTGGAGAAGTGGGAAGACCCACTTCTAATCCAGACCTTTTGAGGTGGGAAGATCCCTCTCTAATCTGGGTCACACTTTCTGCTGGCAGTCTTTATAAAGGGTGTGGAAGAAGGGAGCTCCACTCATTGCCTGCTTGCTCTCACCCTCACTAAAAAGTCCATTCCTCTACTGGTATTAGCGCCTACATTTTTGGGATTCCAGCATAGACTGAAGACCAGCTGAGGCACCCAGCCTTGTGGACTGAGCAAATACTGGATTTTTGGACCTCCAGTTCATAGACAACCATTTTGGACCACAGCCTGAAAGTCATTCTAAAAAATGCCGTTTCTATATAGAGACTTATTCTTTCAGTTCTGTTACTCTAACGAAATCTGACTAAAACAATCATGTTAAGCAAAAACGAGCCAAACTCAGAAAAACATAACACATACTTCCTCTCATGTGTGGAATATAAATATGCACATATATGTACACGTGCACACATGCAGTAGAACTATTGGTGGAGAAGAGGAGGGCTAGAGAGTGGTGGGGAGGCGGGAGAAGAGAGGGTAATAAAGGGTATGGGCAAAGTAAATGATAAACATGTATACAAATATCTTCATGAAAAGTTATGTGATGAATGTATACTACTTAAAGATTTAAAAACTAGTGAGCAGGGTTGGAGAGATGACCTAGACATTAAGAGCACTTGCTGCTCTTGTAGAGGACCTGGGTTCAGTTCCCAGCACCCACATGGATGTTTACAATCATCTCTAACTCCAGTTCTGAAGGAACTACATGTCTACTCTTCTGGCCTTTGTGAGGACCAAGTATGCAGGGGGGCATGTACATACAAGCAGGCAGAACACTCATATTTACAAAATAAAATAAATGAATCTTTTTAAAAAAATATAGCCTCAAAATCAGATTCTCATCTGCCTCATGATTAGGGAGGTGCAGAAAATTATCACAAAACAGACAACAAAGTCAAGTGTGAGATGTCTACACAGTTTTACCAGCTTATTTAATAGAGGTATTTGACCCACTGACAAGGTCAGGAAGGCTTTCTACAGAGAATAACACTTACACCTATAACGGAACTTTGAGCATGAGCTGGCCAGGCAGTCATGAGGGTGCAATCAAATGATCGAGATAGCTGGAGCACCCAAAGTGAGAGGCAGAGAAATACATACAGGATGAGGACAGAGAAATAGGTAGGGATGAGCTCTCTATGGGTGTTGAGTGACAAAGTATTTCCTGGGGAGACACAACACATGTCTACTCACCCCAGACAGGGATTCCACCACAGACCAAAGTACGGATACCACCAAAGTCCAACTTGGTGAATAAATGTGTTTTATTGAAGTTACTTATAGAAATATGGGCGAAGGGTCACTTACAGGAGCAGAAACGACCCAAAGACAGCTGCAGCACCAAAGTCACTCCAGCATGGGTGACAGCTCATAAAGCTGGGAACCTAGAGCACACTGAACAGTTTGCAGGCAGCTTAACAGGTTGAAGGATGTCCTTTCCAAGTGCCTCAGTTGGTCTAAACCTCTGCTAGGCAGCTCAGCTAGTTTCTGCTTCTTCCAGGAAGCTGGTGTGGTGTGAGTCTTCTTTGCAGGTAAGCTCACTTCCATATCAGCTTTTACTACTTACTCTGGCAGGGAGGGGCCCAGTGAATCTGGTCAGTTTCAGGGACTTCCTGAAGCTATTTTGAGTTATCTTCCTGCTTAAAGAGCTACCCTAAAGAATAGAATGTTTTTTCTCTGAGGAAACTGATACACAACACCAGGCTGTGTAGATGGTGCTAGAGGTTCCTAAGTTTCATATGCAAATAAATATAAAGCTACAGAGAGGTTTAGTCAGGGGATGTGCCCTGCTTTAACTTGGCTTTCCTGATTATTAGCCTACTATGTAGGAAACACAGGCAGGCCCATGTAAATGTGTATTGTTGACAAGGACCAAAGCCATGAGAAATTGGTGAGGCCTTCCCTATATGAGTCAGGTTAAGAATTAGCAAAACCTTCTTCCTCTGGCACAAGTCTTAGCAATGTGTACAGAATCTAGTAATTGCTGCTTCGTCCCTCACCTCACAAGTAATGCTTGGGACTACTCACCTACAGAGACCTCCTATCCAGACTACGTAACTCCTTCCCTGTGCTGCACCCAATCAACTCACTGAGGTTCTGGTTAGTGTAAGTAGTAGGTGTGGCTCTGAGCACACAGCTTTCCTGACCCCAGCTTTCCTGTATCCAAGTGTCTGTCATGTCTTCAATGTCACTGCCCCAGTCAGAGTTCAAGATCCGAGCCAAGGAGTCTGGGCACTACTACAGGATGCTAATTGCAGTGGACCTCATATACACTAAGGAAGTCTTTAGGACTACGGCAGGGAGCATGGGGTGGCCTACATGGATTCAAAAAAAAAATGTTAAAAGTAAAATCAATGGGATGGGAAAATATTAGATTAGGTGGGTGAAGGAGAAAAAAAAACAAGGGCATAGTGTCATGAAAACATATCTGGTTTGTACTTCTTCAAGATAACCTCAAATAGTCTTACTTTCCCCATTCAAAATCAAATATGAATTAAAAGTTATTAGTCTTAATTACATTTGGGGCTGGATGACTGGGCAGTAGGGCCACTGTAAAGGGGATTGAGGTGTGACAGTCAGAGTCTGCTGTGTGGCACCAAGGAAACAGAAAGACTGGCCAGTGACTCAATTGAGAGAAGTTTCAAAAAAAGACTTCAAACTCATTGAATTTAGATTTTTTTTCAACATTTTATTGTGGCACACAGGATTGAGTATGGAACTGTGTTCTTCAATCAAATATTTGTTAAGCCTACCGGCTGTTTGCATCAACTCATAACTGACGAGCACAAGTGTCAAAAGCTTGTTGTCAAGGTTTCCTACTTATGAAGAAATGCCAAGAGTCTTCATAGTTCAAATTCACATCATAGTAGATAAAGAAATGTTTTGCCTATTTGTGTAATAACATATATTCAACTAGAAGTAAGTAATGCAAAGAGATCATGTAATTTTAAATGAAGACTGCTTTGGTTTTAGGTAAAATTCCTAAGTCTCATAGGTCATCTAAAAAAACAGATAGTGAAGAAACCAGCAGACCAAACAGTTGTTTAAGAACACCAGAGCAGTAGATAGGCAAAGACTTCATCTATAGTCCACACCAAACACAAGTGCAAGAGTTATCATAGCCTTGCCATGGATGGGGCAGATGGGGTATAGATGTGACACAGTGTCCAACCAGGCATTGAAATCCAAATGTTTACCAATTAAGACATGCAGAGCAATGCCAATGCAACATACAAATGTATTATTTCTCCCAAGAAGTAACATTAATGCCATTACCTGCTTGCGTGGTTTTTAAAGGGTTTTGAAATTTATAGCTTTAAAGGCAATTTATGTAAGGCAGTAGAACTAAGCAAACAACACACCATTTATGAGCTCAGGATTCCAGGCAACATGTTTGCAGGGCCAGGTAGCCTCCGACAGGGTTTCTTTCCCCACTCAACATCAAGTATAGTTTTTTTTTTTTTTTGAAAGTCATTCCTTTTAATTTTTTCATGGGCTTAGATTTCCATGTATGCCATGATATTCAAGAATATATTAAAACTGTGACCATTGTGACAACTCTGTGGGGTTCATAGTCTACCCAGATTCTACTACTGTAAACTTGTCCACCACAGTTTCAAAATTGCCTCCTAGAAAACCATCCCTCCAGCCAACATTGTATATTTTACAGGGTCAGCTATAGTGTTATTCATGAATGCTCTCATTCATATTTATTATCAGGAAAGTTTAGGGGGAAATATTTTCTAGTCTTGACCTATTTCTCTATCCCTCAGAATGTCCAATTATGTACTGCACTTGTTAAAATTCTTATTTTATAAAAAAAAAATGGAGGTCAGTAGTCTACTTGTTTATGGTTTGTATTGGTGCCTTCTTTAAGGAATTTTAATTAAGTAAAAAAAAAAAAAAACCACAGCAAAATATATATCATTCAGTGTAACTTTATTTACTATTTATTGCACATAACTCGAGGTCTTTAATTTCTAACCACCGAAGTTTCAAATGACTTTTTTTTTCCATGAAGTTGCACATGAACATTAGTGAATTCACTTATTCGTGTTGTGTATGTGTGTGTCTGTGGTTTTTTTTTATTATTGTAAACATCTGTGTGATTCACATTGCCATAGATCCTGAACTCATAAGCGTGGACCATGCACAGGCTGGCAGCAAGCCAGAAAGCCACTCTGCAAGCAAACAGATACTCTGCATACGGGGGAAATTCATAGCACAACATTGAATGTCCAACCTAAGTCATCTCAGAATTAGACGGATATGGACTTCTTAATTTGTATAGGATCTGGAACTCAACTGGTTGGTTGGTGATGAGGTTGACCTGATCTGGGGAGATTTTTTTTTCCTGGAGTGGTTGGGAACAGGGCTCAATCTTTCTTCTTGGCTGCTTGCTCCTCCCCAGCACTTTCTTCTTTCTTCTCTTCCTCTTCTGATTCTTTGGTATCTTCCTCTTCACCCTCGCCACCTTCTTCTTCTTTTGTGTCTTCAGACTCGTCCTTGGCAGCTTGAAGATAAGAAAAAAATACAAAATCCAAATCCAGGTTAAGTCCAGGCAGAACATTTTTGCAGAGACTCTGTGAGTTACCAAACACTATTGTCAGAGTGAGGCTATAAGCCCCTCGGCCCCACTCTCCCAAAGGACACGTTACAGACAGTGCTTGACATGAACAATTTTCCAGGAACCATGTATTTAAATAAACGGAGATTACTTGCAGGTGCTGGAGATTTTCTCCTTTCTAGTACCTTGCCTCAATATTCTTACGTGTCTGGAACTTGTGTTCTTTAGGGGACAATCAGTTCTGGCCAACATCAAGTGTTCTTTTGGGTACCAAACTGTGTTAAATGAATGTGTTAAAATATGAACCTTCTACAATCTATAAAAGATGCTTATTTAAACCTGTGTGTCCCCATCATGTGTATTGTTTATGGTTGCAAAAACCCCCTAGGTTTCCCTAGGTAGTAAGCAAGGCCCCATATCTCACCCATCTCCCAGTGAATACCCACAGCCAGTTTGCACTAGGGATTCTGAAGGTTTTTGTCTTTACCTTCTTCCTCCTCAGCGCCTTCCTCTTCCTCTCCCTCCTCCTTCTCCTTCTCCTCCTCTTCTGCTTCTCCCTCAGAAGGGGGCTCATCCTTGGCCTCCTCAGCTTTGACAGCCTCAATGGTCTCCTCCACCTCTGTCTGCTCTTCCTGAACGTGGCTGGTGTAGTAGGCTGGGAACGAGCGAGCGGACATCAAGTAGGAGCTGCTCTGCAAGCCACTGTAGGCAGAGCGGCCAAAGATCTGCGAGCTCTGGGAGTAACCGCTGGTTATGCTGCCCACGCTGGTGAAGCTGAGCCTGGTCTCTTCGCCTTCCAAGAGTTTCCTAGGGGATGGGGGCGGGGCGGGGGCGGGGCGGAGGAGCAGGAGAAGGGTACAGTTAGACCAACCACCACTGGACACGTGTTCACGACCTGTTCTAAGTCCACCATTCATCACTTTCCCCTACTGCCAACCTCAGAAGCAAACACAATGATAAGCAGGGTTAGGCATAATTAATATTTAATAGGGATTTCACGAGAGACCCTACCCCGCAAAAAACCTTCTATGTACCGCTGTTAGGTTTAAAATGCTAAAAACAGGGCTTACATTACTTTAGGGTTAATTCCTTACGCATTTGCACCTTCTTGGAGGAAGCCCAAAGTAGGACTATTCTAGAGCACCTGTGAGTCACTGTAACTCTGTGCGGGACTTTGGTTATCTGATTGGTCTCTCCCAAGGTGCCACGCCCACTGCCTGCACCATTCCGATCTTACCTGTAAGCTGCAATCTCAATGTCCAAGGCCATCTTCACGTTGAGGAGGTCCTGGTACTCCTTCAGGTACCTCGCCATCTCACTCTTCGTGCTTCTCAATTCATTCTCCAATTTGTTGATTGTGTCCTGTTGGAAGATGGTTTTAAGATTTCAAAATTTAAGATTACTGTAATATTGGTGCTAGAGACTAGTTTCAGTTAACTCCAAAGTGTGCACCTTCAATAAAATCTCCCTTAAAATAACTGCGTGGTTTTTCGACCTAAAATATCCAGTCTAGTGATGCATGAGAAGGGGGGAGGGGGGGCGGGGCGGACTGATGTAATCAACTTTTTAAATTCTCTTGAGTCTATTGATTATGGTAAAACGTCTTTTTTAAAACATACAAAATTGATAGAAAGGAGAAAAGAAAACCTTGTCACACTTCTCTTAGCCGGGTCACATTTGGGGAAGGGAATATACAGTAATTTGCTAAAATGCTTTCCACAACTCTACTTCTACTCCCCCAAAGATGAGACCTTAAAAATAAATAATAAATAAGTTGCAGTAATTAATCGGCCTAAAATATTCTGACTGTATTCGTGTGTCCCTGTTAAAAATAAAACTATTCCAAGGCTTGGTGGTCCAGAACTAGTGAGAGCTAGCAGCAGTATTTATTAACCAGGAGATCCAGGAAGTGTAGAGAATAACTTGGATTTAAGAGGGGTCAGTACAGAGAAAGCATCAGGCTAGTGGCCACGCCCAACTCCGGACTCCCTCCGCCCCTTCCTCCCAACCCTCCCCCCTCCCCCCAGAACAGCGATTCAACACAACAGGCAACAGTGGCGCCCCGCCCCCTCCAAGTGCCCCATCCCCTCCACACCCTCCCGGAAGCCAAGCCCTCGGATAGAGCTCCGTGCTCCAGGACCCCCTAGCGTTCACTCTGTGGGTGCACCCTCCACCCCGACTTTGCAGCCTCCCCGCCCCCACTGGGCTTGGACCTTGCCATACCTGCATGGCGCTGATGTCTGCATTCTGCTTGTCCTCCAACTCCTGCAGCTGCTTCTCCAGAGCTTCGTTCATACCCCGGCATGCTTCGATCTCCAGGGTCTTAGCCTTGAGCAGGCGGCGGCTTTCCGACACCTCGTCCTTGGCTGCGCGCACAGCGTCGGTGTTCTTGGCGGCGCTCTCGGTCAGCACGGTGAAGCGGCTCTTGAACCACTCTTCGGCATTCTGCATGTTCTTGGCGGCCAGCTTCTCATACTGAGCGCGGATGTCCTTGAGGGCGGCGGAGAGGTCGGGCTTGGAGGACACGTCCATCTCCACGGAGATCTGCGCATACTGGATCTGAGCCTGCAGCTCGGCGATCTCCTCTTCGTGCACCTTCTTCAGGAAGGCGATCTCGTCCATCAGGCTGTCGATGCGCTTCTCCAGCTCGGCGCGGGCGAGCGCGGCCTCATCGGCGCCTTTGCGCGCTTCCATCAGCCGGCCCTCGGCGTCCTCCCGGCTCAGCACCTCCTCCTCGTAGCGCGCCTGCAGGTTGCGCAGAGTCTCCTCCAGCCCCTCGCGCTCGCCCTGCAGCGCCTGCTTCTCGTTGGTGGCGTCTTCCGCCGCCAGCCGCAGATCGCGGATCTCCTGCTCGTACAGGGCGCGGAAGCGGGACGGTTCGGAGTGTTTCTGGCGCAGCACCAACAGCTCGGCTTCCAGGACCTTGTTCTGCTGCTCCAGCTCGTGCACGCGCTCGATGAAGCTGGCAAAGCGATCGTTGAGGTCCTGGAGCTGTGCCTTCTCCTGCGTGCGGATCGACTTGAGGTCGTTGCTGATGGCGGCTACCTGGCTCAGGTCGAGGTTCTCCAAGCTGGGCATCAAAGAGCCGGAGCTGGACGAGTAGCTGCGGCGCACGGACAGCGAAGAGGAGACCGGCGCGGAGTAGCTGGAGTACGCGGAGCGCGCCGTGCTGTAGCCGCTGCGCACGCTGGAGATGTGCACCCGGGGCGTCTCCACGTAGCGCCGCTTGTAGGAGGTCGAAAAGTACGGGTCGTAGCCGAACGAACTCATGGTGGCGGCCGGTGGGCCTCTCCGGCCCGGGGCGGAGGTGGGGGACCTAGAGAGAAAAAACGGGGAAGAAGAGGGAAAGGGGAGGATGGATGGCTGTGTGCGGCTCGGCGCGGTCCTGCCACCTCTATTTATACTCCAGGACTCTGACGCAGACTGCGATTGATCGCTGTGCGCAGGCCAGTGGGGGCAGCGCGCTGCTGCAGCCAAGGGGAGGATTCTGCGCAAAAGCGAAGGCGGGGGCGAGCGACAGGCCGCTGGCGAGGTGCGGCTCCAGCCTGGCAGCTTTGCTGCGAGGTCCTCCACTTTCTCTGAGACCCCCCCCCCCAAAACCTCCTGACTCGTTCCTTTTCCTTTCCCACTCCCCCGGCCCACCTTGCCTCTTAATACCTAAAGTCCCCATGACTCCTTAAATGTTCCAAATAAAAGGTTCTTGCTCTCTACTGACACATCAAATTTTAATATCCAATGTCTCAAAGACACCTTGACCCCACCCCCAGCTCGCCCTTTCTCCATCAAGGACCCTCTTAGCATCTTGTTTCGGGTTGACATAGGCGAGTTATGAGTCCCTGCGGTTAGGTTACTGACAATAGCTTAAGGTAGCGTCCATGCGACATTCCTGCAGGAAGTTTTACATGTCTTTGTAGTTATTTTCTAACATTTTCTTAACCCCCTCCCCTCCCTTTCTCCTGCCTCCTTTTATTTATTCATTTTTCCTTATCACTCTACTTCTCAACACATAGGGGACATGCCGGACCACACACCCTTGAAACCTCAGGACAGTGGGGTGATTTTAACATTTTAAAACCTTCACAGGAAGCAGTTAACTTGCGTGATACCTTTCATTGAATTTCTCCTTTCTTTGTGGGGAATGGAGTCGGGAGTGCTTAGGACGGGTTTGAAAGTAGCCAGGCAAAGAAAGACTTGCAAGGCAAAGACGCGCTCTGCAGCGCCAGAACCTCAGGGTGCTTCTATGCTCACTGATCTGATACCGATCCCATCGCATCAAAAGCCTCTTCCCCTCTTTTACACCTGTGTGGTACCCCAACCTGACGATTTCCACAAGCCATGTAGGTGGCTGTTTTTCTGTTTTGTTTGTTTGTTTTGTTTTTTGTTTTTTGTTTTTTTAAGGGGGAAGGCGGGTGGAGAAACTGCTGCTGTGAACAGCCGCCCGCTCTGGGTGTGGTCTCCCTCGAAAAGAACTCAATAGAGACGGAATGAAAAGAAAAAAAAAAAAAAAATAGCCGGCTGAAATTCATAGGCACCCAGATACCAGAGTGGGTACGCCAAACGCACGTGGGTGCAGCATTTTCATACTCGCGTTGTGAGCTCCTGCAGTTTTGAAAAGATACTGCAGAGATTTGTAGGAAGTAACTGAAACCGTTTTTAAGCAAGCATTTGGCGTTTTGTTTAATGTGTTCAACATACCACTGGCTTACTGGTTCCTTTAAATGGTCGGGTAAGGGGGTATGGCTAACGGTTTTCCAATAGAGAAGTGAACTTTTTGGAGCTGTGCCCGGTCGCTTCTGGGGACTGGAAAGAGCGTGAGGTGAGGTTTATTCTATGTATTCCTTTCTCATCTTACACTTACTGTGATTCAAATAACGCAAGAGGAATGAACTGAAGCAGAGGACTTCTGTGCGGTTGCCGATGGTTTAAATCCGTGAAGTCTAAGCTATGTTAGACGCCCACCCAAGCTTACACATTCTAAGCTTTGAAACCTAAAGTCGCCAGGCTGCCTGGGACTTGTGTGGCCAGCATATAGGATCAAGTACTATATACCTGTTTCTCTGGAGCCTGCATATATCCTTTTTTTAATTCATCGGTGACCAAGAGGACTTAGGGGGAAGGAACACACACACACACACACACACACACACACACACACACACGAGAGAGAGAGAGAGAGAGAGAGAGAGAGAGAGATTTTAGATAAGCCACAGATTTCTTGCTTCCTATGACTCGCATATAGATGAAGAGTTGCAGATTTTCCCCCAAGCTAGCTCCATGTAACTTGTATTATTTCACAATCTTTTGTTGAGGGACTGTACACACTACAGTTGGGCATTGCTCACTTGCATTCTTCCAGCGCCTTTCCTCTGGAGTTACAGGTCATTCTCAGAGATCTTAAGTGTGTGTGTGTGTGTGTGTGTGTGTGTGTGTGTGTGTGTGTGGTTTCTTTGGAGCAGGGAGGCAGGGCTCTTTGCTAACGCCTTTGACTGCAGAGCAGAGTGCCCTGAAGGGAACAATGTGGCTGGTGCTGCAGAGGCCATGAGATGCTGCAGACAAAATAAACTATGGGGCACCTTCTGTGGTTCAGTGGGCAGTGGAGAGAGGAGGCAGGTACTCGGGCTTGGTGGCAAGGCTGGCCTCTGCAAGTCAGATGGAGCATCCAGGACCAGCTCCCTTGCTGATGCAGACCAAGAACAATCAGAGGAAAGGTAGAGCACTAGCATTCATGAATGGGGGTCTCCACTCTTTCTTCGCAGTATCTGGCAATAGCCGCTGGTCATAGCTGCTTCACTTCAGCCTTGCTTTGGCATAGAGGGAGGGGTCCTCAGTACACAGTGGGTCTCCCTGCCCTTCATTGCTCTCTCCTCTGCTAGAAGCCGGCCTCTTTTTAAATATTCTGCCCAGTCATCCTCCCTTTGCTGCCCTTTTGTCAGCATTTGCTCCAAGAGCCCAAGTGATATTTGCTTGGTGTGTCTGAGCCAAGGTAGAATAAGACACTTTAAAAAGAAATAGCTTGACTTTCCTTTTCCCTGTCCATAAGTGTTTCTGCCTTGGTGACTTCTGCATTAGGCTCTTTGCTCTCCTCCTCCCTCTCTGTCTCTCCATATCTACCTATCTCTATAAGGCCTGTGAGTCTTATCATCTTTATCTTTTGATTTTCCTATAAACATAGGACAAACATGAAATTGACTGAGAGTTTCCAGCAGGACCCCATGTAGTAGCTACATGAAATAAAAATATAGAGAGAGAGAAGTAAATATGAGTTGGTGAAAATCATTAACACAATTCTTACTACTTTAATTATCTCCAAACACCTCTATATTCCTTCAGAGAACTTTTTCAAGTCCATTAGGCTAAAGCAAAATATATTTGCATTACTGTTACACAGTTAGCGTATAACTGTTCCAGGACCACTAAAAAAATACATCACTTCTTTCCAGTGACAATAGGATCCATAAGCTTCAAATGGGCACCTGGTGACTTTCTGTTGATTATTCTGAAGTCCTTTAGCACAAGAACTTTCTGTATTGGCATTTATTTTTTAAGGTGCTGCGTTAGGCTAAAATTCTTACAAGCTAAAGAGCGTGAACGGCTTCTGTCCATGGTCCTGAGAGCCAAATTCTCCCAGCAGCAATGCAGTCAAATAATCCTACATCAGAAGAGCAGGTGGGTCTCCATCCCCCTCATCACCAAGGACATCCACCACTGGCATCAGTCCATACATCAATCCAAGGAGGGATGAAGGAAATAAACACAGAAGGGGTACTCACCAAGTAACAGGCACTTGCTATCTATTATTTAATAAGGACAAAATCTCCGTGAGAAGGTTATTCAGAGCAAACAGCTGAAGCCGAAGATATTCAGTCATTTGAAGTTACACAGCTACCTCAAGCCCAAGCTGTGCCTGCCTCCAAATTGAGTATTGCTCTCCCTATCCGAGTTCACATCTTCCCTGCCTTTGAGAAATTAGATAATTGTGTACTGCAGGCCTCAGAATATAACAAGTATGCAGTAAACCCCTCCTGTTTGGGTAACACCAACATGAACTGATCTATACTGTATGGCAGAGGCTAAGGATGTTCTCTTTGGACAGCTAGCAGAGGCAATGAACTGTATGATTGTTACAAGTTTCCCTAAACGACTCAATATAAAATAAATACTAGTGGATATTCCTAGTAAATGACAATACAGAATCAGTAACGTAATAATTGTGACTTTACCCTTTTTCATTATGTAACTTTCAGATGAAGCCTTGACACCCATTTGTTTTTGTTTGTTTGTTTGTTTGTTGTTTTATTTTGTTTTGTTTTGGGGGGTTGTTGTTATTGTTGTTGTTGTTGATAGGGGTTCTCTGTGTAGCTTTGTGCCTTTCCTGGAACTCACTCTGTAGCCCCGGCTGGCCTCGAACTCACAGAGATCTGCCTGCTTCTGCCTCCCGAGTGCTGGGATTAAAGGCGTGCGCCACCACCTCCACCACCACCACCTGGCTCAACACCCATTTGTAACATAACCTTTTCAGAAGTTGTTAAGCCAAAATGTAGCCCGGCTCCTCTAAATCTGCAGTCCCACACCCTGACTTCCACATTCCTAGGATTACCTTCATCTTCATTCCCTGCCTTTATAAGCAGGTTTCCTGGAGATGACCTTTGAAATCCCTGCAGTAAGTACAAGAAAGCGTGCTGGCACTCAGCAGCCCACAATTGAAGTGCATTGTGCTTGCCATATATTTTTTTAACCTTTTCAAAAGAAATGGGAGCCTAAAGTGAACTCGAAGGTACACTTTGTTGAAGCCACGGGTATCTTTCTTCTCTGTGTCTTGAAGCCAGTTCATTTCTTTGTACGACTGGGGCCATATTCACCATTAGACTCGGGGTTGTATCTTCCCCCCCACCTGAGGAAATGCTTAAAAGAAAACATGCTGTTGAATGGAAAGGGTATCTAATTTAAAGCCCCACGTTCTGAAAGTGATGATCACAAAGTGTGCTGCACAGTTGTATAGATTTTAGGTTGCAGCAGAAGGGCGGGTGTCACCTGAATACATTAAAGATGAGAAGCTCATTTCTATGCAGAGCGCGATGGTCACTGGACGTGACGGGGCTCCGAGCTGTCTGAGCAGAATGATGGTGATGGGGCCAGACCCCTAAAGGCTTGTTCCACGGAAATAGCCAAGGTAATGTCTTTTCTCCCCAGAGGCCTGCTCCAGAGTGCCTCACCCTCCATCGCTGTCACCAGTCAGAGTCAGATGCTCTGCTGGGGACAGCATTTCAGGCAGGTCATGGATGTGGGGTCAGACCTGACAGTACTAACCTTGTTTGTTCAGTTGCACTTCCCTGACTGCAGAGAAATACATGCTGCTTCTGCAATCTAGGTCGTCACCGGCTGCAAAACTATCTTCGCTGCACCTGGGTTTCTTTGCTGACCTCTACTGTGGTTTAATAAATCAATCAGAGGAATGGGAGGCATAACGTTTTCAAAGACTGAGGATAAGCATTTCCACCTGCCAGAGACAGAGCCTGAAGCTGGCGCCCTCACAGCCATGCTGGAGCCCAGCCAGGGCAGCAGTTCACTCCCTCACCAGCTCCACTTGCTGCAAGAAGGCAGCAGATGCTGCGGAGTCGCAAAGGGGCGGATCCCAGGGCTCTGAAGACACTGCAGGCTGGCTTCTGAAACCATGTGTCTGTCAGGTTATTTGGTAAGTTGAACATCAAGGCACTGTCTGCTTTAGAAAAGTTGTGTCTAAATGCTTATTGATTGATTGATTAAATAACTCATATGTTCATCTACCCATTGCGTCACCAAATGTCAAAAAAACACTTAGAATGTGCCAGAATCTATACACGTGCCCCAGGTTGTGTGAAGAGCAACCCAGCCACAATCTTCAAAGGGCTTGAGAAATATCTGAACATGATCAAAAGAAGATTCGGCTGAAAACACAGGACACAAATGAACATCAAAAATAGAAAGCTGGGATTACTGAAATAAATCTTTCATAAAAGATTACATGTTGTGTGTTGCCATTTCTGTGAAATTCTACAACAGACAAATTAACCCATGCTAGGAGAAATTAGAGCAGCGGCTGCTTCTCCAGCAGGGAAGATGACGAAGGGGCTTTCTTCATGGTGACGGGATTATTTCTTGAGCAGTTTGGACTGTGCATTTGGGGTTTGTATTTGTCAGGACTGAGCAACCTATTAGGAGCCATGCATTTTATTGAATTTACTTGTGTCAGAAGAAATAAGTAAGGCCATGTACATGTGCACGTTTATATTAATAATTATTATGGATATGATATAAAAACAGAAGTAAAGGACATTGTTTTAAGAAAATCTTATTTACATGAAATTTCAAAGAATGATGTAAGAGTGATCATGAGAGAGATTGATAGAAGCAGTAACGATGTGGCTTTGGGAAGGAAAGCTTGCCAGTGGCCCGGAGCTGACATTTGTGCAACTGATTCCCATCCTTCATGCTTTGCAGGCATCATATTTAAACCTCACACAGCTCTAAGTAGAGCATGTTTTCCTGTTCTAGAGAGGTGTGGTATTGTATTTCAGTTATCCCAGCTTCACATTGCAGTTAAAAAAAAATTTCAACTCAATCTTACATTGCTGCCTCATATTGAATTAATATTGACTCTAAAAGGCATTAAAATCTATCTTTAGTAGGCTTCTTTTTAAAAATCCTAGGGTGTAACTAAGATTCATTTTCTTTAAATTTAATCTCTAATATAAATATTTTTGGCCCATTCAAACCTGATGAAATAATTCAAAACCCTTCCAACATCAGGTTAAATTGGATAATAGATGCCTGTTTCAGGGTATTTGAAGCTTAACACTTCCTTATATACTATTGCATAGGCTGCAGGGATCCGTAATTTATATGATTTCAGGCAAGTCTACCTGATTCTTTGTCTCCATCGGGACTTAACCTTTATCTACTTTGTTTATCTCTTCTAAGTTGAGAATTAGCCGTTCTCAGTGATTCCCCCATACTACAGTTCTCACTGATCCCCCGTACTGCAGCCACCGGACATTACTTCTAAGAAGAGTAGACCTGGACATTTCTAAAGACACACAAGAGCACTGATGCTCAAAAAACAATGTGGTTTTATGCTTTTTACTTCCTCCTAAATTTTAATTTCTCCTGCATGTGAGTCTACAGCATTCTGCTTCTAATGGGTAACTGTAGAGACATTTCAGTGACAGGGCGAGGGTCCTGAGTTAGAGTACTGGCTCCCTGCAACAATTCTATGAGGCATGAGCTGATTCTTGCAAGTGTTTGGTCCCCAGAGGATGCTGAGAGGGCTGAAGAAGTAACAAGACATACCTCAGACTGTTGGAGGCCATGAAGCCAGACCTATCATCCAGGCTTTCTGTCATCATGGTCATTGGGATTCTTCCTCTAAATCCTATGGTTTCAGATGTATGCATGTCAGGCCTTGTCACAGTGCAATTCTAAAAAAAGCGAAGAAGTATCCAAGTGTAATGGTGCATACCCATATGAAAAATTCGAAGATAGGGAAGCCTTAGGGCACCCTTACTTGGTGATGTTATCTGATGTGTTATTACTCAAATATAAGGACCCCATCCCCTTTGCTTGACTCACTGTTAAAAGACCAATGTCAAGGGAGATGTATAGATAAACTGTTATATCTTTGCTCTGTACCTATGATTAGGCGTAATAGTTTCAAAGAGGAGGGAGAGAAAGGAGTGGGAAGAGAATGCTAAAAGCATTTTACAGTGAGCATTGGGTGACCCCTGTGGGATGAAGTGTATAGTCACAGAATAACCAGAATCTTAGCCGTAATGGGGACAAAGTGTTTCTTGCAGACCAGAGTTCAATACATTCCAGCAAAGGCTTCAGTGCCCACGGTATCATCTGACTGGGGTACCACCTATATTGATTTTAACCAATTCATCTTGGGGTTCTCAGGATGAATTCAGAACATCAGGAGAGCACTCTAGAGCTTTATTTTGGGGTACCTTTTCCCAACCAAAAAAATATTCTGGGCACTGACAGGTACTGGTTTAAGCTCATCCTTACTTCTTGGGCACTCCTGGAAGACACTAGTCACCCAGCCAAAAACAAAGAGAGAGGACGTAGCCAAAGAAGAAACAAATTGGCAAATAAGCCCCACACCCAGTGTTCAGCCCAGAAGGATTGATTGGAAAGGAAATCATAATCCTGTAACCTAAGAGGGTTAGAGAAAGGAGAATTTGCTTTAGGACACTTTTGTCTAATCAATCATGATTGTTAATCATATCTTTGGGTCAAAAACCTTGCAAAGTTATTCGCTTGGATAGTTTCATTTATCATCACAAAATTGTAACTACTTGAATGCCTGAATCATCCTCATTTTAGAGATGCAGTAGCTGGCAAGCAGACGGGAGTCTAGACAGTGTCTAAGGAACTTGGAGAGTCTCTATGTCGTTAAATCTTCACAGATGTTAGAATTAGTTCCATTCTGCAATTAAGAAAGTGAAGTTCAGAGAGTTTAGGGGCACTGACCAAGGTCACACAGCTAGGTCACGATCTGTCTGAATTCTCATTCTTCCTGCTAAGACCAAAGTACAGGAATGTTCGGGGAATTGTTATACCAACAAGATCTCTCTTTTTTTCCTACAAAGTTTAAATATATATTCAGGTTTTTTTAAGGCTGAAATATTTAGTCAAGAATGTTCAAATGTTATACAAATAAACACATCACTCTAATGGAAGCTTTCTAACGTAGATAACCATCACTGAAATAATTATAAGAAAAATATTGTATTGGGTATCTCTCTTCAGATACAGACTGGATGCCTTTTTACTAACTAGCAATTTTCTTTTTATTATGTTATCCAGAAAAAGAAAAAAGCACACTAAAAACAATCCCCTGTATCTGTCAGTTTATCCTACAAATTTAATAAGCAGACCGACCAAATCATGTTAGCATAGCAGATGCACTTTGGAACGGGCCTTAGATATTTCAATTTGCAAAGTGGCCCCTTTTACCTCCTGCCAAAAAAAAAAAAAAAAAAAGATGTTTTACCCATTACGATGATTAAGATTTACTTTAGAAGTCATCCAAATTAAAATTGACTTTCAAATCAGTCTCCAAAGTGAAATGTAGAAAGATTACTTAAGTAAAGGCCATAGCTATCTGCTGTGAAATACACAGAATAGTGGCAGCTGTAGATAGTGATGGCCTGGCTCCTTTTCAAAGGCAGAAGGGTTGCTCTAGGGATGAGGCAAGTGTGCTTCAGAAAGAATCATCCCATCTCTGAGCTGGCCTTGACCGTGCTCGGCCTCACCGATGCTCAGGCAACCTGATAGTCTGTGATTCAAAAGTAATCAAAGGGTAAAAAATACTAAGCAGATGAGAGCCAGTGAGCATTGATGAGGGTTTGGAAGTCCAGCATTATAGGGAAGACAAGGCTTGCTCGTGCCTGATTTAGATGCAAGTACCCGACCGACTACCTCTGAGCAGAACCTGCAGAACAAAGAATTTGTGGAAGGAATTACTAATTGGAGTCATAGTGGGATGCACACATTTGCTTATTTGCATAAATTTGTCCTTCCTGTCCCAGGGGGCTGAGTCATAAATAGCTGAATGACTGCCCATATTTTATCAATCAGATTGGTGACCCCCCCATAATACAATGAGTTCATGCTCCCACTTCTTTTTTTTTTCTTTTCATAGATTGATTATAAATAAGGGGAGAAAAACATACTCTTTTTTCACTATGGCTTCAGGATTACATATTAAAGCAGACTGGAGTCTATTTGCAAACGTCTCTTCTAGGACCAAAGTCCAGTGTGAGGAACTGAAGAATCCCTCATCCTACATCTCTTTTTTTCATTATATCTTCCTGAGATTTATAGGTTGGTTTCCCTTTGAAAAATAGAAACAAAGAGTCTGAAGTCAATGGCTAAGGACTCATAGACCCTGAAGTCTGAGGTTTATAGAGAGGACAGGAGAATAAACTGTAATTGTTACCATGGTAACACATCCTGCACAGTGATTGGAGTCTGCAAAATTGGAAAAGGAAAATCACCTAAGTCGGCTAAATGCATTGTCATGTTCTCCTAACAACTATATTTTGTAGATTTGCTGTTTCTCTGCAGATAGTTTTTAAAGGCTGGATAGATTTTTTTTTTTTTTAGTGTGTGTTCATTATTCAAAATGATGAGTTTTATTGTGACTGCCTTATGTGTATTACCACATTTTAACCACTGCCCTCCCAATCTATTTCAAAGTTTGGGGAAGCAATTGTGTACGACTGAAATGATAATGGATAGGGTCTCAGGCACTGACCCTAGATCTAGCTCTGCCAACAACCAAGCGCAGCTGTGGCCAAACTGAACCATTCCTAGGGAGCCTAAAGCAATTCCCCATGGTTCACATGCACAAGGAGTGCTAGGGAATCTCCAAGTTTGGAGTAGCCAGCTATAACCTCATTTTTCTAGTTAATTAATTAGTTAATTATGCTTGAGATGGAATCACCTTGTGATCCTAGGCTGGTCTTGAACTCAGCATTCTGCTGCTTCTGGACAGGGATTACAGGCATGTTCATACCCAATTAGCTATATTCTTTCATAAAATCAGTCTGCTGGAGGACAGCAGGAATGCAGTACGCTGTTCTTGAAACAGTTACCAACTTGTTGGACAGCTGAACCCAGTGGTTGTGTTCCTTCTGCATTCATGGAATCCCCCTTATTGAATAACGCCACAGAATATTTCTTTAGAAGCAGCACCCACAATCAAAATGAAAGCTGCTACCCTTAAAAACAATTCTCTTACAAGATGAACTTCCAGAAAAGAGTAATATTTGGATTTCTCATTTGTTTCTGAAAACATGATTTAGAATTGTATACATTGACTGAAGCAGGGAGAGAGTGTGGCAGGTAACACCCACACAAGGTTACTTTGGAATGCTGAAATTTTCCAAACTTAAATTATTTGAATGGTTGCACAATTCTTTGAATATATTCAAAACCATTTAATTTACTAGATTAAATTAGTGGATTTTGTCAAATGTAGTTTATATCTTGATAAAGGTATTAAGAACACTGCCCAGGTTATTCCAAGAGCATTTTTGATGACTTGCTTGTCTCCCAATGCTTTAGGTTACCTTCCTCTTACTAGGTTTCATGAACATGTCAAACTTGTATGTTCTCACTCCTGCCCTGTGAGCGCTTGTGAAAGTGTACATTTTTCCCTTCTTAATTTTCATTATAATAGTGTCTTGATACACAAGATAAATATTTCCATGGTAAATCAGATAGCCATATTACTTTATTGTTATTTCTCAAATATTGAAAATCAATTTGCATGTAAAATGGTGCAAATCTTCCTCCCACATTTTTTGTAAGCCCAAGAGCTGGGCTGGGATGAGATGATAATCAGAGGCCATAAACATGAAGCACTTAGAAACAGTTATTTTATATATTCACACATGAAAATGCACACCTATATATACATACATGTGCATATGCCCCCCCACACACATATGTGTGTGTGTGTGTGTGTGTGTGTGTGTGTATACAAGTATACATGTATACATATACATCCTCATGTGCATTTTTCCCTAGAGGTTTGTGTCTGCATCTTAAAATCATACTTATTCACCAGACTGTTTCATTCAAGATGAGACAATGATAATGGTCTAACAGTCAGGAGTAATGGCGCATGCTTGTAACTCTGCACTCAGAAATCTGAGGCAGGAGGATCAAACAAGTTAAAATCATCCAGGGGTACAAAGCAAGACCCTGTCTCAAAAACTCCAAGTAGAGATATAAAATAAAAATGAAAAACAGTCTTTATTGAGAGGTTTCTAGGCAGACATGGGCAGAGTTCACTGCAAAGATTATTTCTTGTTGAAGTTTGTAGAAAAGGATAAAGATGTTATAATAAATGCCATATAGCTTTTGCTTGGTTGTCAAATCTTAATGTTCTGTAAGATTTAGTTAGGATCTTACAAATTTTAGGCATACTGAAAGACCCCTGCATGACTTTCCTCCATCCCCTTCCTGCCTCTGCCCCAGAGGCAAGCCACAGACTGATTCTATGTTACTCCTTCTCTGCTGTGTTAATGAAACTCATAGCTACAGGTAATGTGAATACACAATATAGGTTTGTGGACAATAAATAACAGGATTATGTTGCATCCTTAAAGCTTATAATTCTTTATCTCATTTTACTAACAATTCTAAATTCTGACATCGTGCCTTTTCTATTTCTTTCCCAACTTGAAAGGAATGTTTTTAGAGGTTTTGTTTTGTTTTTTTCAATCAGGTTTTCTGTAGGTTTTGGGGAAATCAGCTTTTTCAGGCTAAGAACATTATCTTCTGATGCACTCTTAGCTTGCAGGAAGTCCCTAGGTTCAATACCCAACATCAACGAAGAACAAAAGCAAGGAAGAAAGAAGTTTCCTTCCATTTTTAATTTGCAAAGAAATTTATTATGAATTAGTATCAATTTTGTGTGACAACTTTTCTTTAATGTCACAAGTCTGTTCCTTTATTCTTTAAATACCATAGATTATATTCATGTATTTCCTAATGTTAAATCACAGTTAACATCCTGCACTTTTGGTAAGTAGAAAATGATAGATGGAGATAGATAGATAGATAGATAGATAGATAGATAGGAAGACAGATACATGATTGAAAGATAAATGATAGGTAGAGAGAGAAAGAGAGAGAGAGAGAGAGAGAGAGAGAGAGAGAGATGACAAAGGCAGATAGATAACAGGTAGTGGAGAGGTAGATGGGTAGATGGATGCAAGGATAGATTTATATCTACATTTAGTTTTCCCTCCATGAGCTGTGTCTGTATCTATTTGAAGTTTTGCATTAATATTCATATAGTGAAGTTAACCTCTGCTTTCTCCTAAAGTCCTTGCCTGATCATGGGATAAGGTTGTACTGCCCTCGTTAACTGATCCCAGCAGAGTTCTGCCACACCTTAACTTCTGGCAGGATTCATAGAACACTGGGCTACTGGTTTCTTGTATTTCATTAAATTCATTTCTAAAATCCTCCAGCTATGGAGTTTTATATTGTATGAATTTGAACTACTGAAAAATATCCTCCTGATTGTGATACCATCAGGTTCTCTCTCCCATTGTGTATGAACAGCAGTACCCATTTTTTAAAAGAAATTGTATATTGTAAATTTTCAGTCTTATCAACATAAAGTCATTGGCACTGGTGGACTCTTTCTTTATTCCATATGAGGTATTTTGGGGGGGGGGCGTGGTTAGAATGTCTTCCTTTTCCCTACTTGTTTATCTGTGTCTTCTCTTTAAAATTTCAAAATATGGTAGAAACCCCATGATAACTTACTATCTCCAACCATATGTTTATATTATTTTATGGATATGAATGTTTTGCTTACATGTATGTCTCTGCACCATATGCATGCAGTACCCACAGAGGCCAGAGAGGGCAGAAGGTCCCTTGGAACTGGAGTTACAGATTGTAAATCGTCATGTGGTACTGGGAACTGAACCCTGGTCCTTGGCAAAAGCATCCAGTGCTCTTAACCGCTGAGCCATCTCCCCAGCTCCCTATTTCAGCCATTTTTAAGTATACAGTTCAGTGTTAAGTATGTTCACATAGCTATATGGTAAAACTCTCCAAGCCTTCATCTCACAAAACTGGAGCATGGGTGACTCAAAGACAGCACAGTCACCCAGCCTGGGCGACAACTCACAAAAGCTGCATCCGTGGGGAGTTTCCTACAGGACTGGTCAGTAGCTCAGCCTCACTGAGAATCAGAGCCCTCCACCCGGCCATTGTCACTGCTTGCATAACCCCAGGGAGGGGCCTGGAAGATCATGTCGTGTTCTGTTTTCTGACACTTGAGAGTTTTACTTACTTCTTGAGCTCCATAAGGTTCAGTCATTCCCCCCGAGTCTTAAAGAACCTCCCTCCAGGAGAAAGTCATTAGTTTGAAGGAAATCACTTCACAACAACAAAATTTAGTGGAACATTTTAGAAATCGATTCAATGTCTCTGGCAGGGTCTCACTGTATAACTCTGGCTCTCTGGAAACTTGCTATGCACATCAGGCTGACGTTGAACTCACAGAGGTCTGCCTGCCCCTGTCCCCCTTGTGACGGGGTCAAAGGTGTGCACATCCCCAGATGTCTTATTTCTATTATTTTGTAAAGTCCTTCCTTGTACCTTGCTTTTCCTAGTTTGCATTTTACCCTCCAGTACCCCCTCATCCACCTGTCACTCAAGCAGTGGATTGCTGTTCCCATGACCAGTATTTGCTCAGTGCAAGTTGTGGGAGGCAAAAAGGACCAGGCTTTCAACACCTCTATGTTCCATAATTAACTGGAAGGTCTTTTGAACAAGCGATTTTCCTTTTCTAACCTAAGCAGAATCAAATACGCCCAGCTCCCATGCTGTGAAGCTGAAAGAAAGCAGTGAGTGCAGACCATCTCATTGCCGGGAGAGCAGAGATCAGCGGCGTGTTTACCAGTTTCACTCCCGGTTTATTTTCGAAGTCTTAATCTTGAGTCCTAGATTATTAAATGGAAAGAGCTATATGTTTTGATTCTTTGCGGGTTTTTCTTTATGCATTATGTATCATTCTGGGTTTGTTTTAGCGGCGAGGAATCAATACTACTTTGCAACCTACCAGCTTCAGAAATGGAACCTGAATGCACATGGGCGCTCTGTTCTTCCCAAATGGACTGTTAACCTCTCCCCAGCCTTTCCATCAGTTTGATAATCTTTCTGGATCTAGGTGGTTATAAATGGTGAGGGCTTGTCTTACTGGACCAAATAAGTTGGGCCACCTGAAAAATCAAAGGGATAGATTCATTTTGCAGTTGACTTTTTTTTTTCTTTTCTTTCTTTTTTTTTTTTTTTACTTTGTTGGGGAAAGGAAACAGGAAAAAAAAAATCAGAAAGCAGGCTCCTTCAGTGAACTGAGAACAAACAGTTTATTTCAAGTAAACTTCAATTAGCTCATCGTAAGCTCCGTGTTGATAAGTTTGAAAAGCTAAGATTCTGGGCAAACCTATGAGACTTAGTATGTTAGCATCTGAGGTCTAGATTGTGTCCAACCCTTCACAAACGGTCTGGGTCATCTATGTAGAGTTCTGGACGTGGATCTGAGTAGTTTAGGACGAACTAGACTGGAATGGTTTGGCTTGGAGCTATTGGGTTGTGGTGATGTAGTTTATTTATTTTTATTTCATTGTGTTTATTTTTGCGAGACAAGTTCTCATTATGCTACCCAGACTGGCCTCAAATTTCTGTGCTCAAGAGATCTTCCTGGCTTGGCCTCCAAAGTAGAGCAAATGATGTATCCAGTATACAGGATTAATTTGTGTAGAGGTTTCTGTTTATATCACATGATACTTATTAAGAACTAGTTAAGAGCTGTGAGATGGCGCAGCCTGTAAGCACCTGCTGCCAAGCCTATAGGTCCCTAGTGAGGGAATAACTCTCACAAATTTTCCTCTGATCACACTTGCACTGTGGCATGCACATCCTCCATTAACAAACAAACAAATCAATTTTTAAAAGGCCAAATAATTAACTGGATTTTTTTAAAGGAATTTTTTATGCTTTATCTAACAGCACATTTCTCCTTGATATCTGAAAGCCTAATTTGTTTCAGAGTTAGAGAGCCACAAGACCACCCTCTAGTGGTAAAAGCTGTACAGTGCAGGATGAATTTAGCTCCTAAATTCATTTTAAGGAACGTGTAGACTTCCGGAGCCACCTACAATCTCTCAAAAAACAGAGTTCCTGGAAGAGCACCCCCAAAACAAAACTGCCATTTGTAAAAGTCTAGGAGTTCAGTTTACATAATAAAAGGAACGGTCACCCAGCTTCCTTCTGAAAATTCACCAGGGTGGCAGTTACTGTTATTTTAGAGGGATTTCATATCAATGTCAAAGATAGAGCTTGAATTTTTGTCTTTTTCTGGCTCTGCTATTATGGAGCAGAATTCCTGATGCTTCAAATTAATTTTAATGTAAAAAAAAAAAAGCTTCTAGTGAAGGAGTCAATTAACTTTTATGTTAATTTAGGGGCCATACTGCCTTAGCAAATAAATGTATTTTCTCTGGAATTTACAAAATTCAACGAGGGCCCTTGGGAGATGTTCTCTTTATTATTTACATCTCAGGCTCAGTTTTATGCTGATGCATAAAGTTGTTCAAGGAGGGGTTAAGTAGAGGGTTGAACTTGAGACACCAGTGATACCTACTTGCCTTACCTCTCCTCCACTCTGGAATTTGGGCATCTTTCTCCTTCTTGGCCACCTGTCAGCCTACCTCTAAACCCCCTTTCTCATGCCACGAATAGGGATTTAGAAGAGCACAGTACTACAAACATCGCTCTTTATCAAGCAATAGCCATATACTTAGTTCAATATTTACGATAGATATTCATTTCTAAGAGATTACATTCAGCTGGCCTACTGCTTCTAAAACCAACTCAGAACACACATGCATTGCTCTGGGGCAGGGGCATGGAAGAGTCCATAATTTAAGATTACAGCTATGCATTAGCTTGGCTTGTAAGAGTTGATTATACAGAAAACCCAAGACGAGTAAGGTTGACTGTCACATGGTTCTCTTAAAGACAGGTTAAACCAATGGGCTGAGTACTCAGAAGGATGGCAATCTTAAGCCCTAAGTGACCCCAAGGCATATCACTAATCCCGGCTATGAGGTCCAGCAAAATGTAAGAGACATCTTAATAATATGGCATCACCGTGGCTTTTCTTTTTCTCTGATCTGCTCTGGTGGTTCGATTTGGTAATAAATCTGTAGAGCTGTCAAAGGACAAAGAGCTGAACTGGAGATGAGTAGAGGAAGCTGCCTATGGCTGGTCTGACTTAAACTGTCACAGTGGGAAGATGAAGCCATGGTGCAGGCGGCCACACCTCTGCTTAGAATGCCCCTAGATGAGAGGTGGGAAATGGAGAGAGCATAAGAAAGCCTGTCCCTTCTCTCTTCACAGCAAAATGTCTATGATACAGATTTGAGGACAAGTCTCACATCTACTCACAGGTTTATCTCACTCTGTTAGACTGGCTGTTGGGAGATTGTTGTCCTAAGGTCACCATGACAACAACAACTCTTATAAAGGAAGACATTCAATTAGGGCTGGCTTATAGCTTCAAAGGTTTAGTCCATTGTCATCATGGCAGGAAGCATGGCAGCCTGCAGACAGACAAGGTGCTGGAGAAGGAGCTGAGAGTTCTACATCTGGATCCACAGGCAGCAGAAGTGAACTGGCCTGAGCTTTGGAGACCTCAAAGCCCACCCCCTAGTGATACACCTTCCCCAACAAAGCCACACCTACCCCAACAAGGCCACACCTCCTGATAGTGCCAGTCTTTATGGGCCTGTTGGGGCCATTTTCTTTCAAACCACCACCACAACAAACATCTATTCACCCAAGCTAGAGCAACAACAACAAAACAAAGAAACAAAAACTATTCTGCCCAAGTCTAGCTTGGCAAATCAACAAGCTTATTAGGGTTATTTACTGTAGAATAGGTGGTTACTGAGTGACTATACCACTAAAGAAATGCCTTCCTCCCTTTCAAACCTGCCTGTAAATTCTCAAAGAGATGAGACCTCATGAGATTCCACCATTACGGAACAATAATGGGTCCAATCTTGTGCAGTTCTGATGGAGGTAGTCACAGGTGCAGGGAGTTTGAGAAAGCAATGGCCATGCCATGCTCAGGGGACAGTGTTCCCCAAGAGAAATTGTGATGCGTTCTGGAGCTTTTGCCGTCTGTAATGTACTGAAGGATACAGTTTCAGCTCCATAATAAGGGCTGCCGTAGAGGGATCTGGCACAAAGAACCTGGCTCAAGACTGTCCTAATTCTTTGACCTACCCCATCATAAAGACCAGGAAAAGAGATGTTTGGGATGTTATGTACTCTGGCCCAAGGCACAGCAGGTTCCTTTAAACCCATGCTCTTGAGCTGCATTCTCATTGACCTTCCTATAAGAAGTGCCCTGCCAATTAAGGCATCTGCAATGAAGCCTAGACTCTGTCAGTGTGTACTGGAGTGTCTGATTCTGTCCTCAGCTATATGCCTCTACCATACCTCTCTCATGTGATTTCAACTGAGATAGTGGTACATCACAGGCAATGAGCAAAGGAACAGAGGCACTTTATACGTATTTTCTTCTTTCATTTATTTACTAGATGCCTACTGTGTATCAGGTACTGCATCAGGTATTTGAGTGAAGAATTTGAATTCACAGCCCTTGTCCTTGAAGGGTCTACAATGCAAATAAAGAGAAATGTAAATGAATGCCATCCTTTCATGTGGCAGGTGCTATGGTAGTGTAGCATCAACAACAGGGTTGTACACCAGCAAGGGTGGGCAAAGGAGAAACAGGGAAGGCATCCAGAGTCATGACAGCCTACATCCACAAAGTGCCCTCGTCCCTGATTTCATAAATTGCCCATGAATCATTTAGTCCCAACAGCCACCTCACAAATAAAACCTCTTCTCATAGGCTCATTGAAGTTAAAGTGCATACTGGAGGTCACAGAGACAGAACTCCCAGTGAGGTCTATGACACCAAAGTCAATGGGGCTTCTACAGCACCCTGCAGTAGCTCTGCCTGTCTCCAGAAGCCAGGAGAAGTGGACACCTAGCCCATGCATACCCAGTGGTCAAGTCAATGTGGAAAAGTATTTAAAATAAAAGAAGTTCCACACACAAAGGCCTGGAGATGAAAGTCAGATGGAGGAAAGAGGTGTTTTTAGAGTACTGGAAAATGCCCAGATCTGGGAATGCAGATTCACCAGACACCTGCCTGTGAAAACCTTCCCATCATCCTCTGGCACTATTGTTATTGACACACATAATACTGATATGTATTTATAGAGTTCAGAGTGATAGTTCAATACATGTATACACTTACCATCCTTTGTGCTGGGAACATTCAAAATCTTCTGACTGTTATGAAATGCATACTAAATCTAGGTTAACTGTAGCTTTTTAAAATATATTCTTTTTTTTAAGATTTATTTATTTATTATGTATACAGAAGAGGGCACCAGATCTCATTACAGATGGTTGTGAGCTACCATGTGGGTGCTGGGAATTGAACTCAAGACCTCTGGAAGAGCAGATGGTGCTCTTAACCTCTGAGTAACCTCTCCAGCCCTTAAAATATATCTTAATGGACACATATTTATGGGTTGCAATGTGACATTTCAATATGCAATAATGATTAAAACAGGATGTCTGGAAGAGCTTTCTCTCTAGACATTTATCACTTCTTTTGAGTTAAATCCTGTCTTCAGAGATTTTGAAATATGCAGTAACTTGTTGATTTAACATTCTGTGCTGTGAACCTTGACTTTTCTTTCCTATGGTCTGTTTAAAGAATTCCCATTTCTTAAAAAAACAAAAATAGATTATCAAATAGGTAGGTAATCCAGTCTACTTCACTAGATCACATGATCTCTGAGGAAAGATAATTAGCAAGAATCTTGATGTAGTTCTCCCATTTAGTGCCATAAGACATGAAAGCTGTCACTTGAACTAATTATGGTGTGAAAGATGCATTGGCATTTCCAAAATTGCAGATGTAGGCACAAAATAAAACCTCAGACCACCAAGGCATGAGATTAGAAACAGAACCTTGACAGATGTCTCTGTTTAATGCACCTCCCCTCTCCTCTGCCAAGCTGAGAGAAGCCAAGTGCAGACACCTCCCAACCCCTACCCATTCACCCCTGTCTAGAGCAGTTAACAGCAGGATCTGTAGCATGAGAGGTCTGAAGAGCTCTGCAGGCAGCTGGCCAGACTCCATGTCTGCCTCTCCCACTTGACCTTGCCTGCTTTCCACCAGATTAGGACACCTAAATGCTGCAAGCCTCTGCTTTTGTAAGTGGGGTCAAATAACACCTCCTTCAACAGTACAATAGGTAGCACAGGGTAAGGGGCCCATCAGTGACAGCCACCACTGTGACGATCAACCTTCACTGAGCATCCTTGAGAGTCTCCCTGGATACCTAGCATATACCCAAGGAATGCTCAATCATACCGCGAAGACACATGCTCAGCTATGTTCATAGCAACATTATTCATAATAGCCAGAACCTGGAAACAATCTAGATGTCCCTCAACTGAAGAATGGATTAAGAAAATGTGGTACATATACATCATGGAGTACTACTCAGCAGAGAAAAACAATGACATCATGAAATTAAACATATAAATGAATGAAGTATCCCCGTCACACTCCAGGAACTCCATTTATAGGGGATTTATAGCATGTAATTGTATTTTCTTAAGTCTGAACACAATGTAGAGAGTTAAAGGAACCCATGGGATAGAGAACTTCAGGTTGAAGGACCTAAAGAGGTGTCAGGGAGACTATGAGGAATACAGGCATCCCTGAGATGAAGGGAGAACTGTGGAAAGCCTGGACTGGGAGGTTCCTGAGTGTAGTTCAGTGTGCCGGCAGTGGCGAAAAGAAGCATTACTTTCTAATAGATGCCCAGTGGCCTTGTACATATTAAGCACCAACCAATAGGTCAGCCCTACTCAGCCACTGGAAATAGTACAATGAACACAAAACAATCCCTGCTCTTCTCAAGCTGCCTTTCTAGAATTTGAAGGAACAGACATAAAGCTTACAACATACTGTCTATGTACAATAATAAATCCAAAAATGTATGAGTCTGTAATGTTTTGTGTACAACTAAAAAGAAAAATTAAAGCAGGGTAGCATGTCTGGGGATGAAGGGACTCTGGAGGAAGTATGGGCCCTCTGTGGAGATGTTATCTGAGAAGAAACCTGAGTGCAGAGAGGTATGAACCATAGTTTAGATGTTTTTTTTCGTTAGTCACTCTCAGTGATGGGTGACATCTTTCAGGAAACACTTTGATCTGCCTTAGTTCTAACCACACTCAGTGGTGAGCCAGCTTCTGCCCTCACTGCCCGCTCTAATCTCTCAGTTCTGTAACTTTCCATCCTTTTTCCTGTTCTCTAGAATTCCTCCCCTCTCCCTTCAAGACACAGTTGCAATGCTCTCTCTTCTCCCTATCCACTGAGGAAAGTCTGCCTTCAGTTGGCTCTCCAAGCAGCACCTGGCCCTCTGCCCCCATCTCAGGTTATCCTCTCTGCCCCTCCCCTCCAAGTCACAGTGGATCCTCACATCTACCCCAAGATTTCATTCATGAACATAGAGGTAGAGCTCATGTCCTGGGTCCACACTTCTCTCCTGAGCGCAAGATCATATCACACTGTCGTTGGATTTCCCCAACCCTTCATTCTTGTGAGTTAAATCCTAGTTCTCAAGTGCTTTTTATTGTTTTGCTGATGGTGTTTGGTTTTTGATAGGGAGGGAGGCTGGTTAATTTGCTTGATGAGCTGATTTCATTAATTCATCCTCTGTCCTCTCCCTACAGTGTTTCGTATTGATCGATTTTTTTTTTTTAATGTGGTGAAACAACTTTGTATTTCTTGTATAAACCCGTCTTCATTGCAGCCTGTGGCCCTTTCTGTTTTACTAGATTTAGTTTGCTAATATTTTATTAAGGGATTTCTACTTCTGTGTGCTTAAGAAATGTCGATCCTTTGTCATTTCTCTCTCTCTCTCTCTCTCTCTCTCTCTCTCTCTCTCTCTCTCTCTCTGTCTATCTTGATGATGTATTGGAGGTCTTCAAATACATTTAGCTTTTACTTTTTATTATTTTATGTGTATGCATGCTCCTGAGTGAAGGAGGATTTCTGATCCCCTGAAACTGGACTTACAGGCAGTTATGAGCCACACAGTGTAGGTGCTGGAAAACTAACCCCAGGTCCTCTGCTCTTAACCCCTCCCTGAGCCATTTCCCCAGCCCCTCACATTCAGTTTTCAAAAATACATTTTGCAAGTTCATGTCTATTTGTGACAAGTGTTAGGTCAGTACGGCTTTCACCTTCACCACAGGTGATATTTTCGTACAGCGGCCTAAAATCTGTCCTGTACTTAGACACATTTCTTTCTTCACGACATTGGCTGTAGCAGGAATCTTAAAGAATCTTAGTAATAAAAACAAACCTGAGGCCAGTTATTGGGTGAATGCTGGAAGATCAGAGAAGCAGAACAAGCCACAGTTCCCTCACCTCGCCAGTTCCTCAGCTGATCTGTTTCCTCAGACTGCAAGCTTCTGAGTCCTCATCCCAATGGCTCTCAGCTGAACTGTGCTGCTCCAAAGCCTGAATGCTTCTCCAGCCAAATGCTTAACTAACTAAACGCTTAACTAACTCTGGTGCCTGTTTTTCACGTCTTATATATCTTTGTACTTTCTGCATCACTCCCTGGGATTAAAGGCTGGATTTCTGGGATTAAAGTCATGTGTCACCATGCTTAGCTGTTTCTAAAGTGGCCTTGAACACACAGAGATCTACCTGGCTCTGCCTCCCAAGTGCTGGGATTAAAGGCATGCACCACTTCTGCCCAACTTCTGCTCTGGCTTGCTCTGACCTCAAGGCAACTTTATTAACATACAAATAAAATCACATTTCAATACAAATAAAATCACATTTCAATACAAATAAAATCACTATAATTGGCCTTAAAATTTGGAAGGTGCTCTGTATCCTTTTGGAGCAACGTTTGTCTAGATTTTCTTTTAGAACTTTGGTTTCCTCTAATTTTGAAAATATAATTTGGAAATGCCCTATGTCCATTGAACAGTCCATTCCTGGCTGTGCAGCTTCACGCCTTTATCAGACAATAAAACACGCTGTCCAACTGAGTCTATGTCTGTCCATCACTTACTCGCTTCTGACTGACTTGAGAATTCGCTGCGGTAAATGCCTATCACTGTTTTCCTTTTCCAAACGCTTTTAGTCTTTCTTAAGTACTGTTCTTCCAGATAAGCTTAAACACCACATCAAGCCAAAAAGGTCCTGGCTTTTGTATTATCTGACATTCACCATTAATTTCTGCAGGATAAACATATTTCACGACAAAGGGGGAACTTGACTGTGTGGCATAAGTGTGGAGCCAGACAGGACAGGAGCTCCCATCCCCACTGCACTGCAATGTCCTACACACACACACACACAGAGAGAGAGAGAGAGAGAGATATCCCGGCATTAGGCTGAACATTGGTGCTAGTAGTTTGGCAAGTGGTAAAATTTCACCCCTTAGTGAGCAAGTAATTCAGAGAGAAGGTGAGAGAAGGTGGTTCTGGAAGCTTCTGGCAAGGGGTCATTTTTAGGAAGAACTGTCACAGGGGAAATGCCTTTTATGACTAAAAGGAAGGAGAACACCCTTAGAAGCTTGGTATTGACAGAGTGGTGTGTCTGAAAGAAAACAGAAGCCAAGGCCCTGGGCCTTAGAGGTCAAGGCCACACAGGGAAGATCACAGCAGGGTCAGTTATAGCAAGACTTCAAGGATGGGGGAATGCTCCAGAAGCTTAGATTTGGAAGGTCTACATAAAATGCTATAAGGACCAGGGCTGCCCTGGGACTCTGATAATTAACAAGGTAACAAGCACAGAGCCATCTTTACCGCTGGAGGCCAGACCTGTGCTCCACACACCCTCACGGCCAGGTCTGACAGAAGTGGCTGTTCCTAGGAGCTCCTGACTGACCAAACGTTACATGGGAGCTGGGGATGATCAGCTGTTAGGGTGCTTGTCTAGCATGTATGAAGCCCTGGGTTCAAATCTCAGTCCCATATAAACTGTACCTGGAGACTCAAACCTGGACCCTCAATACTCAGGAGATGGAGGCAAGGAGAAGTAGAAGTTCAGAGTCATCCTCAGCTACGTAGTGAGTTTGAGGCTATCCTGAGCGACAGGAGAGCCTGTCTCAAGTACGTTTGTCTGTTTGAAGGCTGACACAGCAAGCGTCCGTACAATCTGAACAAAGGAAGGTGGACACTGTCAAGCACATTAGCAGGTCAGGAGAGCAGCTTCTAAGATTTTCCACCTTGGAGTCCAGGGACAGTCTGGGGGTTTTCAGAATGGGGGGGGGTGCACCATCTGCTAGAATCACGGCCACTTCTGTGGCACCTGCTTAGGTCCCCATATGCTCTGCATCTTCTGACAGCAAGCTCGATGGATAGGTTCCTGAACCAATCAGAACCAGCCTTACAGACTGCTCGGGATGGACTGTTAGGTGCTTTCCCCCACGGGGAGCCACAGCTGCCAGGGTGGATGTAATAAAACTCCAGGGATTACATTTTCAGTCAATTATTTCTAATGGTATGCAGAATCAGGTCACCATCCTGAGATCCCCCTGCATACCATGGAAGTGACTTAATGCATTCTGGGAGACCGGGGCAAAGACCTCAGAATGACATGCTTTATTGAAACCTTTTCTTTCCTGGGTATAATAGTTAACATATTCCTACAGCAGAAAACATAGAAATGTAGCCAGAAGGGGGAAAAATAGCATGATTTTAATAATTCTTCACTCAGACGTGATCACATTATTTTGGCAGGCTGTCTTTGAATACAAGCACATTCAGATCAACAAAAAAAAATATGCACAGCTAAGACTCTGTTATCAGTCTACCTAGTTACTTCCAATAGCTTTATAACTTCATATCAAAAGTATTTTTAAAGGGGTTTATGTGAGGCTTGAACTCTCCAAATGCAGAACACTGGACCGACCAGTGTCTCCCACAAACAGCCTATGGATAATACACGACTAAACTAATTTAGCCAGTGTCTCAGTGGAAACTGATAATAAACCCAGATACAGCCCTGGCATGTCATGACTGTGGCCCCCAGAACAGTGATAAATCACCCCTGTCATAGTACATCTGGTAATATCTTTTGAGCCTAAAAATAATGGGCCACATTAGCTAAAGCAGAATAGTTATTTAGCTAAATTAAGCTTCGGCTACTATCAAGAGACTCATTCCAAAATGGGATTTTTTAAGTAATAATAATAGGGCCTTATTCATTATTTATAAGGTAATTACAGCTGAGCCCCTGCTGTTTCCATCCAACCATGTGATACCGACGCTGAGGGTTTGGGGAGGAAAAGGAGAGATGGATATTGTATTTCCTTTTCCCATCATGGATAGTATTTTTCTAGTCAGCAGTCGCAAGGTTGGTTCTCAGGGAACGGTACAACAAGGGATTTTCATATCTCTTGCAGAACTGTGTTTTGTCTATACCCTGTTCCATCGCACGCTCTTTACCACATTTTCTGTCATTCCGTGATATCGCAAGCCTTTCTTTGCATTTACAGCCTGTGGGACAAAGTGTTCATTGGAGCAAGCAGGGGAGAGGGCGAGGAAACCTCAGAGAATCTAACCATAAAAGCCTGTGTGTCCCAGGTTCAGTGACAGCAGACAGCCTGTGCTGTGTGCAGGGTGGAACTACCAGCCCCAGAGCTCTCTCTGTGAAGAGGTCACCAATCTTCTTGTAGAGCAAATGCCCTAGCACAAACCCAGAGCACACACGTATCCACTGGGTTGGTTTTGGTGTCGCCTGCCTGCAGATATCTGCTGGTGCTCCTGTGTCTTGTCCCAGGGATGTAGCTCAGCTGGTGGAGTGCTTGCCTGGCTTGCATGAGCCCTGGGTTTGGTTCCCAGCACGGTGTAAAGCCAGGTGTAGTGGCACACACTTGTCATCCCAGGACTAGGGAAGTGGAGGCACGAACATCAGAAATTCAAGATCCTCCTCATCTTAATAGAATTTTTGAGAACACCAGATGTCTAGTATAGGGGGAAAAAAAGTCTATATGGAAATTTTTTTTAATTTGTAAAAAAAAAAGTTTCCATTGCAATATTATGTTTATATAAGATTTTATCTAAAGTGGGATGGTACTCTATGTAATCATTTCTCCTGATTTTTAATTTAATGTTGTGTATGTGAAAAACATGTTTTCAAGTCATTAAATATCTACAGTTCATTTGAAAGGCTGTTTAGTATTCTTCCAAAGTGATGAATCACATGTATATCATACAGTTGGATGAGGAAATAGATTCCAGATTTCTTATTAACACACATAAGGCAAGACATATACATAAATTTTGTCCCACATTGTAGCATTTCCTTAGGCTGTTGTCACAGAATTTATTTATCCAAAGCATGTGGACAGTGTTTAAGTTCATACAGTCTCCAATTGAGTGTGAAAAAACCCCCAAATCTCATCAGTGTTGAGTGCATCCACTATTTAAATCTCTATTACATGATTGGCACTGTTTTAACTGGTCATTGTCTGGTTATAGTGAGCTACAGTTTCTTTTTTTTAACATTTATTTTTTATTTTATCTATATGAGTGTTTACCTGTATGGCTCTATATGCACCATGTGCATGCCTGGTACCCTCAAAGGCCAGAAGAGGACATCAGATCTCTGGGAACTGTGGTTACAGACTATTGTGAGCCACCATGTGAGAGCAAGGAACCCAGACCAAGTACTCTGAAAGAACAACAGTGCTCTTAATCACTGACTTACCTCTCCAGTTCCATTGTTTTGTCTTTTAATGTCTTGATCATTGTGTGTGTGTGTGTGTGTGTGTGTGTGTGTGTGTGTGTGTGTGTGTGTGATATGAATGTTGTGTCTGTGTATAATGCATGTGTGGTCCTACATGTGCAGAACACACACGTGAAAGTTGGAAGACAACTTTGTAATTTCTTTCCTTGAACTTTCGAGTGGGTTCTGGGATCATAAGGTTTGTGCAGCAAGGGCCTTTCCTTGCTGAGGCAGCTCCCAACCCCTTGTCCTTTTGTTGCTATTTTTATTGTATTTTTAATTTTGTGAGTATGTGTATGTCTTAGCAGAGATGTACATGTGAGTGCAGGTGCCCCTGGAGGCCAGAAGAGGGAGTTGGATCCCCTGGAATGGGAGTTACAGATAGTTGTGAGCTGCCAGATGTGGGTGCTTGAAACAGAATACAAGTCCTCTGTAAGAGCAGCAAGCATTCTTAACCACGAAGCCATCTCCCTAGTCCTTGCCCCCCTTTTTTTTTTTGAAACATCATTCATGGTATCTTTTATCTTCTAAGTTGTTAATGTCTCAAACGCTTTATATACTAGACCCGAACCCATCCATTTGAAACTCACACAGGTCTTAGAATGTCACTGTCCCTGGTGGAATTTCTGCCTCGATGCACAGTCCCTTAAGACATCAGCAGCAGCTATCAGATTCTTCCATTGAAAAAGCTTTGGCTGCGTGAGGGGAGTAAAGTACGGGGGACAGAGGGCCAAGAGCAGACCAGAGGAACCAGACTGGATGGTTCCTTGCTCCTCATACTGTCCTTCATTACTCTGAAATAGCCCAGAGACTTCACCCTTGGAGAACAGTCTCCTTTCTTCAATGGGAAACAGAGGCACAGAGAAGTTGGGGATGCATGCAACTTGGGGATACACATCTCCTGATACTCTGCATAGTGCCTTGACCATGGTCCAGATGTATTAACCAAAGTAATTGGCAAGTTATGTCTAAAATAGCTACTATGCTTTGCCAGGAACGAACATTTCAAGGTTACTCTGACTTTGATCTGAGTCTGATGTATCTTTGTGGTTTTTACCTTTAAAGACTCTGTGTCCCTGACCTTGGCCACCAAGATACTTTTTGGAGACTCAAGGGCACTCTTGGGTCTGGCCATCGATGAAAAGGACTTAACACTTTTCATTGCTTTGATTGGCTAAATCAGTGTCTCCCTTCCTTCCTTCCTTCCTTCCTTCCTTCCTTCCTTCCTTCCTTCCTTCCTTCGTTTTGGCTTGTTTTATTTATTTATTTGTTTGTTTGCTTGCTTGCTTGTTTTATTTGAGACAGCATTTCTCTGTGTAGCCCTAGCTAACCTGGAACTCAATTTGTAGCCCAGCTGGCCTCAAACTCAGGGATCAGCTCCTGCCTCCCGAGTGCAGTTTGGTTTTCAATAACTGGCTGGCATGGATCATTACATCATGAAGTGGAAGAGAAATGGAATGTCTCTCACTGTGGGTCAGCATGCAGCTCAGTTGCTCACTTTACAAACTCTGAGATGTATTCTTTAATGACCCTTCGGCCACTTTGTCTCCCTTCACACCGATACCTTCTTGCATGGGGAAGTGTGAGGGATTATGCAGTAGGGAGTTTCCGCACTCAGAAAAAACACCTCTAGCTTTCAATTTAAGCTGTCCAGGTGCCTGACATTTTAATCCATCTAAAAGCTCTTTTCATACACGAGCCGGCTGCAGCCAGTCACTGTCAGCTTCAGGCTGGGAGCTAAAGGGAGAGCCATATCCAGGATAAATGCAGTTGGGTCTTGGAGATTTGGAGCTGGGAGCTGAGCAGGGCTGCTAGCTGCAGGGAGCCGACAAGATGGCACTGGGATTTAGCATTCTGCCTGGTGGTGAGGCTGGCTCTTTTTTCCTCTGTAATTTGCCTCGTCCCTGGTGTGCACTTATACTGTTTCCGTGAGTCTGAGTTTTAGGAGCAATAAGTAAGAGCCTCTAAGCTCCACAGCTTTATTATGTTAGAAGGAACCAGAGGAAGCTGATTTACAGTGTAAGGAATTCGGGGGGCCCTGATCACTGCAGTGTTTTTTTCTTTAAAAACAATAAACATGAAGAATCAGTGTCAGTAATCATTGAGGCGTATCCAATGTCATCACTTACTATGTCCTCAAGGGTCTTGTAATGTCACTCCTCTGGCTAGAATAAGGCATATGTGACCTAAAGAGATCTTAAACTGTACCATGATTCTTTCTTTAAAATGTGCAGGTTACATATAGGGTAAAAACACACAGGGCAAACAATGCATAATGCAGCCTCTAAGATTGCTCATGTTTGGTTTGGGCTGGAAATATGGCTAAATTTAAAGGGCATTTAGTGAGCGTGTGTTTTCAAACACAGAATAAAGATCTCACTGCAACTTACCACAGAAGTTTCCAGAAAGTATATTAAAGAATACAAATGATGAGTTGTTAGCAACATTCAAAGAATAAAAACCCTTCTGTATGCTCCCATTTTTAGTAAAAAAATGACACTTTTAAGAGATAAATTTTAAAAAAGATTTATTTTTTAATTGTGTATGTACATTAGATGTGGGTGTGTGTACATGAGTACCTAGGACCAGAAGAAGCTGGGTGCTTTGCAGCTGGATTGAGAGGCAGTTATGAGACAGGCTTCTAGGTGCTGGGAACTGAACTCAGGTCCTCTGGAAGAATAGTAAGTGCTCTTAACTCTAGAGACAGCTCCCCGGCCCTGTTAATGCATTCTTTAACAAAGAAGTGATAGAATCGGGAAGTATTGGAGCAAGCTTATGGGGTGCAGGTTTTTCTCTCTGCTAGGCAGCAAATCAAATTCCAGGATAGCTAGGACTACACAGAGAAATGCTGTCTCAAAAAATAAATAAACAAAATAAAACGAGCCAAAAAAAGGAAAGGAAAGGAAGGAAGGAAGGAAGGAAGGAAGGAAGGAAGGAAGGAAGGAAGGAAGGGAGACACTGATTTAGCCAATCAAAGCAATGAAAAGTGTTAAGTCCTTTTCATCGATGGCCAGACCCAAGAGTGCCTTTGAGTCTCCAAAAAGTATCTTGGTGGCCAAGGTCAGGGACACAGAGTCTTTAAAGGTAAAAACCACAAAGATACATCAGACTCAGATCAAAGTCAGAGTAACCTTGAAATGTTCGTTCCTGGCAAAGCATAGTAGCTATTTTAGACATAACTTGCCAATTACTTTGGTTAATACATCTGGACCATGGTCAAGGCACTATGCAGAGTATCAGGAGATGTGCATCCCCAAGTTGCATGCATCCCCAACTTCTCTGTGCCTCTGTTTCCCATTGAAGAAAGGAGACTGTTCTCCAAGGGTGAAGTCTCTGAGCTATTTCAGGGTAATGAAGGAGTCTGAGGAGCAAGGAACCTTCCAGGCTCGACCTGTGTTCTTATCATGTAGCATTAACTTTTCTCATGTCTGTGACAACAGGGCCTGCTCCCATAGGAGCTACATAGCACTGTGGGGTCACATTTCTGTTTGACTGTGTCCTCAAAAAGATCTCCTGATCCAAGCTGCAGCAGGAACAGAAAGCCAATGCCCAACACCCACATGCACCATCGTTGTTCCCGAGACGGTACACGGAGATCTATGGCTCCCTGGCCATTAACAGGTTACAGCCCAAGTTCTCCTCAGCCAGAGACATTATCTCATCGGCAGGTCTAGCCAGAGGCAGGAATGATGTCTCATTAAGAAGTCTCCAAAGCCCTGAGATTCTGCTTTGTCACTGACACCCGTTTAGTTTATAGTTCTGCTATGTCATTGGGCAAGCTTTCTGCTGCAGGGACACGGCAAAGGAGAGGCTGTGGTTAACCAATTCAAGGCAAAAGGCAAACAAAAATGATGTAACCACAACTTGCCAAGTAGTAAAACAAAGGGAAAGAACCAAACTTCTATTCTGAAAGAGAACCCGGGGGTATGGGTTGCAGGAGGGGTGCACGGTCTGTATCTATAAGAATGGACAAATGAATAACCCTTTCTCCACTGGTCTTACACTAAAAGTGATTTAAAAAAAAAAAAAAAAAAAAGAACAAGTCCAAAGAATGTAAGGTGGATATCGCAGACATTCATATAATTTTTCTATAAATTTTGGGGGGATCCCAAAGATCAATTTAAGGAGGATGGTATATTTTAAAAAAAAGCATAATTCAGACTGTCTGGTGTGTGTGTGTGTGTGTGTGTGTGTGTGTGTGTGTGTGTGTGTGTTTTAACCTATACTTTATTATTTAAAGGGTTGACAGACGACTAAATGGAAGACAGGGAGCTACATCTCCAAGGCCTTTCTTTTGGAAGAACTTTTTGGGGTGCCCTCTTCCCTGGACCCTTGAAGGTGTGCAAGGAATTCATCTTTCCACTAAAGTCCTTCCTTTGTTCGGGAGTTTGCTGCTCCGACAGCGCCTCTGCTGGTGGCCTGGAGCAGCGCGGGGACCGCGAGAGCCTCCTAGGGCGTCGCCTGCAGTTACTGCTCCCAGAGTTGAGGGTCTTTGTAGTCACGCAGTTTGAGTGACATAGAGTACAGGACATTTTTGTTTCATTTTCTCCGACACCCAAAGCCTTCTCCTCCTGCGTGGGGTTGGGGGTGGGGGAGCTGGCGCTGCAGCATTTCTAAGGCTAAAGTTCAATATTGTAACTTTTCTAGGTTTTTTGGGTTTTTTTTGTTTTTTCGTTTTTTTTTAATGCTGAGAGCAGGCTGGTGGGAGAGGCAGGGAACCTGAAGCATTGCAGAAGCATGAGGGGAGAGGTCTTTGGACAAAGTGGGCAATGGTACTTATGGGCAATGGTCCTCCCCTAGCGACCGGGAGGCACAGGCTAGAGAAGGGTGGGGCGCTCCTGCTAGGAAGTCTTGCACGCCCCGTAGATGAGACTTCGGGCGCAGCGTGGGTGAGTCAAGATGCTGCACCCGGGTGGTGGTGTGACCTGTCTCAGAGAGCAAGGGGTAATCAAAAGAGACGTTAGGGATAGAGGTCCTCACACTGGGGCTCCTCATGGCTCTGTGCCGCTCCCTTTCTCCCCGCCACAGGACCACGCTGAGTCATTCCTTCCCCGGCCGCCGCAGCAACCCGCATACTGTGCGGTGCTTGTCGCCCCCGCCAGGGAGCAGAGTCCTCTAGGCGTCCCGCACCCCGGGGGCTGGAGTTCGAGCTTGGGGCCTGGTAGACCGGGGGGCTGTAGGGGGAACCCCAGTGTGGTCAGGTCCACGTTTCTGGAGAATGAACACATAACTTACTTTAAGGTAGACTTTCCTAAAGGGATCGATTCATTGCTTTACCCCTGGGAAAGGGTGCTGCCGAGGGGAAAGGATGTTGCTAAGGGGAAAGAAAGGGTGCTGTGGGTTTCGCACTAGCGTCTTCTAGCGCTGCTGGAAGCATCTACCTTGTCGGGGGTTTGTTTTGTTTTTGTTTTTTAATAACTTCCGCAATTTCTCTATTGAGCACCATGCGCTTGGCGTCCTAGTTACTGCTGCAGACGCCTGCAATGCTTTGTGCTGAAAAATGCTACAGTCCCCACCCTGGAATTTTGCTGGCCTGTACGCAGTTCAACACACACACACACACACACCTAGGAACTAATTAGTCGAGTCTCCATGGCTGCTGAGATGTCAATCAGTTGACTCATTGAACAAGGCTGGGGACTTTAATGACTTCTCCTTTGAAAGGACTGGTTAGTCACTAGGGGGTAAGAGCCACCCGCCAGCGACTTAAGCTTCCCTTCACCCCATTTTAGCAGTTTATTTTTCCTGCTTTTCCTATGAAACTTCGACAACTGACTTTAGCTTCCGCCCCATCCTCTGCCCGGGCTCCAGGATGTTGCACATTCCTGTAAGAGGACTTTTTGTTTACCTAGGAGTGCTATCAGGGACAGCTACTCTAGCTGTGGTGAAGTTGCCTTATCTTTGTTCATGAGAGATTAGACACCATGTTCCATAATACATGAAGGTTTTATGTGAAAGTGGCCTGCCCCTGACAGCCACTGACAGTGGAAATTAAATAGACTGCCCCACAGCATCTTCAGGGTGCCTGCTTATTGCTGTGATCACACAAGCAATAAACAGCTGACCGCCTCCCCTGGGATCCCAAAGGGTTGAACTGTCACAGCCCTAGTGAAAGAAAAATGAATGTCCTCATCTTTACAGAAAAGGTTTACATTGGGATTTGAATTAAGTATTTGAAAGCCCTTCAATGGTCTGAGAAAAGATATACTGACCCAGAGGCTTAAAAGGTCCAAATGACTTGGAATTGTTTAGAACAGCGTATTCCTAAGGGACCCTGGCCTCTTTGAGATGAGACTACACAAGGAGCTGGGAACTGGAGGAGAAGGGAGATGTTGAGCCCTGGGGATCTGAAAACTATCATCAGCCAAGAAGGGTGATGGGATTTAAAGAAGACAAGAAAGGACTCAGGCTCTTGTAGCTGTGATGGAGTAACTCCTCCCAGGCTAGTCCTCCGGCTTCGAAAGCTACAAAACCAGATGAACATACGTGCATAAGCTGTTTGCAGGCAGTTGACTGCAGACAACTCTCGGAGAGAAACTCTTTGAGTTTCTGAGGTAAACGCCAAATCATCCAGCTCCCTGCCAATTTATTAGCCACAGCGCACCAAGCTGGAGTCCAAGCAGGGCCTCAAGACTGAGCTGAATACACACAAAACAGTGTTTAGCCAAGTTGAAGTAACTGAGTCTGCACTGCAAGACTTTAGCAAGACAAGGGGCTACTCAGAGTCCACACGGACACCTCACTAGATCACGACTAAAACCTGGACTGTAGTGAGCAGGGGAGAGCACAGGCGCTCACCAGGCTACAATGGGCCTGGACATCAGACTACAGGTTACTATAGTCCTCAGGAAAGAGCCATGCCACAGTGTAGTTCTGATCCACAAAGATGGGGGAGGTCTCAATCATGCTTTGTCAATAACCCCTAACTTTTCAAAGTAATGAAAACTATCACAATGCCACCAAACTTGGCAAACCTTCAGCAGTGTGGAGCCTAAGGAATGGCAAGGAGGCATGTCACCCCCTCTAGATCCATTCTCGGGTAGGATTCAAGGATATGACTTCTCCCACACCAAAAAACACGTGGACGGCAGGAATAGAGGTTGAATCCACTAGGGCCTCGTAAAGAGAAGGAAGATACACCAAGATCAGCTCTGTGGTGATGGTGGCTGCTGGGGCTTCAACTGAGAGTCCCTGGGATAAACCTGTGATCAAGTGAACACCAGCTGTTTGGGACAGGATGAGCCCTAGGGATGGCACAGCTGTCAGCAGCTCATGCTGTTCTCTGAAATGCCCTCCACTGAAGGTTTCCTCGGAAAGAGCTAAGCTCCATTCTGCTGATCAAGCCCCAGAGCACACCAAGTGTATTAACTCTGGAGGAGGTCGCCCTGTTCAGAGAGAGGAAAATGCACATATAGAGATACTGATTTCTTTTGCTCTTTGAGATGGGAATCTCACTACGTACATTTAAGGGTGGCTTTGAACTTGTGATCCTCTGGTCTCCCAAGACCCATAAACTACCACTCCCTATTAAAGTGCAGCAGCTAAGTTTAGGAGAAAAATGATGCCTTTATCAGAAATATATGTCAATGATGGTGTGTGTGTGTGTGTGTGTGTGTGTGTGTGTGTGTGTGTGTGTGTGTATTGAGTGTAAGGAATGTAAAAATCTCTCTTCTGTTACTGGGAGCAGCATGGGATATTGCACCTACATTCAGCTTCCAAAGCTACCTGTCACTTGAAACCTTAAAGCCTTCCTCTTTATATTTAGATTAAAACAGAGAGAAACTGATATATACATTTCTTGACCAAACTTGATGTGCTCTTTTGAGCTCAGAACTCAGAGATGGAAAGTGACTTGGATGGAGAAAACGAGGCGGACATAATTAACATGGCTCCAATATTCCAGTTACACTCGGGAGTGAATCATGACTCCTAAATGACTCATCACTTCAGAGAGAACGCCTGAACAGTGTGATTCTAGGAACACTCTGCCTCCCTGAGAATTTGATAGAAGGGCTCTGTTCCGGTTTACAGCCCGACAAGGCCAATGTGTGTGGGCTTTGCACAGGTACAAACTTGTCTTGAATAAAACCAAACACAGCAGGTCTGCTTTTACTTGTGAGAGAAGAGCTGTTTTGTTGTTTGGGGTTTTTTTTCCCTCGTCTTCTTTTTCATTTTCCTTGTTTGCCTCTCTCTGGGAGAGAGGATTTTCAGACAGGAAGCTGAAAGCTGCCCATAACCCCTCTGCAACTCTGCAGAACTCTGTGACAAAGTGGCAGTGGCAGCTGGCCTCTTGGTGGAATCTCAGAGGCTGCAGAGACATCCCAAATGCTGTAGGAATTTAATCTTCACCCGATGCAAACCCTGGAATATGCTCTCCCATGGGTGGCTGTGTTGCCAGCTACTATTTATTGCCAGGACAACAAGAATAACCTGACTATAAGCAAAGGCAGCACAGCCTGTTCCTACCACTTTTAAGTTTCTTTCTGTTATTCCTTTGTTTTTCAGTGAGACAATGAGAATGCAGAAAGTATTAGGTACAATATGGAAGGCCAGGGCTGCAGAACAGGCACTGTCCCATTTAAAGCCACCAGAATGCCTACTGCTTATGTGGTTAGCAGGATGATAGAAGAACCAGCCTGGCATGTTTGGTTAATTCTCACTTAGGAAGGGGACATTCATTATTCTCAATTGCTGACGTATGGGTCTGTTTTATTAAAGTTTGCCATTTAGGGGAAATGGCGTCAGGGAAGCAGAAGATGGACAACCTGCCTGAATGGGACTGTGTGTTGGCTAAACTTGAGCCCGGATATGAAGCACCAAAGCTTTGGATTTCTTCTTCCTTCCAACCTTCTGCCCACTGTGAAAGCTCATGGACTCCACTCTTAGCAAAAGCTTACACCTCACTACATCTAGTGTCACATTCCATCACCAAATCACCTTTCCTTCTCAATGACACCTGAGGTCTTAAAGAGGTAGAACATTCTTCTTGTCTTCAAGTGTCAGGCTGGCTTCCTTTTCAAGCCTTCTGGTCCTCAAAAGAAAAATGGGGAGGGGGATTAAGCTACATGGTTGTTGAAGATTTTGCAGCTGAGCCAATGGAGGACTTGGCTTAACCTAGAGGAAAAGAAACCTTTTAGAGTCCCCCAGAGTCATATGACCCAATTGGTTGTCCAAGTCTGTGGATAAAGCCAGCATTCCAGTACTGATGATGACAAAGCAATTCTCAACAGTTTCCTCACTTTCAAAGGGATCTTGAGGATGCTTCAGGATCTCGAGGATGTGACATTTCTGTGCTTTTCCAACGCTTACAGTCTTCTCAGTAGCTAAGACCTATGTTGACCTATGGCAGTTCTGAGGGCAAGGTTGGACAGCAGTCTTATCCCCACAACAAAAGTGGAAGTGCCTCATGAGAAGCCATACATCAGGTGTTTTTGTATCAAAACTGTATGGTAAGATCCGACACATGGTATAGATGGACAGTGGGTCCTGGTGATTAGCTGAGCATACCTCGGGACCCTTTTCCTGCAATGCATACATAGTCCCTTGTTTATAAAATAGGATGGGATGCAATAATGCCTCAGCAGGGAATGTATGAGTCCCAGCACTCACCGACTTTGCAAATTGAAGGAGATTTTAACGAAATGATCAATGGGTGTGTTGTTGTTGTTTTGTATTGTGTTGTGTTTTCCCTTGAATTCTATGAGAGGTGCAACATAGCTAGTCACGTTTGTTTGTATCTGTCTGTATTCAGGGTGTGGCATAGGAATGGAGGTCAGAGGGCAACATTAGGAAATTGGTTTTTTCTGTGTACTGTGGGATCCGAGGATCAAACTCCCATTGTCAGACTAGTGTGGCAAGTGCTTTGACCCACTGAGCTACGGGCCAGCCCTCATATTTTATTTTTCTCTTTATCAAACTGGATATTGAAAAATTGTTTAAAAAATTTTAGCTTCTGTGGCCCGGCCAGCAGAGTCTTCAACAGGGACCTGAAGGGAGGGCCAGCCAATGAGAGAGACAAGAGACACAAAGAATGAGAACAAGACATGATGTCTGATCAAGCTCCAAAATTTTATTTTCCTCTTAAGGCATATATAGGTAGGCAAAGGGGGGGTGCAAGCAGGAAGGGGACTTTAATCATGGGTTGTTCGGTCAGCAGGGAATGTTGCTCTGGGGGTTATCTATCTACTCTTGCCTAACTGCCTAATTGCCTAACTGCAGCATGGTCACCTGATTTCTGAGAAGAGGTTCTTATATCTGTGAGAAGAGGTTCTGGTGCTATGGAGACTTAAGCAAGGCCTAGATCCAGGAAAAGAGGAGAGAAGCCCAAATATGGTGGCATGTATGTCAAGGGTCACTTAGGCTTATGGCTCCCATCACTTCCGAGGAATCTAAGTAAATAAATGAATAGCCTACAGCCTTGACTGATCATGCTTGCTCTCTCCCCAGTTCTTCTGTCAGTTAGGAGGGTTGGGGTGGCACCATGGTAGGTGTAGCTGGCAGTGAGTTCACCTCAAGCTATACTAGAGAGATAGGTGGAAAATTACCTCTTAATGCAATGCTGTATTGTTCCTTCCCAGAATTCCTGCTTCCCCCCCCCCCCCAGGACAATAGCTAATGGGGCCACAGTTGTTTGATGTCATAAATCTGTCCACCTTTCTGAATTACTCAGCTTAACTTCTCAGTTCCTTCCATCTCTGTTCTAAGCATACTTTACCCAACACTTTGGGCTTCCTTACTCTTGATCTAAATGCCCCTGTCCTGCCCTGCCATTCGGCTGACCTGCATGCCAGCTGAACTCAAAAGGCATGGCTTTTCTTTCTTTCTAGTCTTCTTTCTCCCACAGGCAGCCTCTGAGATTTACAGCTTGCCTACTCTGAATTTTTCTCTTAAATCCTAATAAAATCATCCTCCAGCTTCCACTTGAGTCCACTCTTAAATGCTTTTATTAATGAGATGAAGAATTCCAAGGACAGACCTCAGTTTTACCAGTGCCACCTAGAAACAAGTGAAAAGGAGGTTGGACCCTTACCAGGCGACATTGCTAACCCATACTTGAGCCTCCTGGTCTGTCCCTTACCTGAGTGACTCGGCAACAGACACCTATGGGTTATTCCTAAACTCCGAGGATTTTTTATTCAAAGCCACACAGTGAGCAAAAAAGCAGACCATAAAATTCCTCCGCTGTGCCTCTGGGCAATGACTGTGCATTTTTATCTGTGTTTTATGATGGCAAAGGAGATCCTCCAAACATTCCCGCACCCTTTGAAAAAGAACCTTAAAATGTAATCTGCATTTCCCAGAATTTCAGTGAAAATTTGCAATGAAAAGCCCACTCATGTTTCTGGGAAGGACATGACTGTACATTAACTGCCAGGCAGCCCCTACTCTGAGAAAGAGATGGATTAACGGCAGAGCTTCCTGTGGCGATGATTAGCCCCTGTTCATAGAGGAGGAATGCAGTAGTACATGGGGAGAGAATGTCTGAGTACATCTGTGGGGGGCCCAAAAACAGCTTGACCACACAGCTGCCATGACAGGCTTAGAGGGCCAGACACAGCTTCTGGCAGGTAACACCTGGACCCAGGATTAGCCATAAACTGACCCCACCCAGTGGGGCCAGTATCTAAGGGGAAATACCTGACTTTCCAAACATTCCCTATACCCCTAGACAAATGTCAACCCATCAGGGTCCTGAACCCTGGAAATCCCCTCACCCTAACCTCTGCTATGATAAAAACCCCACCCCACCTGAGCTCAGGGCTCTCTGCTCTCACCGCTGTGTCGGACAGATAGAGAGACCAACCTGGAGCTTGAAAATTAAAGGCTCTTTGCTTTTACATATGGGGTTCCATCTCTGTGATGGTCTTTTGGGGGTCCCTGCGGTCTGGGCATGACACAATCAGCTTTGCAAGTTGATTGAAGAAGCATTTGAAGAACAGGCTAAAGGGGTTTTTGATGTTGTGCTTTATTTTTAGTTCTCGGATTTTATGAGAGGTACAAGCTAGCTATTCAAGTTTGTTTGTTTTTAACTATTTTGTGCATGTATGCGTGCGTGCGTGCACGTGCATGAGAGAGAGAGAGAGAGAGAGAGAGAGAGAGAGAGAGAGAGAGAGAGAGAGAATGTGTGTGTGTGTCATAAGGCACTTGTATGGAGGTCAGAAGTCAGTTCTCTCCCTCTACTGTGGGAACTCAGGTCTCCAGGCCTGCACAACAAGTATCTTAACCCACTGGGCCTTATTTTTGGTCCTTCTATTTTATTTTTCTTAACTTAGAGATTGGATAGTAAAGAACTATCAAAACCTGCTTTTCTAAACAAACTAGATTAATACATGAGTACCTCATAGCCTTGGCTTTTCCTAGTTTCTCTCTTTCCCTTCATTGGTTGGGAAGGGTAGGGGTGGGCAGATGTGGATGGTGGTGGATGGAGGGGTAGCCAAAGCAAGAGCACATTGTGTGTGCCAGAGAGGAGACACACTGAGTCCTAGTCTCTGCCACCTGATCTGATGCCCCCACTCTGGTCTTCGGTCACCCCCACGCCATCTTTGTCTGAAGAAGTTGGTTGAAATTTTCTACATGTGACTCTGTATCACGTTCTCTCCTGTACATGCTGAGAGTAACTTCTTCTCCCTGTCCGTCCACATCCCAAAAGCTCTTGCCTGCTTGATTTTCTCCAAAGAGGAAAAAGAGGATCGAAGTTACTTTGGCAGCAGAGACACAAGGGAGTTGGAATCTGTGGACTGAGGGGGTCCCCAGCTGCTGAGTCCCAGCAACCATTGATTCAAGATTCCTGCTGCAGCCTGGAATGACTCAGGCTTTTCTGTGCACTGATTTCTCCTCCCAGCTTGTAGCTATCCTGAGGGAGCTGCTGCTGCTGTCCCCAGAAGCAATAAACAGCTGCCTGGAATGGGTTGTCAGGTGTGGGTCACCAGGCAAGCCCTGAGCTCATCTGTGTAGACCACCTCCCTGATTATGAAAATGAGCCTCTGTTGTTAGGGTAATTTATGAGGAACTGAATTAACCAGCCAGCCATCTGCCCCCCTCTTGTCTTCCAATGGTTTATCTGAGGATATTATAATAGCTACAGATGAAGGCATGTGCTGGGCTCGCAGTGGGTAAAGCGGGGTGCTTCATGCCCTCTCTGGGCACAGGCATATTTTAAGGACAGAACATTTGGAATCCAAGCCTCAACTCAATTTGCTGGTGAGAAAACAGACTTGGAGAGAGGGACAGGTTGCTCCAGTCCCTGCTCCTCCTGGCCAGGCTCCCAGCAGAGCTTGGATAGACAGCAACATGGTCTGATTATTTCCCTTCTTCCTTCCCCTCTCCTCCCACGCCCTTTCTTTACTCTTTTCTCTCCCCTTCCTTTTCCTCCCTTTTGTCTGTCTATCTGTCTCTCTCTCTCTCTCTCTCTCCCTTCCTCCATCCCTCCCTTAACTCCTCGTCCTTCTTATGTATACATTATGGGGAAGAGTTTGACATCCATTGTGTACTGCTCAGTGTCTATCATCCCTCCCATTTATCAATTCTCTGTGATGAAGACATTCACAACCCTAGTTGGACCCTGAGCTCCACAATGCCATTCCCCCTTGTGTCTTGAAGCCTGCTAAGAAAATTCACCCTGTGACTCAGGAGCACAGCTTGCTAGAGCTGCCAGGATGCAATGCAAACTTCCGTGGAAGAGTTTGGATGTTTGCAGGACTGCAGCCAAAGCCAATGTGGCCTCTGTCATTTACTGCTTTGTGACTGGCCAGTCAACTTCCAAGATGCAGTGTCCACATATTTATAATTTCCTCAAACACAGAATTATTGACAGGATTTAAAAATAATTTCTGCAGAAAATGTTGACAGACATATCTGATAAATGTTGGCTCCTTTTTGTTAAGGCTTTCATTTGAAATGGCTACTGACAGGCTCAGGTTTGGTGTTTGGGGCTTTTTGGGGTTGTTTTAATCAGGTTGGGTTTGAGTTGGGTTGTTTGTTTGCTTGTTGCAATTCCATCCTTCCAGTCTGTTCTCTCTGCATCCATCCGCTACCATGTGAACAAGCCACGCCCCGTGATGCTGCAGCCCCAGAAAAGCTGCTCCGCCTGCCTTTCCGGCTCTGTGATGGACTGATATCCCTTTACTGTGCTGTTTCTGGAAGGAATTTTGATAGTGACATCACAAATGTAATTAACAGGCCTTTTTGCTCTTTCTAATTTAAATACATGTTTGTATGTATTTATTTATTTATCGTGATTACTTTGCATGTGTTTATTTGCCACAGAATGTGTATGGAGGTCAGAGGATGACTTTATGCATGGGTTCATCTCTCTTTTTCTCTTAAGCTCCTCCCCACCATGTGGCTGCTCGACTCCCAAATGGCTGACCTGCCTACTAGCTTAAATGACATGACAGGTTTTTTTTTTCCTTTTCCAGCTTCTCTGCTCTGGGGGGTTTTCCCTTAAACTCTAATAAAATTCTCTTAGAGCTTCTCTTTTAGTTCATTCTTAAATTATTTTATGAATGAGACTAAGAAACCCAAAGTGGACCCCAAATGCCTTGGCATTAATTTATTGTAGATGGATAGTTGGAAGTGTAAGAGGGAGAGAGAGAGAGAGAGCCATGCCATTTGAGATAGGCATGGGGGTCAGCCATGTGGTAGACTGTTAATCCCAAAGATGGGAGGAGAAAGACCACAGACCTGAATCATCATGGCCAAATTAATTAAAGCAAGCAATGAATTAAAGTAGGATTTCTTACTTGTGGAAATGGGCTGCCTCCCGATAAGGCCTTATTCAAGAGGTCAGCACTGTACGTGAGGAAGACAAAGTTTTTATAACTCAGGCATAGGGGATTTCCAAATGAGGAATTTGGCAGGAAAAACAGACAGGGTTACAGGTGCAGAACATAAGCATGATAAGTTAGTCATAACGACCTCCTGAAACAAAGATTTGATTATAAGGTGGTCATAAGGTAGTTATAACAACAGGTAATCATAGAAACCTACTGGTGAAATTATTAAGGCCACTCCACAAATGAAGGGATAGGTAGGCTGCAGGGTCTAGGAAAGGTGTGGTGCAGTCTGGCGGTGTTCTCTGCAGAACTCTGCTCGGTCCACCTCCAGAATCCCTCTCATTTGGATCCTGGGTCTTCAGCGTCCTCTCTCAGCCCCGCCTTGCAGGCGGGACCATTACCAAAGCCTCAATGAGGGTTGGAAGTTCCAGGCAAAGGCTGGCATGGCTACCCACTCCAGAAACCTTGAAAAAGAAAAGAAAAAAAGGTTGCAAGATGGTCATAACAACATTTTGAAACAAAGACGTAGTTGCCGTTTCCTGGAACAGGCAGTACAGAACCGTTTGTAGTTACGGTTACAGGGAGGGCAGAGCCCAATCCTTGAGAAACAGATTTAATCAAAATCGGGAATGAATCTAGTTTGTCTTTACTCTAAGATGGCTTTCAAGCCCAAGATGGAGGCAGGCTGGTTCATCAAGACAAGGGCAAGGAAGGAAGTTTTAAAGAAAGAGTGAGACCCAAAAGGTAAGGGGGACCCTGCTTAGAGAAGAAAAGGTCACCTCTTCTGAGTCAGAACCCAGGAAAGCAGGGGACTCAACAGCACTGAAGCCACAGGAAGCGGAAACTCTGGGAGAAAAAGTACATTATGTCATGACAATGATAATCATTCCTCCCGTCTCTTTTGCATGGCTCAGAATGGATCTGCCTTCCTAAGCATGGTCCCTCTCAGAGCTGGTCCCTCTGACTCTTTCATGTGTTGGGTGGCTTGGATGCTAGAACACAACCCAGGCTAGACAAGTAGATTTCCCTACTGGACCTCCAAGGAGTCCTGATCAAGGCGGCTGTGTCGTTATTTGTGAAAGGGAGCCTGTCCTCTCACACCTTCTTTCTTCATCAGAACCCAGTACTCTCCCAGCCTGAATCTGGACTTCTGGTCTCCAGAACCATGAGAAATAAATGTCTGTTGTGTGAACCATTCAGCCTATGGTATTCTTGTATAGTAACTCAAATTGACTAGGACATTTTCTATGCCAAAATGTAGTGCTGCTATGCACTAAGTTAATATAAATTAAATTTGCATGATGATAATCGCTTATTATCATGAGGGATTTATCAAGCTCCTCTTTTGGCTCCAAGGAATTCAGACATGCATGTGCTGCATACATACATAGACACATACGTATATGTATGTGTGTGTGTGTGTGTGTGTGTGTGTGTGTGTGTGTACATGCATACACATAAAATAAATAACATTTTTTAAAAACAAAAAAAGAAATGAGACTGGGGAGATGGTTCAGTGGGTAAAGTGTTTACTATGCAAGCATGGGAACTTGAGTTCGAATCCCAGCACCCATGTAAAAGCTGGGCAGAGCAGCATGCTCCCATAGCACCAGCACTGGGGGTGGAAGTGGAGACAAATGGATCCAAAGAGCTGGCTGACGCACCAGCCTGTCTGAAATGTCAAGCTCCAAGTTCACTGAGAAAGACTTGTCTCAGTAAAATAGAGTAGAGAGTGATAGAGTTACAGAGGAGAGTACCTAGTGGTGAAATTTAGCCTCCATACATGTGTGCACATGTGCATGCACATACACATACACACACACACTCACACAATAAATGGAAGATGCTTTACATTTGTTCCAATAAACTTTCTCACAGATATTAGTTATAAAAAGACTTCTCATCTCATGCCACTGGTCCTGTATAGCAAGACATCTTCTTTTTTATGGTCGATGCCCTAAGACTCTAGCTTTGTCTGATGCCATTTATTACTGATGTACATAACTAAAGTTAGAAGGCCCCAAGGCAGAGTCTGTATTCATGAAAGATTTCAGACTGATAGTGAATACAACTATACACCAGATTTGGTCTCAGAATTCCCATCATGAGAGGGGCCAGTGCTGGGTGTCATGGTCTGTGCAGGTCACAGGAAGCAAATTTCAATCAAATCCAGAAATATATACTCTAAGGCTCTGAAAATGCTTTCTCAATAATCCAGTTTGGAAGAATTAGTAAGAAACAGAAGAAACGGGAACTGGAGAGATGTTTCTGTGGCGAAGAGCACATGCAGCTCCTGCAGAGGACCCCTGTAAAGTCCCCAGCACCCACATCAGGCAACTCACAACCGCCTGTGACTCTAGCTCCAGGGTGATCTGACACTTCTGGCCTCCAAGGACACCTGCACATGCCCCCACACGGACAAATACTCACACACATAATTAAAAATAATAAAAATAAACCTTAAGAGTAAATTTAAAAATTATCAAAATCAGATATTTTAAATATATTTTGGGTAATTTTGTATGTCTACTTGTGTCCATTGGCTATATTATTTACATTTTATTTATATTGTAGATTATCTCTGTCGTGTATATAGATAGCATCGGGCTGAAAATTTTTGCATTATTCTTAAGAAAGATTCTGGAATTACTCAAGAAGATGCACTTAGATGGGAATGAGTTATTACTCCAACATTGAGTTGAATCAAACACCTCTAAATGAGAATTCTTCTCAATTGGTTCAGGCAGGTAATAACTACCACCAATTTAGCATTTAGCCCCCTGCCAAGTACTGTGCTGAGCACTTTAACACAAAGCACACCTAGATTTGTAGGCATAAGCACCACTTTATATTTAAGGCAAGCAGCTAGAGAGGTTTAATAATTCACACAGTTAATAAATATTTAAATAACTGAGCTGGGGGCTAATTCTTGGCGGTCTAATAAAGCAAGCTAGTCATTTAGCAGGACTGTAGGCATCTTGCTCTCCCCCGCTTTGAGTTTTATGCCAAATGAGACTAAAAGAGCAAACACTGGAATAAAAACTGAAGTGTCAGCAATGGTATTGATAAATCTGATTACCCCCCACCAATCCCAGGTGACTGACCCTGCTGGACGAGTGACTCCATTTCTGTCTTCCTTCCTCTTTCCAGAGTACATATTTGTCCGGGTTTCTGTTCTTAGCGGCAAGCCAGCATTGGCAGAGGGTAAGCCACAACACCCTTGTTCTTTTGCTCAAGTGCTGAGCTCACCAAGTCAGTAGGTAGGAAGAATGGAGAGAGACACATGCACAATGGAAACAGGAGCTCAGAGGCGAGAATATTCACCCTGAGCAAAATCTAGTGAGGAGGACAGACATTCAAGGAAAAATTGCACGTGCACTGAATTTATTGTTTTCTCTTTGCTGGATGAAACAGAGGTACAGAATGTTTCAAGATGCTATGCTGAAAGGATGTCCTGTGGCTTCCACCAGAAGCAACATGAGCATATACACACATAGATGTAACCAACAATAGTAGAGTACTACAGATAAAAGGAAGAAATGATTGGTTAAGGCTGTGAGGCAGAGAGACGTATATAGTATTCAGCTGAAAAACAAGTGGATGATAGCACAAGGAAATAGAAAAATTGTTACAAGAGTCAATGGACATAGACTGGTAAGGCACACATGGCCTTGTAGAATGCAAAGAATTTTGAATGGTGTAGCAAGTGCCAGGGAAGTCATTAAAATTATATAAGCAGAAAATTGGCATTATTAAAGTCCCCCCAATCAGCCTCCATCTACACAGCCCTGATTGATGCTCATATCAGACTAGAATTTTTAAATTTTATCTTATTGATCAGTGTGTGCAAGTGCATGAGAGAGAGAGAGAGAGAGAGAGAGAGAGAGAGGGAGGGAGGGAGGGAGAGAAATGGGAGGTATACACATGTCACAACCCTCATGTAGAAGTTGGAAGACAACTTCGTTGGAGTCAGTTGTCTCCTTCTACCTTTACATAGGTTCCAGGGATTGAACCTGGGGCATCCGGTTTGCACGGCAAACATTTTATACACAGGGCCAGCTCACTGGCACTAGAACTTTCGAAGACCATCAAATTCTCTGTGCAACCAGAATTAATTCTTCTTGTACGTGTCTCATTTGTTCTTAGCAAATTCACAGGCAAGCCAAGTACTCAGAAGCTGTTTTTAGTTCCATGATTGACTGGTATCCAAAGGGCTTCAAGTGTGTCCTGGAGCTTTCACGGAGTCCTTTCCGTTGGACAGACTGACCGTCATGTAGCTGCTTCATTTATTCATGCCATCCCCTTTTAAACTTTAAAGGAGTACTGAACACAAGATGCCAAAGCAGATTAGGCTTCTTGGTCTGTGATTTAGTTTGCCAACTCTGCTAATAGCATCCTCGCATCCATCAACTTTGTGGCACATCCAATGCGGCAGTGTCTAAGACCGTATTTTTCCAGTAAATGTGTCTTCCTCTGGGCAACTGCATTTATAAATATTTAAATCTCTATTTCTCCTCCCCCCTCACCCCCGAGATGGATATGATTATAAAATGTGGCTAATGCCTGCAATCCCAACACCTGGGAGGTTGACACAGGAGAGGTATCTAAGTTCTATGTAGGGAGAGGCTATCTCAAAAGTGTGAGCATTTTACAGTTCTTCTGAACATAGGCAAAAACACTCAGTAAACTGTATGGAATTTATTGAACAGCTATTAAAAATTACACAACTGGGCTTTGATAGATGGTTCAGCAGCTAAGTATGCTTGCTGCTCTTCTATGAGACCTGAGCTTCATTCTCAGTACCCAACTCAGGCATCTCACAACTGCCTGCAACTCCGGCTTCCCAACTCACCCTCTTCTGACTTCTAGGAGGGCTTGCACTCATGAGTACATACCCACACACAGATACACACACACACATGCACATAATTAAAATAAAATAAATAGGTTTGGAAAGTAGGCTCAATGGTTAAGAGCATTTGTTCTCGGGAAGGACCCGGGTTCAACTCCCAGCATCCACATGGAGGTCCCCCACCTCTTTGGGTACCAGGCACTGATGTAGTGTACAGACATACATGCAGGCAAAACACTCATGTACACAAAATAATAAAATAAAATAATATTTTTAAGTAAAAAGAATACAACTAGATACTGTAGTGAAGTTGGTGGGAGATTATTTATTAACTGATCCTGTTACATTTTTGCTGGGGCAAAACAAAACAAAATAAAAACATATATTAAAGGATAACTGATACATGGCAGTAGGTAATATTTCTAAATAAATGATAGCAACCCCAAATACAATGGAAACAGAGGGGGGAGTAGTCATATAGCAAACACACCTTTGTTGATGGGCCCTCTGGAGCAAGAGAGATTTCAAGGACAGAGAAAGTAGCTAAAGCATTTTATATGAAGACTGCTTACCAATGAGAGGGATGGTGTATAAAGAAGGATGGAGGTGTGGTAACTTCATGAACAAGGGTTTAAATGGTAAGGAAGCCTGGGACCAGATAATAGAGGGCCTCCTATATCAAGACATGATTCGACGATGTAAAGCCAGAGCTATACATAGTGCCATTAGCAGCAAATGATTTAAAAATCAAAGTCAAATCCCTAAAATGAGAAAACTAGAATCCAAGTTGTGTGTTCAATACATTTTTAATCTACCAAGAACTTAGATCACATCTGCCTCTGTCTTCGTTATTTTTATAATTAATTGCTGTGACCAAAATGCATTAGAGAAACGACATAAAGACAAAGGGTCTGTTGTGGTTTACAGTTTCAGAGAAATGTCACACCTTTGTGGGGAGGGATGATGGGGATGAGCCCTGCACATGGTACAGTAACCTTCAGCAAGTGTTCTCCACTGGCTTGTGAGGAAGCGGGCCCAAACTGGGAGTAGGTAGGACCTCAAAAGGCCCATTCGTAGTGAACTATTTTTGCCAAGTGGGCCCCCTCATAAAGGTTCCATAACTCAATAAACTGGGAATCAAGTCTGCAAAATGTCTACCCATAGTGGACATGAACATTCCAAACCACACAAAGCTGTTGAGGTAATTCCCAGTTTTTCCATCCTGTTTCCTATTGTTTTGGTATTGGTATTATACAATCAAGCACAAAAATGATTTTTTTTTTTTTTTTTTTTTAGTTCCAGAGATTGAACCTAGGGCCTCATGGATGCTGGGCATTTCAAACTCTACCACTGAGCTACAGCCCAGTCCTTCTTTTCTACTTTTAATTTTGACACAGGCTTCCCTAAGTTGCCCAAACTGGCCTTGAACTTGTTCTGTATCCAAAGACAAGCCTTGAACTTGCAATCTCCTGCCTCAACCTCCTGAATAGTTGGAATTAAAATCTTATACTGCTTTAAAAAGAAAAGAAGGAAGGAAGGAAGAAAGAAAGAAAGGGAGGAAGGAAGGAAGGGAAAAGAAAAAACTTCCAGAATTTCAGAATAAGCTCAGAACTTAAGAAATGCTAATATGGTTGTTACAAGTATATGTTTTTGAGTTGATCCAAAAAAATTTAAACACTTTTGTCCATTTAAATTAGCTGCAACAAAGAAATATTCTATTGAAGTGTGTTCCGGTGGTTCATAGACTCTTGATGAGTCATGACGCTACTGTGAGCTGCAGGAATTACTACGTGTGTGATTGGTCTAGGGGAAACCACCCACAGGCATCCACCCCTTCCCTGTGGATACCAGTCATCCTACAGGGCTCTGCTCCTCTCCTGTGGCTTACTCACCCCTCTTTCCTGTTGAGTCATTCTGATTCTCTGCAGTGCAGACTGCAGCAGCCTTTGGTGTGCCTATCAAACATTTTATTATTTTTTTATTTAAGAGCAATGTACATGGAATACATTTCACAGAGCTTAAGCATATAACTTGATACTTCACTTTTTCATTTTAAAATGACTTGTGTGTGATGTAGGAGTGTGGCATATGTACCCCTGTGTGTAGGGGTGTGTGTACATGCTCACACATGCAAGGGCCAGATGTTGGTTATCTTATTCTGCTCTAGTCTGCTTTCTGTTGCTGTGACAAATCACAGACCAAAACCAGCTTGGGGAAGAACAGGTTTCTTTGAATTACAGATTAGAGTCCAGGATGGAGAGAAGCCACAGCAAGAGCAGGAGCTTGGGCACTGAGGAATGCTGCTTACTGACCTGTTTCACTAGCTTTTTTTATGTAGCCAACCTTCCTAGAGATGGTGCCACCCACAGTGGACTGGGCCCTCTTCCATTAACTAGTAACTAAGAAAATGCTTCACAAAACAAACATGGCCGCAGATCTGTCTGATCAAGGCAATTCTTCAATTGAAGTTCCCTCTTTCCAGGTAACTCTAGGTTTGTGTCAAGTGAACAGCTGGAGCTAATTGTGACATGCTCTATCACTTCAACAAAATTCAATTGACAGTAGCCAGTTTTAGAATCCTAAGTAAGTTCTCCAACCATGTGGTCTCTCTTTCAAGGCTGTTCTATATGGCATTTGGATTCCACTTATCAACCTCCACACAGATGAAAAGTCTCCCGGGATCTTAACTGGGATGGGACAGCATTGTATCTATAAATCAAGTTGGCAAGAATTGATGTCTTAGGGGCACAGTGGGTAAGAACATTGGCTGCTCTCCCAGAGCACCCAGGTTCAATTCCCAGCACCCACACGGTGACCCACAACTGTCTATAACTCTTGTTCCCGGGGAACCAATGTCCTCTTTGGACCACTGAGAGCACCAACCATGCACATGGTGCACAGATATACATAAAGGCAAAACATCCAGATACATAAAACACAATTTAAAAAATAATTGACATCTTTACATTTAACTTTTGCAGTCAATGGGTTGTATCTCTCCATTTATTGTATTTTCCCTTAATATTTAATATCTTTCAGCACTATTTTGTACTTTTTAGTGTAGAGGTCTTGCACATCTTTGATGACTCTATTCCTAGATACTGGGGGTGGGGTGGGGGTAGGGACTGAGGTGGGGGAGGTGCTATTTTAAGTGACAATGTTTTTAAAGTTCCGGTTTTCAATGGTTTGTTGCTAGTATACAGAAATAACATATTTTAAGATACTAGTGATGTATATTTTTGTCTTGAGAAATGTACTCACTGGTTCAATTAGTTACAGATCCCTGGAATTTGTTGGCACATTCTCCGGGCAACTCTAGATCAAAATTTCTCCTTTCCAATGTTTGGTTTTGTCATTTCTTGAAGGGGGACACTTTCCGCTAGAGATGGATCTGCTTATACTCCTCTGAAGTAATCGGTGTAAAATTGGTGGTGTCTCATCATTCAGTGGTTGTTTGACTTGTTTTTTTTTTAATAGTGTTTATAATAAAGAAATTTAAGCTTAAAGCTTCTCTCTGGAGTTTTTAAGTATCAATCCTATTTAACAGATGTAGAATTTTTCAGATTTTCTATTTCTTCTTGAGTAAATTCTAAAAAGGTTTTCATTCAAAAAATTGCATCTTATTCTAGTTGTTAGATATATTCATACTAGTTCATAATATCTTCTTTTCATTATTTAGTATCTATAGAATTTGAGCTATATTATTTTATTCATTTCTGCTGTTTTTATAATAATGATAATGTGTTTTCTCTCTTTTTTGATAATCCAATGGGGCTTATAAAATTTATCAAAATTTCTAAATATTTTTTCATTGTTGATTTTTTAATTGCCAATTTGATAGCTCTTTTATTTTATTTTTTTCTTCCTCTATTTTCTTTGGATGCATTCATGGTATTTATATCTCCATCTCTTGTGTCCCAGTCATGGGCACTTTCTGGAACCTTGGGACTTTGAAAGCATTGTTCTACTTCACTTAGGTGCCACCTTTGTGAAATGCATTATTCATGGAGGGCTCCATCCCTGAGTTTTAAATATTTGGAAAGCATCTAGCATGCACACCAGGCAGCCCAAACAATCAAAATATGCCTCATCGCTCCTTGTCCTGGGCTGGATGGGCTGAGAGCAATATTTGCTTTCACTTATTTGGATTCCATAAGGTCTGCTTTCCTCATAAGGTGACCTTGAGGTGTCTGTCTCTGTTAGAATACATTACTGAAGAAAACATGGAAGGTAAATAACAGAATCATGGAGAGTTTTGCTTGCAGGTTTGAGGAAGAAAAGGGAGAAAAGAAAATAGCAGGGCCTTGAAACATTATAGTTTTAAGAGAATAAAAGTAGGTCAGAAATGTGTACAAGGTAGCATGCTGTGGAAAGGAAAGAACTTTCCAGGCTGTTCAGATATATTGTAGTGCACAGTCCTCAGGAGCAGAGGTAAGCAGGGGCCAGTGAGCCATGGTTAAAGAAATGCTGATCAGTGAACACTGATAGAGAATTTCCTCTCAGAAAGGATGTCATTGCCTGTCACATTGGGAGAGCAAGTGTGTCTGCATTTTAGCAGTGAGAGTGGAGAAGAAGCAGGAGTTAATCATTTGCACCTCACCAAGTAGCAACCAATTGTGGACCTGACCGGTAAGAGATTGCTCCTCAGGGATGCTCGAGATGAGCCCAGCTCTTCTGGCTCTGTTCACCCTCTGGATTCTTGGCATCTGACTGGACTTCTAGCAAAACATCTCACTACATTCAGGAACCTATTTCTTACTTTCTGCTCTTTTCCACTGAGCTTTTCTGAGTATCTCTGGCTCCTTCCAAGTCTTATACCAACTTCCATAATTAGCCTTTACTTTTCTGCTTCTTGATTTCAGCCTGTTCACTACATTATCCTGATAACCAGCAGTTTTAGGCAACATCTCCTGTAGCCTAGGCTGGCCTCAAATTCTCTAAGCAGCAAAGTCTTGCCTTGAACTGCTCACCCTCCTGCTTCCACCACCTGAATGCTTGGCTAGCAGGCACACACCATGGTGCTGGGCACACCCAGCTAAGACAGTATGGTTTGAAAGACTAGGCTCTTCAAGACCAACATGAACAAAAATGTTCTTATCTTTCATTTAGTCTTTCATAAGTGATTTTAACTAAGTAGGCTGCAGACTGGAAACATCACCTGCTCTGCTCTGGTTTCTGGAATATTACTCTTCTCTCAATTTAAAGAGAAAAATGATCTGGTTTTTAAAGTGTCACTTCTAGGAAGAAAGCCAAGGCTTAATTTGCCTTTTCATTGAGATTTATATCATGTCTTTGATGTTTCAAAGCAAAAGTCATTGGGCAGTGTGGTTCACTCTGTCATTAATATTCAGATACTAACTTTCTGCTCACCATTACAGCACCAGGAAGTGATCGCAGACGTATCGATCCCAAGAATTTATTTATGGGACTCTATTCCGGGAATTGTTGGGAGATAGGAAGAAATAAAATATTGGTGACACTCACCCCTCAAATTACAATGCAGGGAACTGTGCATTAAATCAATAGAATCAATCGATCAAATTTGATTTATTTAGCCAATAATTTATTCAGTCAATAAATGTTGGTTAAGTTGAGAAATTGTAAATCAATGAAGGATTTATTGATCACATATTATCTGCAAGGATTAGATAAAAGGATCTTTGCATAGTAAGTTCGCAACTAAAGTGAGGGGTGGAAGTACCACACACAAGCTGGTAGACAATAAATGGTGAATTCCATGGTAGCAGTGACTAATGGCATGGGAATCCTTATCAAAGATTTTATAGAAATTATGCATGTAAACAGAATCTCATACAATTATTACAATTTGACCAGATGAATGACAAGTAGCCATAATGTCCTAGTTGAGAACAATGTCATCACTCAGCACGGAAAGTCAAACTGAGCGTGGGGAACTGGTGGAGAAGGTGAGACACGGGACCAAGTCAGAAGATGTCATTTCAAGACTCGGAAACAACGCCGCAAATGAGAAGCTTTGCTATGACGTAATGGAACAATAATACACACAGATCTCTTAAATATTCCTTACTATGGAAATAACATGATAAAACCCGAGTTTAAGTAATGTAAGAGAAAATGAAGTTATGCTGACTAGGTTTTATGTCAGCTTGACACAAGCGAGAGTCCTTTTGGAAGAGGGAATCTCAATTGAGAAAGCACCCTCACCTGATTGGCCTACGGGCAAGCCTGTGGTACATTTTCTTGATTGATGATTGATATGGGAAGGCCCAGTTCACTGTGGGTAGCGATACCCCTGAGTTGGTGGTCATGGGTGCTGTAAGAAAGCGGGTTGAGCGAGTCGTGAGGAGCAAGCCAGTGAGCAGTACTTCTCTGCATCAGCTCCTGCCTCCAGGTTCTCACTCTGCATTCCTTCCTGAAAGTCATATGATCAGGACAGGCAAGCTGAAACAAGGCCTTCCTTCCCCAGGTTGTTTCTGGTCATGGTGTTTCACTACAGTAAGCGAAACGTAACCAAGACACGGAGTAAGGGTGCAGCTCAGGGTTAAAATACCTGCCTGGTGTGCCTGAGTTTCAAATTATTAAATATGAACAGTTAGAAAAATGGCAGTGTTACTAAAGGGAATTGGGAGGCATGTGGAAGGAGACAGTGATGCAGTTATGACATTGGGGTGCAGCTCTGTGATCTTAGAGGAAGAAACCCTAGGTTCTTAGATAAAGAACTGGGATCTGGCTGAGCAACCAATACAGAGATGTGAGCAGTTCACATATGGCGTCTGAGAAGGTTCTCAGTGCGTTGCTTCTCATGGAGTCAATAGCTTACAAGAAGCCAATCCGGAACCTCAGGTCCGGAGAGTGAGGGCACAGTGTACAGTCACAGCAGAACCAGACACGGCAGTGTAAGGAAACCAGTGTGGAGTTTCACAGACCACAGTGGTAAAAGGTGTGGGAGGGACGTGTGAATGGAACACATAGCAATAGTGTCAAATTCAGCAGATGAGCTAAGAATAGACTGTGTGATTTTCAAGCCCCAGTGGTATCCTCCAAGGAGGTGCTTCCAAAAGGACCAAGGTTAATGCAGAAAACGATTGGTCAAAGAGCAGAGAATAGGTTTAAATGGACTGTTCAGCCACAACAGGCCCAGCTGAGGGCCTCCGCCCAGCTGATGGCCTATGGGGAGGGGCAGTTACGCTTTAGGGGATGACAGCATACCCGTGAGTATATGGGCAGAACAAATTGGAATCTGTGAGTTACAAAAAGGGTAGGAGGAGGGAAATGTGAATTTGAGAAGGGGTGGATCAGGGTGGAATTAGCAAAAGTAGTGGAGAGTGAATATATATTAAAAACATTGCATGAAATGCTTAAAGAATTCATAAAACATTGTGTTTAGTTTTATATGTTATATATGTACACACACATACACACACACACACACACACACACACACACACACACACACACACACACACACACACACATGAGCTATATGTGAGCTATAACCTAACCAAATCTAAGAGCACAGAGTCTAAACATGGCAGGATGTGGACTCCTGAAGAAAACAGAAGCGAAGAACCAGAATTATCAACAGCGAACAAGGGCTGCCCAGTTGCTTGCAGAATACTATGAGGCTCCACCAAGTGAGCCTGATTGTCGGAGTCAAGCACGTGCTGTAGAAGGGAAGGCACTCAGGACAATCACCCCAACAGGAGCCCACGCTTCACCTGGAGCAGCCAGTCCCTTGATTCTACACTGCTGCTGCCTGCAGTGGTACCCTGCGTCATTGGATAGCAACGCCGAAATTATCTAGTTAAGGTTAACAAAGAGGCTCCATCTCTCCTGGAAACTGCATCGAGGTTGCTGAGTTTCTGAGTTTCAGAATGATTCCGGGCTCTTCAGGAGACGGTCTCCATTGATGAGCTCCTCGGCCCAGGGGCTGCTCATCTTCCTTCTTTCCATGAAGTAGTTCATGCTCTAATACAAGATGCATTAAGGCCTGACACTAGGCAGGGGAGAAGGCTCAGTTCATAAAAGTACTTAAGGACAGGAGTTTGGATCCCCAGAATTCAAGTGAAAAGACTGGATACAGACTCCCAGCTATGCAGAGGTTGAAACAGGGGGATCGCTAGGGCTCACTAGCCAGTCAGCCTCACCTGCTTGGTGGGTTCCAGTCAAAGGAGAGACCCTATCTCAAAAAGCATGGTGGTGGGTGGCAGCTAAGAAATACCATTTGAGACTACTCCCTCTTTCTTTCTCTTTCTCTTTCTCTTTCTCTCCCTCTCTCTGTCTCTGTCTTTCCATCTGTCTCTCTCTGTCTCTATCCATCTGTCTCTCATCTCTGTCTGTCTCTGTCTCATTCTGTCTCTATGTCTCTCTCTCTCTCTCTCTCTCTCTCTCTCTCTCTCTCTCTCTCTCACTCACACACACACACACACACACACACACACACACACTCACAGTGTATGTCTGTTCCCCACACGCAGCTAAAACTTCGTGACCTTCAAGCCAGGACTGTGCAGGAAGGGAGTTGGTTCCGATCATATTAAAATGCTAAGAGCAGCCATTGGTAGCCTTTTCAGTTTAATTCATTGTCACGAAAGTGATTCTGGCCAAGAATGCAACAAATTTAAAACCACTGCTTGTCTTGATATCTTAATGTAAATTATTTATACTCTTTCATCCTGGCGACAGCGAGGGGAAGTAGATGAATCAGCAGTTTCTTTGCAGAGCTGAGCTGAGAACAAATAGCAGGGATGAGAAAAAAGGGTAGAGTTGCTCTACTATGGCAATTGCTTCCCAACCATAGATTCCTGGTATTTCCTGCTTAAATGACTAGACGTCAGCCCAGGAATAGTTGTCCCAATTAGCTAATGGCACATGGGGGGCAGCTCAGCTTTTCTGTTGCTGTAAGAAACCAAACAATGTCCCTAAGTGTCCACAGAACATGATCCTCCAAGGACAGTGTCTCCCACTCCCTCACAGTGCCACCCGAAGTCCCATGTGGCCTTGCCTCCTATGCATAGCTTCACTTCTGGGCTGGAATCAGGAGAACAATGGAACTCACTGATAGCACACATGTCAAGGAGACTTCCGGAGAATGGAGCCTCTGTTAAACATGCTCAGGTCTGGTTGTTGCCTATGAGAACATTGTTCTGGGTCTGTAACTTTGAAAAACTACATTTCCTGAGATCCTGGGTTCATTTCGAGTGCTCTCGGGTGGAACAGGACTCCTTTCAGAGTGTAGCCTATGGAAGAGCAAGACAAAGTATGAATCTACCTTTGCCTATGGGTATCTGGGAGAGAGGAAGCCCTATCAGAAGGGAGGAGACAGGCGACAAGGGACTCCAAAGAGAACTCCTTCTAGTGCTATTTAGAGATGTCTTTATCCACTGTGGAGGCAGAGCTACTGGCAAACTGCTGTGAGGACATCCATTGCTCATCTGATAACATTAATTCATGAATTCTTCTCCTGACTCATTCAGCACACACCCTGCCCAGACCTCCAGTGTGACAGACACCTTCTGTGAAAGAAACCCGAGGAGGATTAGACAGTCCTGTGTGTGTCCAGGGCCTAATGAGATGGACAGATACCTAGAAAGGGGATTATAAAACACTAGTTATATAATGCTCAGGGATCACAGGAGGATGCCTGAGAAGTATCTGATTTTAACATGATGTGTTGCCTTCCTCCTAGTTTGATGTGTTCCTTATCAAAACCTGGAAAGCAGAGAAGAGCACTAAAATCAGTTCCATCTGGTGACAATTCTGCATTTAGAGGAAATGCTTTCCTTCCTGTGTGCCTGGTACCTGCCCAGACACATTTTCCCCAGGGACTCAGTCTAAACTCCAGAGAGCAGGAGAGAAATCCTTGCATTCTCAATGCTGCAGATTGAGACTAGAGTTGAAGAGAGGGGGCATTGAGACACTCTGTTCTGTAGCTTCAGGCTTTCAGTTTAACCTCACCTCTACTATTGATATTACTATTGCTTATTATTATGACTACTACTATTACCGCTATAACTATTCAACATCTCTAGGTTTCTTGCTAGCTTTCTGAGCCTAGGATCCTTACCTAGTGGGATTTTTTATTGGTCTATAAGATTAAGGTTAGTGCATTTGAAAACCACACCATCCAGGTAAAATGGGGCGTATCCATGCACAGTATATTTAAAGAGCTCTGGCATTATGTATAAAAGATTACTGAAATGGCATGCTTTATTTAACAGCTTCTTCCAGACTGAAAATCCTCCATAAATAGCAGCTTTCAAACCAAAGGAGCAGGCAGATTGACATGGAAGCAAGCTGCTTTGATGTGTGGAAGGTTAGGTCCTGAGCCCCAACCCCTCCAGATTGCTTGCTGAGCAAACACTGTTGTTATAAGCTGGTTTCTTAGACACACACACACACACACACACACACACACACACACACACACACACACCAGCACCCTGCTGCACTGCATGCCATTAGCATTCAGTATCAAATCTGCAGACTGCGGATGACTGCAGCAATGGCCACTTTGAAAATCCCACTAGATCAGAGGCATTGACTTTGGCCCAAAGAAGGTGATGGATTACAGGGGGTCTTAGCCATGAATTAAAGCATGTAGCATCCAACATCTTTTCCTCTGCAGAAAAGAAGTAGAAGCCGCAGGGTGAAAGCACATGGACATATCTTTATTGGTCTTTTACTCCCAACCTGATGATTATGAGGAATAAAAGGCTGCAAGACCTTAGCACACTGGATTGTAGTTGTATGTCTGTGTCTGGCCTTTTGCTTCTGGTTCCTACAACCAAAGCTCAATGATCAATTAGGAACCCTTCATTTACAGTGCCTATGAAACAGACTTGATGAAGGAGTTTTTGATGTGAGAAGCCTGGATCCAAACAGCATGAAGTCAAGTATGTGTAGGCAATGTCATTAGTGCTTGTGTTTCTTGGGAAATGGAAGGTTCAAATACAGCTGCTTGTGATCATGCATCTGCAAAGCAGGGCTGTAGTAAAGATCCCTGGAAGGCTAGCACTTATAGGCACAGGCGGGCTGGAAGAGATGGCTCAGCTGTTAAAGGCCAGCCAGCTCACAACCGAGAAGACAAATACGGCCAGTGTTTCTGTGTTTTTGCTGATTCTGGAAACTCCAGTGGCGGGGGATTTTATTTTCTTGAAAATATGCTATTTTTTTGACAATTAATTCTATCAAAGAGCATCCATCCTCCCCCAGTTTCAATGGGATTTTGTATCTTCAAAGACATCCCTGTAAAGGAGATACTGCTCTCTAAGTCATCAGCTCATTCAGGATGCTGGCACTAAGTTGATCGTCTCTAGCAATTTTTTAAAAAAATACCCAGATGCTTCTAAGAGCCTTTTGAATATGTATGATTCAAAGATTAATTATGTTAATCCAGACCAATTGATCACCTACTCCCATTTAATTAACAATAAGGGAGCATGACAGGAGATGGGTTATTAGATAAGTTCTTTATCAAAGAATAAGGAGAGAAGACAGAGCCTGATGGATTTGAGGGGCTCTCCAGAGAAAGCCTGTGGGAGCCTTTGGTGAAGCTGATCAAGGTGTCTTTGTTCTGAACATAGTAAACTGCAGTTTCTGGTGGGCAGAAGTAACGCATGTCTTACCATAAGCAATTCAGCCTGAAACTCATGAATCCTCCTGCATCCAAGCCTCTGATGCGAAGATATCTCTTCACTATGGAGCCCCGTTTTTTCATCTCTCTGATCATCCTAACCAAAAGCCATTCAACATCTCTAGGGATGGGTGTCCTTCCCAGGTCATCGATATCTCTGGGCAGAATTATACTAATGGGTTTGAAATCCATTTGCCTCTGTTGTTGAGAAGCAGTGTACTCCCCAAACTGAGCATCCTCTTGGGGTAAAATAGGCAGCTTCATAGATGACTCTGAACACATCACTAATGGAAGATGTCCAGGACCTTCCTGATGCCAGATGGGCTTCCAGTATCAAACTCCAGTCTAGCTCCCAGAAGGAAGATGGGTGAAAGTTAGCTCTGAGAGATGTGTGCCCATGGTAGACCATGCACAAGAGAGGAAGGTAAAAATGCATAGCATTTAGAGTGGTAACCGTACTATTTACTATCTCTGAATATTCAGTTTGATGGACCAACTAGAGAGGTAGTCCTCATTTAAGGAGAGATTCAGCAGGAAAGTGGAACATGGGGTTGTGTCATAAGTGAGACACCAGAATAGATTCTCAGTTGATTGGGCTTTTAGGTCAACCAGTAAATTAAGGACTTTTGGCAGAAGCAAGGGCTAGAATCTATATTAGATTTTTCTAGGGGACTTTATAGTTTTAGAGTAGTTTTGAGATCACAGAAAAACTGAGTAGAAGGCACAGAGATTTCCTCTCCATCCCCTGGCCAAACTCATGCAGAATATGGTATGTTTGTTTTAATTCATGAATGTAACTTGACGAAGTTGTCAGTTCAAATCCATAGTGTATAATAGGGTTCTGTTGTATGACGAAGAGATGTGAACAATGTCTGTTCACCCTAAAGAAATTACCCAACTAAAGTCTAGCTGGGTGAGCCAATGGGTTTACAGGAGTTACTTACCCAAGCATGGATGACTCAAGGGCAGATGCATCACCAAAACGTCCACCCCAGTGCAGATGATGACTCCCAAAGCTGCACCCAGGAGGGAGCTCCAGGTCCAGCTAGCAGGCAGCTCCACTAGAGTCTCCACCTTCCAGCAATGGCTCGCTGCTTTTATAATCTTGAAGTGGGGCCTAGTGAATCCTAAGTTTCTGAACTTAATCTTGTCTGTTTCCTGCATCTTAGCACTTCCCTGTATATTTAACCTGAAGAAAATGGCTACATGGCAGGCTAGTCTTGTGTTGCACCTTCTACAGGTTTCAACACACAAAATGCCCGGAATTGATCATCACATGGAGCAGTTTCACTGCCTACCCTACTCCCCCCACCACCACCACCAATTGCTGAAATACTCTGACAGAGTATTTTAGGAGAAGGGGGTTGATCGAGCTCAGAGCTCTGGAGTATAACCCATCATAGTATGGATCTCATAAGCTTTAGAGAAATGGTCTCATTACATCCATGGTCAAGAGCAGAGAACAATAGATTAATACATACATACATACATACATACATACATACATACATACATACATACATACATACATGCTCAGCTCACTTTCTCCACTCTTACACAGTTCAGAATCTGCTGCCTAGGGAATGGTGTCACCCACAGTGGGCAGGGCTCCCCATCCCCATTATCATATCAAGACAGCACCATACAGACGTACCAATAGGCCAATGAAATCTAGACAATTCCTGACAGATGTATGTACCCAGAGGCTTACCTCCTAAGTGTCCAGTTGACAATTAATGGTAACTATCATATTGCCCTAAAAATCCTCACTGAGCTGCCTCTTCATCCTTATTTTTCCCTGCAATCCCTGGAAACCACTGGTATTCCTCCTATCTCCATAGTTCTACCTTTTCCTGAATGTCACTTAGGTGAAATCACAGTTTATAGCCTTTTCCAACTGGCTTCTTTCATCTAAGATGACTCTATGTTTTTTTTTTATAGCCCCCTCTCCGTGTGTGTGTGTGTGTGTGTGTGTGTGTGTGTGTGTGTGTGTGTGTAGGCATGTGCCTGCAACAGAGAGTGTATCAAAGTCAGAGGACAACCTCAGGTGTTATTCTTGCCTTCTATCTTGACTCAGATTTTCTGGTCTCTTGTTGTTTGCTATAGCTGTGCAGCCAGTTGACCTGTGAGCCTCCTTCCATCTTGTCTCTTACCACAGGAACATTAGGATGACAGATACATGCTTCTGTGTCCTGCTCTATGTGGCTTCTGCGGATCTGAACTCAGGAGTTCATACTTGCCTAGCGAATGGTTTACTATTGGGCCATCTCCATGGCCCAAGCAATCCACTGTGGTCTAGGTATGCTACATAGAGTGTGTTCATTCACTTTCTAGAACTATCTTGGCTAGTCTCAAGTTTGGGCTGAGGAGGGCAGCCATAAGCATCCATAATGTGAACCCTTGACTAGACTCCTTTGAGATCTGACATAGTTTGTCTTCCAACTTGGTTCTTTTCACAGCGACTTGGATCTTCCCTTCTATCTACTTCATGTGGAAACCTGTGACTTGCAGTTTCTCACTCTCCTGAGTCAATGACATCTTAGAATCAATAGAGCCAAATATTAAAGAAAAATTTGTTCGAGGGTTTATTCAACACTAATGAAAGCCAGTCCTGAGAGGTTAGTTTGCCTGGAGGATGGAGCCTGTGGCCATGCCTCAGATGCCAATGCTGTCCCTCATCCCCTTCAGGCCTCACTGAATCTTAGTCTTTGGGGGTTTCAGAGACTTCTTTCTTGAATGTCTTAAATGGACCAGTCACCTGTGTGACTATAGAATGGTCAAATGTGATGCAAGAAGCTGGGAACATGGGTGAGGTGTAGAGAACTTCATTGAATTGTGAAATGTTTGTGGCTACACTTTTCCAAGGCTACAGTTGTGTCTTGTGTTATCCATTTGAAAGTAGATAGAATGGAGATTCTGTCCCCATTTCATAGCTCTAGGATATGAAAGTGACTCAGGACGTGAACAGTCCAAGCTATGAAATACCTATGCCTGCCTGGATGGGAAAGGAATCACTTCTCTTAGTACTTCTTCAGGATAAAATATGCCCTCCACACATTCCCTAGAGATGAGCGTTCCCAGGGTGGATCCATAGCTGTTCCAAGAGCCCTGCCTTCCCCAGTCTGCCAGATATCTGGAGATGTTGTATAAGATGCTATGTAAGAACCTACCATGTGATGTCAAGCTTGTTTATGCGTTTATAACTTCTTTTGATGAAAATATTATTCAAAACCAAAGGATGTGCCTAATGGTCCATGTTCTGTTGCTATAGGAAAATACTCAAGACAGGGTAGTTTATCAAGAAAACAAGTTTTGTTTTGACTTTGGAAGCTGAGAAGGTGTCAGTATCTTCTTGCTTCTGGCAAGGACCCACATGCTCCATGAAGGGAAAAAGAGGAGACAGGTGTATGTGGACAAGGAGGAGACAAATGAGCTAGGCAGCTCTCAGACAACCCACATTTGAGGTAGCTAACAAAGACCTCCAGGAGTGACATTGATCTCCTCATGAGGTAGGTCCCAATGACCTTATTACCTTCTAAAGCGATACCATCACACCGACAATTTAAATTTAAAATGTAGCAACAGGCTATCAGTAAATATTTGCTAAATGACATATGCGTGGAACTGAGAAACAGCTGTTAGTATGTTTGCAGTATTGGGGAATCGGAATGAAAATGTGATCCTGGCCCTGGGTCTGCCAGCTTTGACTTTTTTTGCATGGGCCATTACAGCTATTTCATTCGGAATGACTAAACGGTTTCAATAAATGTCTTGACGGTATTTATTCCTGAGGGTTACTATCCTAGGAAGAAGATGCATCGATCATCTGGTAATGAGGGAGAGAATCAATTGAGGTCTTCATAGCTTCCTCAGAAAAACCATTTAGTGTGGATACTTAGTAAAAAGAAAAAAATAATCATACTGTTTTGCTAAGTATTTGTGCTGTCCCATTGTAGAAATAAAAAACTAGTGGAGATTGTAGCGGTGTCACTTGTAAAACTCCTAGCTCATCCAATCACAGTCTTAATCAGAGTGACTGGGAGGTGACAGATGAGAGTGGGAGGGATAAGAAAGGAGGAAAAGTAAAGGTCCTTAGCTACATCAGCAGTTTTGGGGAGCATCCTCATGAAAGCCGCTGCAATAGAATCCTGTATCCCTCTGGTCTCAGGGCAGATGCACCATTTGTGTGTGTGTGTGTGTGTGTGTGTGTGTGTGTGTGTGTGTGTGTACACGCATGCTTATGTGTTCAGAGGTGTCAGGAGAGTCATAAAAGCCATCAACAAGCTTTCTGTACTATAAGTTCGATCCGCAGGATGACTCATCTCTTCCAAAAGAACCTTCTTGTTACGACTGATGCCAAAATCAGTTCCTGTCAGCCAATGCCTACACCCCCATGCTCGGAGAACATAAAGAGATGCTGTCCCAGGAAGAGCATCACAATGGTGCATGCAGGACTGCAAGAGAAACTGAAGTAAGATTTTTGATGTGGTGTCAATGGGGAAAGGGGGGTGGGGGGGAGAAGGCCTAGAGCACCGGATTAGAGGACACTTTCCCCATCTGCACGGCCACAAGCAGGCTTTGTTGCCTTGAGCAAATTATTGTGGCCTGTTTTCTCATCTCACAAGTAAGCTTCCCTAATCTTTAATATCCCTTCTTGATATGTGACCTGAGAGCTTCCATGCATTTCCTCTCATAAATTTTGACATTAGTTTTCCTAATAGAATTTCCTCTACATGACAGATCTAGCATTCATTCATCCATCGTTCCTCCATGAAATGAATATTTATTAAGTGTCTACTGTATGTCAGACCCTGTAATGTCCCCGTATTGTGCCCTCCCTGAGACAGGTTCACTTTTGGTTTTTTACTGCCTAACTCACTGACACTGGAGGCTCAATACACGTTGGGTTGACTTGAATGGGATCCTTCAGTCCAAGCGAGAGGTTAGACATGGTGTTTTAGTGCAATCATATCATTTCTTTAGACATAGGCCTGGAAGGCTAGGGTGATATCTCACCCAGTAAAGTGCTGTCCTTGCATGTATAAAGATCTGAGCTCAATGGCCCAGAACTGTGTGGTATTGTGTTCCGCAAAATAAACTTACCTGGGGGTCAGAGACAGAACAGCCACAATATTAAACATGAGGGTAGGCAGTGGTAGCACACGCCTTTAATCCTAGCATTCCAGAGACAGAAATCCCTCTGGATCTCTGAGTTCAAGGCCACATTAGAAACAGCCAGGCAGGTGACACCTTTAATCCTAGAAATCCAGCCTTTAATTCCAGGGGGTGACAGCCAAAAGTAGAAAGATAAGTGAGGCTTGAAGACCAGAAACCAGAAGCATTTGGCTGGTTAAGCATTTGGCTGGTTAAGCTTTTAGGCTTTGGAGCAGTAGTTCAGCTGAGACCCATTCTGGATGAGGACTCAGAAGCTTGCAGTCTGAGGAAACAGGATCAGCTGAGGAACTGGTGAGGTGAGGAAGCTGTGGCTTGTTCCGAGTCTCTGATCTTCCAGCATTCACCCCAGTAACTGGCCTCAGGTTTGATTTTATTAATAAGAACTTTTAAGATTCATGCTACACAGAACCCATTTTAAAAAAGAAAAAAAGCTGGACATGGACATGGTGGCACACACTTCTAATCCCAACACTGCAGAGACAGACAGGTTCTTGGGGTTCACTAGTCAGCTTAGCCTATCTGGTAAGTTCTAAGCCATTGAAAGACCCATGGAAAAATAAGCTAGACAGTATCTGAATAATAACACCAAAGCTTGTCCACACACACATACACACACACACACACACACACACACACACACACACACACACACGAACACACATGCAGGTGGGTACACTCACACTCAAAGAAATAAATTCAATTAAGATGTTCATGGAAACTGTTCTCAAAGAATCTGAAATGCAGCAGGTTCCAAGTAAATGATGGTGACCATTTTCCTCTAAGTTGACCTAGGTGCATGGAGTTTCCCTCTGTAAGCTCTTTGTTATGAATCCAATTCATAGCCACATGCATCTCACATCTCTCCTAAACTAACACTGCTTTGGTGCTCTGAAAAGCTGTTGCAATTCTTAGACACTCACTCTGAGGGAAATTAGGCCTCAATACCTTCCTGGTAGCATGAAAATGCATCACAGCTCAGGGGACAGGCCCTAGCCCACTGCATGTGAATTTCACATTGGCTGCTGATGGCAAGCTGCTCTCAGCAAGTGAACTGAGACCTCCGTGGAACCTAGTTTTGGGTACATACCAAGTATTCATCTCCACCTTTCAATCAATACCTACTGAGTCATTTGAGGGCAGGCATCTGACAGGCTGCTCACCACCTAGGAAGGTGTCAAGGACCAAATCTGTAGTCGGTTACCTGATGACGCCCCCTGTGGGCTCAGATGTTTCAATGCTTTGTCTTCAGTTGATAGCACTGTTTGGGTAGGCTTAGGGGGCGTGGCCTTGCTAGAATTAATGTGTCATTAGGGACAGGCTTTCAAGCTGCACACCACTTCCAGTTTGCTGTCTCTACCCTGAGTTTGCTGTTGGAGACGTGAGCTCCCAGCTTCCACTCCAACCATTTCACCTGTTGCCCGTTGCCCCCACTAACCACAGACTCTTACCCTCCAGAACTGTAAGCCTAAAGAAATTTTTTCTTCTATAAGTTACCTTGGTCATGGGGTTTTATCACAGCAATAGAAAAATAACTAGTACAAATTCAAGCGAGACATGGCATGGTCAATACCTGGTATGTATTGTGTCTGAGGAATAAATACCTTTTGAGTGCCAATTACTAAATGCAGGGCCCGGGGAGGTGGGGGCACGCGTGGTTCTTCCAGGTAAATCCAGTCCCATCCCCACCCCTTGATTCCAAAAACTAGACTGTAGTGTCAACAAAGAGCGAGAGCTCAGAGCAAGGGACCCCTAGCTTTCTGTCCAATCTGGCTAGCCGTTCTCAACCCATACCCATCATACTATAACTGACACAATGAGAAGAGAGATCTTCTACATGACCCAGCTACACTACTCTGTGGTGGGCATTGTGTTCCCTGAAATATTGTGTGTTCCCTGAAATATTGTATGTTCCCCGAAATAAACATATCTGGGGTCAGAGAACACACAGCCACTAGAACAAAGCCAAAAATGGTGGCTAGAAAATGGGAAGAGTAAGCCATAACAGAAGTTGAGCAGGGGTGGTGCACACCTTTAATCCCAGCACTTGGGAGGTAGAGCCAAGTGGATCTCTGAGTTCAAGGCCACTTTAGAAACTGCTAAGCATGGTGACCCACGCCTTTAATCCCAGAAACCCAACCTTTAATCCCAGGGAGTGGGGGCAGAAACAAAGGTATATAAGGCCTGAGGAGCAGGAACTAAGGAGTAAAGCATGTAGTTAGTTAAGCATTTGGTTGGTTAAGCGTTCAGGCTTTGGAGCAACACAGTTCAGCTGAGATTCATGTGGAGGAAGACTCAGAAGCTTCCAGCCTGAGGAAACAGGATCACCTGAGGAACTAGCAAGGTGAGATAGCCATGGCTTGTTCTGCTTCTCTGATCTTCCAGCATTCACCCCAATAACTGGCCTCAGGTTTGTTCTTATTAGTAAGAACTCTTTAAGATTCATGCTACACCACTCCTAGGTACTTACCCAAAGGACACCAAGTTGACACACCACAGACACAGCTGCACACCAGTGTTCCACTGTTCACAGTGGCTAAATGCAACACACCTCAGTGTTTGTTAACAAGCATATAAAATTGTACATATGCACAATACAGTGTTTTAGCCACACACACACACACACACAAAAATGAAGATAAGTTGTTTTCAGGAATGGATGTAACTGGAAATTATCGTTTTAAGCAAATTAAGGCTGCCTCAAAAAGACAAATACTTTTCTTTCTTTTTTTTTTACTTTGAGATAGGGTTTCTCTGTGTAACAGCTCTGGCTGTCCCAGAACTCACTTTGTAGACCAAGCTGGCCTTGAATTTACAGAGATCTGCCAGCCTCTGCCTCCTGGGTGCTGAGATTAAAGGTGTGCGTCATCACTGCCCAGCTAATATCTTCTAACCTATCTGTGATACCTATATTTTATATACGTACATAAAATCATGTGCATATATATGACATGAGAGCAGAAGCCAACCTGTCTAAGGAAACCTAGAGAACTAACATGGGGAAGGAGGGGGAAAAACGGGGATTCTCGGGTATGGAACCTCCAACTTGCTCCTTTGAAAGTCCCATTTCTTTCTGTCTCCCAACCCCACCCTCTCAGAGACTCTCCAGCAGAGAAGAGCCAGCGAAAGGCCCAGTTCCTCATTCTTGGAGAAGGTGGCAGCACCTCCCCTGAAGTTGCCAGCCCGGCAAGACTGGCCTAAAAGCTTACTAAACTTGAGCACAAACCCATCTTACAGAGGACACTCCATCACCCCTCAACTACAGGGCACAAAAGTGCCCTGCTTGAGTTCAGCCATGTGATTTTCTCCTGCCCCCTCCCCTGCTGCAATCTCTGTGGGGCTGGGGGATTCACCCAGGAGTGGCTTTGCCCAAAATAAACCTGGTCTTTTACTTTTTAAATTCAATTTGATCTGGCTTACTGTGTCGGCCGAGAAACCTATTATTGGGGTACAGGAAACCTATTAATACTCAACATGTAATACATATTTGCATGAAAACTTAAAAATTAAATCATACTTTAAAACATAAAAAAAAAAAAATGTGGGTAAAAAGGAGATGTCACAAGACACACACTAGGGACTCCATTCTAGGGACCCAGGACAGCTAAACAGTTTAGTTCTGTTGGGTTCAGACTCTCAGACTGTGGGCTAACAAAAGCTGCACAGCTGGGATTCTAGGCCTTTCTCACCAGGCTGGACCAGTGGACTGGCTAGTCAGAGAAGAACCCACAAGATGGGTCCCAAGATGGCTGAACAAGTGACCTGTTTGGTAAGCAGCAGGAAGGAAAGCAACTGAGTGCATCCGCTTCCGCAAGAATGGTGACTGCATTAAATGGAACTGCGGGTAACCTCCAACTTTCTTCACAAGAACTAAATCCTGACCTTCCGAGATTTTGAGAGCTTCATGTAGAGTGGGCAGCGGTAGGGCCAAGACTTCCAAGCTCCCCTGTCACCTGATACTTGGTGTCTTATCACCAATTATTAGACTTAGAAGAATGAGTCAAACAGTACACATTTTACCTAAATACCACAAACTTATCAAGACTCAGTCATGCTTGTCAAGGGTGCCTCAGTAGCTCAGTCAGTAAAGTACTTGCTCTACAAGCATAGGGACCTGGGTTCAATCCTTAGAACTCACATTTAAAAAATGGGGAGCATAGGAGTACATGCTTGTAATCCTGCTGTAGCACAAATTGTTAGAAGGGCTTATTAATAAAAACAAACCTGGAGCCAGGTACTTGGGTGAATGCTGAAAGATCAGAGAGACAGAACAGGCCACAGCCACCTCACCTCTCCAATTCCTCAGCTGATCCTGTTTCCTCAGACTGGATGCCTGTGAGTCCTCATCCAGAATGAATCTCAACTCAACTGATGCTCAAAAACCTAAAAGCTTAACATGGCTCTAGTTCCTGGTCTTCATGCCTTATACCTTTCTGCTTCCTGCCATCACTTCCTGGAACTAAAGGCTTGTCTCACCACGCTCGGTTGTTTCCAGTGTGGCTTTAAACTCACAGAGATCCGAATGGATCTCTGCCTCCAGAATGCTAGGATTAAAGGTGTGTGTGCCACCATTTTCTGGCCTCTATGTCTATCTAGTGTGTTCTGTTCTCTGACCCCAGATAAGTTTATTAAGGTACACAGTATATTAAGGGACACAATATCACCACATCCTGCCACTAGGGAGGCAATGACGAGAGGATCTCTGTGGTTTCCTGGCCAGCCCATTTAAACTAATTGGTAAGCTCCAGGAAGTAGATTATATATCTGAAGATAACACTCAAAGTTGTCTTACATACCACACACTTGTACACACACACACACACACACACACACACACACACACACACACACACAACACGTATGTACGTACATTTGCAAAACAGTTAAATTTGGGGGATAAAGCTAGGGCTATTTTTCTGTGAATCCAAAGATCTCAGAAAACTTTGGTTTTGATGACTTAAGGGCACACTGCAAATTCGCCCTTCAGCTTCCAGATCCCACTAAGCACATTCATCATTCTCCTTCGACACAAAACCCAATACTCTTGAAGAGACAAGGCAGCATTCCAACTCCTCTGCCCGCATCCATCTTTCTGTTTTGAGAGTTCTAAGCCTAAAATAAAAACTTATTTCAATTCCAAAGAATTTATGTCTTGACATATTTAAATTCTGAGGAAACAGGAGTTGAGGTTATACATATATAGAATAAAAACTTCAGAGTGTATTATAGGTCCACAGGTGGAGTTTTTAAAAAGTAAAGAAGTACTTATTCTTTAATTGGGGGGGGGGGATAGAAAGTTTGTCATTAGGCTGTGGTGCTTTCATGAAGTTTGGTCCTGCTTTAATTTCCTTCCCATCACACCTTACAAAGCACCTCTTGGTCCTCCGAGAAATCTTCATATTAGAAAGGTTCTCTATCATGGCATCTCAGAGACTTTCAAATTGCCCTCAAATATTTAAACTTCTATTCTTATGCTCTTATGATTCAAATATAATCTAGAGTCATTTGTCTCCCCTCCACACACTGCTTTAAAACACAGATTCTGATGGGTTATGCCAACAGTTTCTAATTCATTCTAAATTATTTATCTTCAGATCATTTTCTCATGGATGCTCCAAAGCGAAAGATTTTTTGGTGTGCATATCTGTTTTTATTTTTGTTTTGGTACTGAGGGCTGTGCATACTAGACAAAGTTCTACCATTGAGCAGTGTCCCCCTCCCCCTCATAAATGTCTATTTTTTTATCCAACCCCCCAAGTCACTTATGTTGGGTTGAATCTACTTTCTGTCCACAGTGGAGATGTTCACCTCTTCCAGCTCAGTCTGAATAATGAGTTCCTTACACTGTCTCCCAATCCTTGTTTCATGTGAACAACACACACACACACACACACACACACACACACACACACACACACACATATGCACAGACGCTCACACATACAAACAATACATACACACATATACACCTGCCACAGCACAGTGCACTAAGAAAGTCAACTATTATGTACTGCAGAAAGCTCTAGGCCAGAAACTAACTGATCCAAAACCCAGCATCTCAGTGGTAAGAACTTACACAACATATATAACCTCTCTAAGCTTGATTGACTGATTGATTGACTAAATGATTGTTTGATTGGTTGCTAGGCCCTGGAGATCTAACTCAGGGTCTCATGCTCGCTAAGCAAATGCACTACCACTGAGCAGCACACTCAACCTTGATCTTTTTCATTAACAAAGGAAGGTAAAGCTTCGTCCTTATAGGTGCCATCACCTACAGGAGGATAAAGCTTCCCCCTTGCAGGTGCCATCACTTACAGAGCTGAGTGGGAAAGCCTGTGAGGTGGAGCGGACAGTACAATAGGAGGTCAGAAAGTGGGCTGATGCTGAGCACAAGCTCATTTGTACTTTAGGACATGTGCAGCCCTATCTAGACTACTGCAGTAATTTCGCAACTGGTTGGATCCCTTTTCCTCCTTAATTGATGCTACACTGCAGTGCCAGATTCATCAACTTAAAAGCATCATTTTTATTGTGGTCCCCTCTTAGCTGAAGGACACACATAAGAAAATGTACGCATACTCTCATCTACTCTTCAGGGTCCACTGTGACCTTAACAGCACCGACTCTTGCCTCTGACGTGGCTGTGTTTTTGCTGTCCTTTCCCAAACTGCCCGTTCTCACAGCTCAGTCTTTGATCTTCAATTATAATGTTCAGATAAAGCTTTCTTCCTCCTCCATCTCAGAGGGTTCATTGTCTCTCTTTCCAAAGTTTCTTTAAGTTGGTATTCTAACCAGATATGTTGGCATATCTGTGCCTCATATAGTGTATTTCTCTGTGCTCACATATATTTTCAACTTATCAATCAAAAGATACTATGACATGGATAGCTCTTTATTTACCTCTTATGTAAAACCTGAATCAAAGTTGTAAGTTCTCAGGAGGCAAGATGTTTTCAGCATAGACAAGATAGGAAGTGGGCTCTTCATCAAAACATCTCCCCCTTATTATTTTTTATTCTTTTTCCAGGGTCAGGGTTGGGGCAGGATGGCACTATTAATGCTCATAAGTGGGAAGGAGAAATTGAAGTATGTATTTACAGAGGAAAGCCAAGGTGCTGTTAAAAGCTATGCTGGCATTTCTGGTGTCTGGGTCAGCAGAGGGCTTGGCATCTAGTGAGAGTTCAGAGTCTGTATGAGCTAATATATGCACAAGTGGATGAATAACTGGGCGGCTAAATGGAGATAAAATTGAGCTATAAAGAAGTGGACAATGTCATGGCAGACAACCCAGCACTGCGTGGTGACATCTGAAGATTATATGAGGTATGTACCTTGGCTCCTCCCTTGGGACTCTCTGCTTTGAACTTGCCTAAGGAAGGCTCACACTTCCGGAAACATGCAAAGTGCTGGCTTTCTGTTTGCAGATTTTAAAATCTCCTTTTCTGGGACGTAGTGTCTCCACTCCTGGGCCTCTCGGAGTGCCTTCGTTTCTCCTGGCCTTTACTCCACCTCGAAGACTGCTGATTTGTGTGCAGACAGAGTTGCTACCCTTTCAGAGACTCTGGCCTGTCGCCAGGCTGCTGAGGTCACAACCAAGCTTGGTACTCTGTGACCTTGAACAAGTGGTTTAACTTTCCGATCTCTATTTACCGCACCTGCCAAATGGAGTCGTTACTAATACCTAGTGAGGAGTTAGTGACTTACCATAATGATTCAAAGCTATCCTCTGCATCGGCCCTCACTCTCACACAGCAGAGGTCAGTGCTGGCTGCTACTATAGAACCACAGTGCTGGCACCTCATTGCCAGGCATGGCCATAGGGCTGTGGACAAAGGTAAATCCCCAGAGAGTTGTTAACGTTCCTAATTGTATTTGGATTTTCCATCAACACATAGTTTTAACCATAAGGCCTAAAATGTGGGTTACTGTGAGCTGCACCTTCCTTAGCCTGCTACCGGGAGCTAAGCATGCTGCTCCTCTCAGAGAGCTGTAGCAGGCAGCCCTCCAGTCTGTCAAGCTTCCTTCCACACCCTGAAAGCCATTCACAAACTCTGATCTTGGAAGCTTTCCGTCTATCTCCCACCACCCATCCCCGAACCCGGCAATAGATGTTTCATGGCTCTCCAGAATACCAGACTTTCTTTACAAGGTCCACTCTGGTGTGCTCTTTCCTCTGCCTGCAGTATTCAACACCTGCCTTTCCTTTGCAATTTATGTCTGCCAAAGTTATGCAGTGACCCTTTAATATGTGGTTTTGCTTTCTGTATTTCCAGTTACCTGTGGTCAGAGCAGTCTGAAAATATTATCAAATGGGAAATTCCAGAGATGATCTACTTTTCAAATTTTAAATTGCACAACATTCTAAATACTACAAGGGAATCTCATGACATCCTGCTCCAACCTACCCAGGACATTAATCATCTTCCTGGTCCAATGTATACACACAATATACACTACCCTCTTGATAGTCATTTAGAATCCATGAGTTATCCAACCAACATATCCAACCACAGAGTGTCTCTGTGCTTATGATAAAATAAACTTTATTTTATTTAATAATTGCCTAAGCATACAAGGAAAATTATGCTGGCAACTTGAAGATGCCAAGCTAAGCCTCTTAGGTGAAAAGATGAAAGTCCGTCATAGATAGTTACTGGGGAAAGCAGTGTATACAGGGCTCAAGACTAAGATTTCAGGCAGTTTTGTGATCTTGGTACAGAGCTTTGTGGACAAAGAGAAGCTACTGTGTCAATAACACAAACTCTGGTACTGCATCATACCTCACATCAGAAAATGGGTTCTGTTCCCAAGGCCAGGAAGGAGTGCTGAGAGATGCTGTCTTCTGGACCTGGTGTGGCCACTGCACTCTTACTGGGAGTTACCCACACAAGACCAAGCCAAAATCCCAGCATAGGTGGGAGGCACTTTCCAGGCCCCACCCCTTACCAAGGAGCTGGTGACAGTCGATAGATGCTAAAGGAAGAAGAATCATTTTTCTCTGAGGGAGTGGCCACTGGTAGGTTTCCCATGCTCCAATCCATAGCTCCATACCCAAGCCACAGGGACAACACCGATTGGAATCAGTGGGTATCACACACAGAGAAAAGAAGACATGAAGCTGGGGAGGGGGTATGGCAGGGGGACACAGAAGGAATTAAAGGGAAGAAATAGAGAGGTCTGTGTGGTTGTATTTCATTGTATACGCATATGAAATTCTCAGCAAAAATAAAATACAGAGAGAGCCTTTTCAATGATTGCACTCTACTGTAGAAACATGCTACCACTTATCTAGCCCCCTATTGAAGAAGAAAAATGTGGTTTCTGGGTCTCTGCATCTTTTACAACAGAAATATCACTGGGAGAAAAGAGCCTGCCTAGTTCCACTTCTTCTCTGTGACCAGGCCTGCCCAGTGGTCCAGCTTGGGTACAGGTGAAATGGATTGTGCCAAAAAGCCAGTTTGGAAGAGTCCTGAGTGGATGGCACTTCCTGCCAGGCACCTTAGCAAAGAATGGCAAGATCTTGTTCCCTTGTTACAGACAATTTGCCCAGGCCCTGTGGTCACTAAAGCAGGAAGTACAGTTCTTTCCAGGGGTCCCCACACAAGTTAAATGATCTTGACTACATAGATGGAAATATGGGAAGAATTTTACCCTGGAAATAAGGCTGAGTTTTCAGCAGCCAGGCCAATGTAAGAAAGCTGCTAAGAATTATAATCTAAAAATCTCCCCTTCTCCACTTCTCAGACAACAGACTAGGAGCTTGAACTGATGACATGGAGCCCCTGAAGAAGCTGCAGCCCTTCCACCATCAGATTTTTCCTGGGTGTAGCCAGAGAGGGAGGCAATTCAGTGCTGTGCCTTTAACAGGGCTGAACTGCCCTGTCTGCGACAGTCTTTACTGCAGTGCAGCACTCTGGAGCTCTAGCTGAGCCAAGGCCCTTCCAGCACCTCCCCTGAATCAGTGCTCAGAAGCCTCACCTTCCCAGCCTGCAACCAGCCTACAGCTCCTGGCGGCCTCAGATTAATACGTGGGGGAGAAAAGACACACACTCTGCTCTCTTTAAACAAGACTCTGTTTCAATAATTCATCAGAGGCAAAGTGTTTAATGGGGAACAAGCAATTCTGAAAGCTTGGGTCAAAAACGCTTTCAGACAGACCCAGCGTTACATAGCTACAGAAAATGCAAGAAAGCCCTTGAGGCTGGGGAGATGTTTCTGTTGGGAAAGTGCTTGTCCCAGGACATTAAGAGTATGAATTTGGATCCCTAAAATCCACATAAAAAAGCTAGGAATGGTGCCATGCACCTGTGATCCAGCACTAGAGAGACAGAGACATAAGGGTCCCCGGGCATGCTAGCCAGGCAGTCTAGCCCAATCTGGGAGTTCCAGGTTCTGTGAGAGACCCTGTCTTAAAATTTGAGGTAGGAGGGGACAAAGGAAGACACCCAGTGTCAACCTCTGGCCTGCACATACATACACACACACACACACACACACACACACACACACACACACACACACACTGAATTCATATGGCCTTGCTTTTTATTTTCCCACGTTGGGAACATTTTCTACTCTAATTAAGCTGTTTTGCCAAGATTTACTTAACCTTGTGTAGTAAAATCTTTACAAGTAGAGGCAGCATGACTCGCCTGAGATCAGGGGACACGGGCCTTCAGAGGCAGGTTTTTCTGCTCTGTCACTGGTGGCTGCCATTCTCAAACAAGCTGGGTGCCCAGAGAGGGTCCGCCCATCGACAGTACTCTGGCTTCCTTATTCTTCCTCCTTGGGTTCTTTATATAAGATCTCCTCATGATTACATAAAGACACAGGGAACACAGAGCCAATTAAGTGTCTTTCCACGCCTCTTTCATCTTCCCACACCTTCCAGTTCTCCTAACAGAGATGAGAAACCCAATTAGGCCGTTTAAAATAGCAGGGCTGTGTGATAGCCCTGTGTAGGCTGTTAACGATTACTGTATCTTACAACCTGCAAGAAGAGGCTCAAAATGGAAACAAAGATATTAATATGCCCCCATCCCTGTTGGATCATCATTTAGCTTGTCAAGCTGACTCATCACGGCAGAGCTGGATGTTCCAGCCCCTTCTGGGATGCTCAGGGTTGTGCCTCCCCTGTAAGAGGAGAGAGACATCAGGCAGAAAGGGAAGAGGTGAGAATCCCAGAGTTTGGCTTTATCTGAGCCTTTGACTCTAGGAGATTAATTCTTACCATAGCCAATGGCAGTGCCCACAGAATGGGAGCCAAACCGTGAGGCAGCTTGACACGTCCGCATGTAATGCGCGGGGATTTGTGCAAATGTCCTGAATGTTTTTTCTAGTCGTTCACTGTTTGGAGGCTACTCCCACCTTGTGGCCAAATGACACCACTGCAAGATCTCACCGAACAATCGAGTGTTCAAAGACTCCTCTACAGAGGTGCCTGATGGGTGGAATAAGTATGTCAGGGTGCTTTTCCAAGTTTGATGTGGAAACATATTTGACTCTTTCTGTCATCAGGAAATTTTTACTGGGTTTCTGTTGAGAAGTCTAACTCTCACAGGTTTGAGCACATAATGTAAAGACAGATGACGTCTTAGGTCCTTCTAAAGTAGTCCGACAAGAAAATGGTGGATTCAGGAAGCCTTTCCCTAACATTACACCTTGACATGAATATTCAAAATGAAGAAGCAAAGACACTTACCAGGCAAATGACATCATAGACACACAAGGTATACAGCTGGTTAAAATAGCTTGTCTATTTTAACTCGGAGGCAACTTAGACCATGGTACACCTGGTGAAATATAATTTCCAGGACCAACAATGGTTATTAGGACATATGTGGCAAACTACACCCTCTTAGTAAGTCAATTAACTGTGGTACAGGTAACAAACAGCTAAAATGAGGTTCCTCCAGCTGGCTAACAGTGTGGCCTTGGGACAGTGGTTCTCAACCCATGGGTTGTGACCCCCTTATGCGCATTGCATATCAGATATTTACATTATGATTCATAAAAGTAGCAAATTTCAGTTATGAGGTAACAACGAAATAGTTATGGTTGGAGGTCACCGTGACATGAGGAATTGTATCGAAGAACAGCCGCATTAGGAGGGTTGAGACCACCGCCTTAGAAGATGGGATTTTTACGTCTTGTGTCTCATGAATCATCAAGCTGACCTCCTTAAAGACTCTATCCCCTCCACCCAAGCTACCTTGGATTTCTGGTGTGGGTGATGTCTGAGAGGGAGGGAGGGACAGCCATCTGAGACTTCTGTGACCTTGGCTCTGGGAAGATCATTTCAGCACACATTCTTCTGTATTTCAGGACCCTAAGGAGAGAGTATGTTGTCTTTATTTTACAAAGGAAAAGTAGGTTCTCAATGGGCTAAGGAGATTTAAGCAGTTAACAGAGCTAGGGAGAGGGTGAGTGCAGGTTTTGTAAGTTGTATGGATGAGGTAGAAACAGCTATACAGCAGTCCACAGCCTCCGTTGATATTTGTGCAATATGAGAAGTTCCCCCTGCATATATGTGCTCTAAAGATATAGCATGGGGCTGGAAAGATGGCTCAGCCATTAAGAGCACTGGCTACTCGTCTAGAGGATCAGGGTTCTACTCCCAGCATCCACATGGCAGCTCTCCACTGCCTGCAATTACAGTTCCATGCGTCCAACATCCTCTTCTGGCTTCTGTGGGCACAAGGTACACAAATGATGAACAGACAAACACTCAAGCAAAACGCCCATACACATAAAACAAACACAAAAATTAAAACTAACGGAACTATGCAACTTGTCTCCACAGGTACATTTAACAACAACTGCACACGCTAATTGTTAGCCAGGGCCACTCCATTTTGTGAAGTTGCTCCATTAGCTTCCAGATTCTTGCTTTCTCTACCCTCGTAGCTGATTTTGCAGACTGGCACCTGACTAACAGATTCCCTCTCTCTCCTCCAGCCATCTGGGAATCAAAGACAACACCAGTGCAACCATGTACTGTGGACTACCCGGAAGGAAAAACTACCTTTCTGCCATGTGTTCCTGAACTGCCTCAGAGGTTCTGACACTGCTGTCTGTCCATCTATGGTGTTAATAACTCTTTTGATAAATCTCTTACCTAAAAATAGACAATCCTCCTCAGTGTCCACTTGACCCCCCAAACCTGAGACTCTCCGTCAACGGCTTGCACTTGGCTCTGCTAGGAGAGGGAGGCAACTCCCACATGCTAGTGAATGGCTTGCTCAGCCCCTGGTTAGAGGTGACTCTAAAGCTCATTTAGGAATAATGAACCCACTAACTGTGAGTTACGAGGGGACTTTGAGACACTCGCACAATCAGGATGGCCAAGGCAAATAGGAGCACAGTGTTTCAGATATGCTGAGACCCAACAGGAGGAAAGTGTGGTCAGGTGGGCAGCCTGAGCCACCCAGCTTTCCCTACTCTTGGATACTATATTCACAGACAACATACTCTACTCTGGGATAGAAACAGAACCCCAACCCCAGCCCTGGAGCTGGACAGAAAATCTGAGCTAGAAAAGGTTAAACTTGGAGTATGGTCCCATAAGTGCCCAACCCTCCTTAGTAGATGTCTCTGGGCAGGTGGGAGGGGAGATTGGCTTCCACTGACAACTGAATGTCTTCTTCAAATGCAGCTCAAGTCAATGACAATTGAAATCGATTTGCCCCGGGACAGGATGATGCTGTGCAGGGCATGAGTCAGGTTATCTGAAGGATGATACAGATAAGGACAGGCACTCTCCTGCTGACAGGAGAGCCAGTGCTTGCCAATTCTGCAGTGGAGATGGCAGGGCATTGCCCCACCCCCACCCCAGGCTTGGAGGAAGGAAAGAGGCAGAGGCTTAAGGCCAACCTTCTAATTCAGAAGTCCCTTCCAGGTACTGTCCACATTTCCCCACTTCTTCCTGCCTCCCTCAGTCTTCCAGCCCAGAGGAGAATGCACAACAGCTTGGGTCACCAGCAGCCCCACTGACTGACTGAGGAAGGCATACCCTTTCATCTCCTCTGCCTGGAGACCCCTTCTTCAAGCAGACTCCACCAGCAGGACCCTTTACTGAAGCTTTGCAGTTAGGGTGGAAATGGGCAAGACTGACTCATGCCCAGATTCTACATAGAGTAAAGGGGGCACAGCATTCTCCACTGCATGCCACTGCTGAGAGAGAGAGAGAGAGAGATTTTCAACAATTGGCATGTGAGCACGGGAAACCAAAGGGAATGAGAACAGACTCTGAGACAAAACAGAGGGAGAGCCATCCTCAGGGCAGCTGGAAAGAATTTTGCAAGAGACTCACCACCATGAACTCATGCTACGGAGAAGGGATGCTTATAGTTATTGCCTAATCCCCAATATCTCTCTATGTCTCTCTTTCTCTATCTCCCTCCCTCTCTGGCAGTCTAGTGAAACCCATGACTCCATCTCAAGATAATGGTTTCAGTTCTATAAAATAATAGTAATTCAATTACAGTGAAAATCACTCTCAATAGTTGTTGGTTTAGAACATAACTGTGATCTAATTATTTTATAAATTGTAAAATCATGTTTCAAATTAGCTTTTAAAAAATCCCCTAAAATGCCCCTTTGCAAGAATCCCTCCAGACCTCTTCCCCAGGTAGAGGGCTTAGCACAGTCTGGGGCCCATTAATGAAGTGTTTCTCTTTAATGAGTTACATTCTGATAGGTAAAACTAAATGCAATAAGATACCTCAGTTTCTCCTTATCCATCATTCATCTTTAACCATTGAGGAAAATGAGATTCTGCCCCCTCCTGAATCCATGAATGAGAACATTCAACATGCTTCAATCATTGAGGGATAGGGCAGGGTTGGTTATATGTTTGGATTTTTCACCTAGGGCTTTCTGAGATCATGGGCTTTATCCTGAGCCCTGCTGTAAGATGATCTGAGTTTATTCTACACTCAGTGTTGGGAAAAGTGATATTCCACAATGGAGGGCAGCTCACTTGTAGATTCTCTGCTCCTGTCTCACTCTGACAGATGGTGGAGCGCAGGGCATGCCAAAAAGCACACAGATCTACCTGACTCTTTTGAAGGCATTCAGCCATTCAGTGGTTAGAGCAGGTGATTGTGGGGGAAGCACTTTCTACCAAAAGTTCAGATACAAGAAAATTCTAGTTATTATTTACTAAAGCAGGGGACATTCAAACTATACATTGAACTTTAAAAAAAAAAAAAGTGACAGCATGCATGGTGGCTGACAGGTACCAGGCTTCCCCCAGGAACTGTGTTGTGAGATTCTGATCTCCATTGTCATTGTAGGACTAGATTCTGCCATCCTTTGTTTCTAGGAGAAGTGGAGCTCAGAGTTCACAAGACTGGGATATAGGTAGGAGAAGCACACTCGAGTTTACCTAGCTCCGGGGTTCACACATAGTCCTCACAGCGTCAGACAGACAAGGGCATGAACTGGGGCAAAGCAGGGGCTTAAAAGATATCTCTGAGAATGATGGAGTGTTTCTTGGGGAACTATAGTCTTGGAAACTGATGGCCATGGAAGCTACCCCAAGCCCATGGGTTTTGAATGCCTGTGTTGCAAATTTAAAGAACTAAGTTCACAGATCACAGAGGGTGAGTTTTAGAGAGACATTTACTACACTTTCATGGATGGAAGCTTAGAAGGGAGAGAGAAAGAACCCCGACATTTGAGTGAGGCATGGAGGTCAGTCACGTATCTGACTAGTAGCTGTATGGCAAGAAGAAAGTGAGGGGGAGGCTTTGGAGAAAGAATAACAATGCCAAGAGTACCCAAAAAAAATGTATACTTAGGGTCTGGCCAGCATCTGAATGAAAGAGACAGCAGAGAAGAAAAAGGAAAAGTAAGGACTCAGAAAGGAAGGCTGACCCAGCAGAACTTCATGGTGGTCCATCGGGACTGCAGTGAAGGCAGAGATTCTAGGAAGGAAAAGTACATTATCTCATTAAAGGAATAATTATTCCTCCCACCCCTTTAGAATGGCTTAAAGTGAACCTACCTTCTTGGGTGGTAGTCCCCTGGCCAAGTGATTGACTGCATTAAGTATTCAAGGAGAAGACAGTGGTATTTCACCATCAGGGGTCAAGGGAATGGAGAAGTTTAATATAAATGCACCCAGCACAGAGTTCCTTGTATATAAAAGTCTTCAAACAATATTCACCTATTATGGTTGTTATTATTATTATTATGTTTATGTTTATTTTATATCTGTGTTTGAGGGGATTAAAAAGAAAGGGTAATTTGAGTGCCTTTCACAGAATTGTGAAAAGTCTTTTGGAACACCCAATGGAGCTTCAAATTTTATTCTAAGATTTAAGAAGCCATCATCAATCTTTAATATGGAGTGACATTAAAAAGATTAACATGGCCGGGTGGTGGTGGCACACACCTTTAATCTCAGCATTCCGGAGGCAGAGGCAGGCGGATCTCTGTGAGTTGAAGGCCAGCCTGGGCTACAGAGTGAGTTCCAGGACAACCAGGGCTACACAGAGAAACCCTGTCTTGAAAAAAAAATTAATGTGAGGACCACATGGATAGACTAAAAATAATGATAATAATTAAAAAATAATAAAAAAAAAAAGGCGGGCTGGAGAGATGGCTCAGCGGTTAAGTGCACTGACTGCTCTTCCAAAGGTCCTGAGTTCAATTCCCAGCAACCACATGGTGGCTGATAACCACTTGAAATGAGATCTGGTGCCCTCTTCTGGTCCGCAGGGATACATGCAGACAGAATACTGTATACATAATAAATAAATAAATCTTAAAAAAAAGGGGGGGGGCGTTGGAGATTTAGCTCAGTGGTAGAGCGCTTGCCTAGCAAGCGCGAGGCCCTGGGTTCGATCCTCAGCTCAAAAACAAAACAAAACGAAACAAAACAAATGTTAGGACAATAATCTGGGCTTCAGCATTTCTGTGAATTCATGATGTTATACTCAAAATTTCAAGTGCACATGTGTAGTTACATTTTTTCCCCCCTGGGGAAAGGGATTCACAAAGTTCAATAAAACTTTAGAGGAGACTCTGAGTATAACAAAGGAGGGCTGGCAGTGAGGAAATACAGGGAGAGCATCTGTAGAGGCATTTGGGGGTAGATGAACAGAACTTGAAGAAAGGTTATTTTTAGACAATGAAAGAAAGAAATGAATAAATGTTGATAAAAATATTTCAGAACTAACTGTCTCACAGTCTACTGGCATAAGTGGGAGAGAAAGAAAGAACGTTAGGTACCCATTTAGGTTTTAAAGACAAAGAAATATGCAAGTGGAGGCCTTTTGTTATATGGTGATTTAGTATGCTTTCTATTGATGCTGAAAAACATTCAAGATAGGGCGATCTATAAAGGAAAGAGGTTTAATTGGTTTGTGGTTCTGGAAGATGACAAAGACCAAGAGAACAATGTCAGCAACTGCTCCTCTTTGGGCTTCAACTCATGACAAAATGCAGGAGAGGTGGTAAGTGCATGTAGAAAAAGTGAAACAGGAAGTGGCTTTGCTCATTAACAACCTGCTCTTTCAGTAACTAATCCAGTCTCACCAGAGAGAGCTCATTTCCTCACCACTGTAAAAGTTAACACCCTCCCTTGAGACAGGTATCAAGCCCTCTTAAGCACCTAATCGCCCCTGGAAGATCCACTATCTCTGAATCATCCATCTCCCACCACATCTCATGGAGCCACATTTCAACGTGAGTTCCAGGGGAGATGAACCACATCCAATCCATAGCCAGAGAAGTAGAAACAGACCCTGCTGGTGACACCATCTCATAGTCCTCCATGCAGACATGTTCTCTAGGAATCTTGGAAGCAAGATTTCTTCTAGGAAGGAAGATACCCCAGGAGCTAAGAGAGATTTGAGATGGAAGAAATAAAGTAATGATCTGTAAGCACTTAGGTGCTTTTGAAAGACCAGAGGATTGATGGCTTCATAAAAATGCTACCAATCTAACAGTTGTCGTGACCTGTGCTCATTGTTAAAGAATACTACTTTGATAAAATCTCAATGGCATCTCAGGGAATGAGGCAATGGCAGATGGATGGCAAATTGGGGGATTTTTAGGCAGATAATTCAGTGCAAGAATATTAATAGGACAATGGTTATGAGATAATCATTTAGGAGTGGTGAATACCATACAAAAGGAGGATATTCAGGTGAGAGTTTTAGAACAACTTACAAACAAATATTTGGTGCTATTTATTAAAACACTAGAGGACTGTCCAGTTACTGCTATAGCTTGCAAGATTTACCCCTAGGCTTGATTGAGAATTACTTTTCTCCTCCAACAGCATGCACAGCACCTTCCAACACCATGAATACTACTGGTGTGACAGGGGCATGAATGTTATGAGAGTAATCAAGCACCTTCTGATTGGAGCTAAACCTTGCTCCATGAACTGGAAATGTTATTGGGACCAAGAACGTGTAGCTAGATAGGTCATAGGCCCAGCAGAGAGCTCAATGCTATTATTCTGATAAATGGACAGAGTATTAAAATGACTCCTAGTGACTTACTGCTACATCCATAGATCAGAACATCTCTCAATCCTCATCAGAGAAGCATCTTCTTGCTGTAGGTAGTAATTATCACAGAGACCCCCCAACTTGTCAATGAGCAGAGAATAAACAAACTGTGGAATGTTCATCTCTAAACAGGATATTCATACCACACCTCTCCCTGAAGGACCCAGGGGTCATTTGTAAAGGCTAGAGGTGGCCAATAACATCAAGGGAACAGTGTTTTCTAGATGCACATGTGAACTCACATTCACTGAAACAGCATGCACAAGACCTGATTCTTTAATGGTATGACCTCCTGGTAGGCTGAGCACACACCAGGGCAGATCCTACTCCTAAGATTAACTGGACAGCACAAACTGGACATGATGGAAAAGAAGAAAAATGATAAATCACAAAGGTGGGTGGGAAGGGATGGGAAGGTGGAGAGTGTGGTAAGGGGAGAAACTGGGAAGGGGTAAATAATTTCAAACTACATTGAATTTAAAAAAAAAAAAAGAGGTCAAATACTCCTGATCAAAAAACAAACAAACAAACATGGAGGTCTGACATTCAGTTAAAAGAGTTTTATAAGAAGTTTCTGAAATGAAGTGAAAAATAAAGTTATTTGCAACCTTTCCCTATTAGTTGAGTTTCTAGTTTAGGGGAAGAAAAAAATCTGTTTCCTCTGGTCCCTTAGACTCAATTCATAAGTCAGCTAGTTAACTGGCAAACGACTAGTTAAGGGGGAGCAAGCGGTAAACAAAATGTATTTAATGTTAGTGTTTGCAGTTTTGCTTATGCAGAAGCCTTCACAGGAATATGAGATGATACTTTAGATCCAGAGGGTTCACATCTTCCAAACAAATGACAGTAAACTAAAAAGTAACAGAGGGAGAAAGGATTAGGACTTCTGGTAATACTAAATATTTGGGGTGAAAAAAAAAACTGATGGAAGATAAAAATTATTTTAGTTATGTTGGTTTTTAGAATCCCATCTTGGTGTCAAATTTCTGTCTCTGGTAATTGTAATTGCTTTTTTTTATCTTCCTGTTAAAAGAGGAAAGAATGAGACCCATAGACTTGCGGGGGAGCTCATCACTGGGTCTCTTTGTCCTCTTTCTAATGTGGCTACATGGAATCAATCTCCTTTTACTACTTTTCATTTAAAAGAAAAATAAAGAAATCCAAGCAGGCATGAGAAAAACAAAACATTATTTTCATATTTATTGACTTTTGATTAACTTCATCTCAAAATAATCTTTATGCCAAAGTGACCTGTTCTAGGATGCCATGTTCTGATCCCCTTCACTGGAAGAGCAAAGCTGTCTCTGAGCTCAGGAGAAGACCAAAGCTGTGTAAGTGAAGACACCTGAAAATTATGGTCATATTCATGGAAACACTAAAATGTGTGGGGTTCGTCTGCCAACAAAGCTAGTTAGTAATAACAGAAAAATAAAAATGACTTCATGGGCTGTTGAGATGGCTCAGTGGTTAAGAGCACTGACTGCTCTTCCAAAGGTCCTGAGTTCAATTCCCCGCAACCACATGGTGGCTCACAACCACCTGTAATGAGATCTGGTGCCCTCTTCTGGCCTGCAGGGATACATGCAGGCAGAATACTGTATACATAATAAATAAATCTTTTTTAAAAAATGACTTCAGAGTTGTCAAAGGACACCCCCCCCGCCCAAATCATTTTCTGAGCCTTAGAGATTCACTCACATGAGGTAAATTACCGCATAGATATCCTGTTAGGAACTTATCCATACCATAAGGAACAGATTATCAGAATCTGACTGTATCTTTCAAAGTTTGGGCAATACTGGAGTGGCCAATTTTACCTCCTGACTTACACATGTCGAAAGTCTTGAAAAGGCTTACAATCCTCCTGATTTGTGCAGTTTCCAACCCCTGGAGTTATCTCAACCTTGCTTGTCACCTTCAAAGAATGCTCGGCTACTTGCTAAGCTGTTCTTATCCACCCTGGCTGTAAAAGCTCAGCACTCTTTCCCACACTAGGAATGCTCAGCTCATCCTACCACTGAACCTGTGGTCCTACATAGTGTCTACTCTGCACCCAAGTTGCTTTTGTTCTATCCTTGTTAGTTATTTCTCGGCTCACGTTAATAGCTAGAAGTTGTTGCCCTTGCAAACAGTGAAAGTTTAAATCGCTCAAGAATCCATCCCCAAAGCCTTGTCTCCTCCCTTCCAAGACAACACCCTCATCCCTGCGTGGATGGAATCCAGCCTAGTCTGGTAGCCACTAGTGTGCTCCACCACTGTGAACTGAAGGTCTCTGAAAAAGCCACATCTGTGTGGATGTCCCTGCAGGCCAACTGACTAATAGAATTTCATGATATGAAGAGATGGAATGTTCCAGACTGACAGCCAAAATCAGGCTATCATTAATCCTCTTATTAGCCATTTACTATCAACTGCTTTGCCTGACTTTACTATCTTTGTGACTATTACATAAGACTTTTGGATTGAATTAAGAGGCCACCAGCCTCCACCAGCCATGGAGCTAAGAATGTCACCAGATAGTATTTAAAACCTACAGCAGAGATTGCCTAGCCTCGCTGACTGCCATCGACCCACCTGATGTTCCCATCAGAGTGTTGGTAAACGTATTGACTTCTAGCTTCCACTTGTTCTTTTGCTATAAAGATTCATATAGGGGCTGGAAAGATAGCTCAGTGATTAAAGCATTTGCTCTTGCAAAAGACCCAGGTTGAGTTCCCAGCACCCACATAGCAGCTCACAAACATCCATAACCCTAATTTCAGGAGATGTGATATCTTCTGACCTTTGCAAACACCAGGCATGCACATGCAGGCGAAATACACATAAATAAATCTTAAATATTTTTAAGTTCATATAACCACTTTCATAGTGATTCACATCATTCCAATCAAAGTCCACATTCCAGGACCATGGTCACTCAGAATAGACTAACCCCTTGGAAAAAAAAGCTGTGTTTTACATGACCACCATCCAGTCTATGGTGCAAACTGAATAGGGCTTGCAGACTCTCTTCAGCTAGCCAATCATTGAGGTATTATTTCATCCTATTTGAAATATTTGCAATGCTGACTTTTAAAACATCCCATCAGAGAATCAAAGGGAAAAAACTATTTGCAATCTGTTGCAGTTCTTCTCAGGCCCAACACTCATTGAACAAAGAAGAAACATTTTTTTGCCTGACCACCAAGAGTGATGCTTCTCATACTAGAAATGTGAATTTGAATGACCCTGAAAAATAGTGAGGGAGATCTGGCTGGGCCTCTGCCCTTCAACCATGCTTCTTTCGTTCTGTCCCCACCATCCATGACTGGTTATTATGTCAGGAAGTAGCTTGCTCCCAGACAATTCCTGAAAACAGAATAGGAGAAGCTAAAATCTATTTCTCTGAAGCTAGGAGTTTGGGGAATTTCAAACACCCTTTTCATAGCATTATTATCAGCGTTATTAGCATTCTCTCTCAGACACCAAATGTGCCTTCCCTGAGAGTGAATAAATATGCCACCCCTGCTATGGTTACAGGAATTCTGCTTTCCTTGGACAAAAGCCTCTGCCATGAAAGTCCTTCTTGTTGTGTGAGATCTTGACCATTCAGGCACGGGTCAAGGCTGCAGCTCCACCATGCACATTGCCCTCAAAACTCATTTTTTTCATCTAGTTGCTAAAAGGCTTTACTTTATGCATCAGATGGATATAGGGAGTTGCAACCGGTGAGTCAGCTGCAAGAGGTGCAGGGGGGAGGGGAGTCCTACAGGTGCAGCTTCATGCATGATCTCACAGTGACATCTAGAGTCTACTGGGAGAGACCAGCTACAGTCTCCTTCTGCTGTCTGTGGACCAAGATGTAGAACTCTCAGCTCCTTCTCCAGCACCAGTATTGACTTCTGGCTTCCATGTAAATGGTGCACACAAATGCACAATCAAACATGGACACATAGAAGCAAGGACAGCTGAGGACTAGAGATGGTGTCAATAACCAAGGAAACAAGTCTGTACTTACTGCCTCAACAGTACAGTCAGTATTGCACTGTGCCCCCAGCATGTAAAGAACGTGGGTCTTCCGCTGGGCCAGATGTTTCAGCTGGTCACCAGGGTGCCACTGGCAGGCACTAGCATGGTGTAAAGAAAAGGACTTACTTATCAAAACTGGTGTCTGTCCTTCCTCCTCTGACGTCCTAAACACATCACGTTTTCTGACACCACAGGTTGTGCAGATCTGGGGAACAATGATGGTGGGGTGTATGGAAACAGAAGAGATGGGGATGTGGCAGGTCCTTTCCATTTGCTCTGCAGCCACATGGACCTCATCTTCCAAACACCTGACACTTTCCTCTATGAAGACATTGTTTCAATGGAGACTTAAATGAGACCAATTAGAAATCTGCCATGCGTTGAGCTACCGCTCCCAAGTGCCTGTAAACTAAACCAATGTCACTAGGCTAGTGAATTTTGCTCTTCTAGCTCTTTTGTGTGGCTTTGCTTTTATGTAGTGTGTGTGTGTGTGTGTGTGTGTGTGTGTGTGTGTGTGTGTGTGTGTGTGTTGTCTGTGCATATTTGTATGCATATGTTTGTAGAAGCCAGAAGTAGATCTTCATTGTCATTCCTCAGGCACTGAACATCTTGGATTTTTTTAAATTTTTTAATTTATTTTATTATATGCATGTTTTGCCTGCATATATGCATGTGTACAGTGTGCATGCCTGGTGCCTGAAGAGGTCAGAAGAAAGCATCAGATCTCCTGGAACTGGAGTTATGGATGGTTGTGAATCACCATTTGGGTGCTTTAAAATTGAAACCCAGTCCTCTGCAAGAGCAACAAGAGTGAGCCGCCTCTCCAGCCCCTAGGTTTGGGTCACTCTTAAAGGATTATGTCTTTCAAATCCATAAAATACATAGAACATATAGCCAGCCTGGGGACCAGGTGGCATGCAGCCCTGATTGAATGGGTAGACGCTATGGTGAGGTCATTGCACACAGACAGCGAGTCAGATGGCACTTCTCTGCACAGCCAAGTTCTAGGAAGGGAGCCCGGAGCTCTGCTCTGCAATCTCTGTGAACACAGACACTGTTTTCTCTTATGGCCACAGCATCTGCCACAGACCCAGGGTCTCTGTCAGAGTTTTGACAAGAGTGGCAAACAGATCTTCTTCCTTCTGTGATACGGAGATAGAAATGACAGTTCAGGTTCGTTCAGTAGACTTCACAAGCTTCTTTCACATCTGCTGAAAGCTGGCCAAGAAAATAGAAAAAAAAAAAAAGTTTGCTGCAAAAGATGGTGTATCAAATTCCCACCTTGAACTTTGAGAAGACGTGCTGTATGAGAAAATTGTGAACAAATTCTTTCATTGGACTCAACATTGGCCTCCTGAGAAGGTAAGTCACAGCTGACACATATATTATTTAGCAGAAGTATGACAGGAAAAAAGGGAAATGATCAGAAGAGAAAACACCTCATTCAGCTACTGAGCTAGCTGGCCACAGCTGCCCAGATGAACACAGCACCTAGGGGTGTCACTCTCTCAACAAGCTCTTCCCTCTTCCCCGTCCAAGCTCAGTGATTGGTCAGGATATCGGGTCGGTAGCTACAACATAGACCTCACAAGACAATGCTCAGCCATGAAGAATAATGAAATGACATCATTTTTAGGAAAATTAATGGATCTTAGGTAACTAAGGCTGTTTCTCTCATGTAAAAAACACTAGGTTTTTCAGACACCATGCTCCATGATTATGAGTGCACTGGGTTATTTATACCACCACACCTCGACTTCAGACTTTCGGCTCCTGTCCCAACACAGCTGCTGTGACTCCTGCTATCATAACTGCATTCCAGCCAGCCGAAAAAAGAGGGAGGAGTTTAAAACACACCCGTTCCTTTGAAGATGTGATGAGAGGATTTCTCTTAACTGTTCTTTTGGAATACAATGTTTTCATCTGGGACAAAGGACGCTTGGAGGGTTTTACTCCAGGGAACCGTGTAGGCAGTTAAAATTTCTGAGGTCTGTCATCAAGGGAAGATGTGTTCTAAGGGACAATTGACAGTCCTTACCGTACTGTATCAGCCAGTCAGTCCTGTGTGGCGGTGAAGATTCCCAGACTTGTTTAGGAGGTGGACAACCTGAAAACTGTGGACTCGTGAGACGTCCAGTCTCAGCTCTCAGTTATCTGCATAGACCATTTGTGTCACCAGCAGAGAGGAGGAGACCTAGGGTGTTGGTACCAGTCTGTTTGGAGAATGGTGTGACTCCATCCATGTATGGACATAGGAAAGTATTCCCATACTATCGACTGTGAGAAAACAACTTAACGCCATGAAATCAAGTGTGTTCCAAATTGACTTGACTGGAGTTCTTTTGGTTAAGCCCCTGATCCCACAGAATTAGCCTGCTACAATCCATGTTTATTGTGGCAACGTTCACTATAGCCATACTATATAGAATTAGCTTAGGTCCCTGTCAAAAGATGTGTAAATAAAGTGTACTGTGTATAAACTATGAAGGTTTTTTTCAGCCATTAAGAAGCATGAAATTACATCATCTGCAAGAAAAAAGATGGATCATGGCATTGGGCAAACCAAGCCAAATTGAGAAGGACAAATAGTGGACATTGTCTTTCCCATGAAGACGCTAATTTTTTATTTTATGTAATATGGAGAGCTGGAGACATAGCAGACAATAAAAGTCTCGCCTCACAAGCATGAGGACCTGAGTTCAGATCCTCAACAACCACACAACAAGCATATGCCTGTAAACACAGAACTGTCAGATGGGACTGGGGACAGGAAGATCCCCAAAACCTTGTGCTCAGCAGGCCTGGTCTGTGTGGTGAAGTTTCACTGACAGACCCTGTCTCAAGCAAAAGGTGGAGGGTGCCAAAGGACCCACACCCAAAATGGTCATCTGATTGCCACATGCATTCCATGCATGTGAATACCTGTACCCATGGGTGTACACACACACACACACACACACACACACACACACACATACACACACCAAAAAATTGGAATTAAAATTCAAAAAGACCAATTTTGGAGGAGGAAGGAGATCAGCAACCTTGGGAAGAAAGTAATGGGGAGCGAACATAATCAAAATAAATAATATACATGCATAAAAATGTCTTAATGAAATACTATTTGGTTCCGAAAGATATACTTTTTAAGAAGAACTCCTAAAAATTAATCATTCTAAAACATTAAATCTCAAAAACTTATTGTACTATAAAATACATATTAGAAAACAAATTAAATTTTGTCTACCAAACCAGGAAAACTTCATTAGCAGGAATTATAAGTGGTGGCTCTTAGGTTGCAAAATAACCTAAATCCTCAGACTGAGAAAAATAAGATGCTTCTGAATCCTAGGTGTGTGTGTGTGGGGGGTGTATGGATGTATGAGTGTATATGTATGTACATGTGTATGGGTGTATATGTACGTGGGGGGGGTATGTGTATGGATATATGTGTGTCCATGTATGTGTGTATGCACATGTGTGCATGTGTGTGAATGCACATGTGTGTGTGGGGGGGTGTATGTGTGTGTGTGTGTGTGTGTATGGGTTGGTGCATAAAGTTGTTTGTTACTTTCCATTTGTTTTATCCACAAAGGGAGTAGATTTAAAAAATTATAATAAGAGAAATAAATCTTGAGGGAAAAAAATATGTTCTATCTACTGGTTAGATCCTACCAAGAATTAAAATATGTAAATGAAGCACTTGAGCCTACATCACAAAATATTCAGTAAGAGAGCTTGAAAAGATAACAGCCTGTCAAAACACAATCTCTGGTTTCTGGTAACCTTCATATGTGCATTCAACAACTAATTATAAGCTGTAATAAGAACAAAAACAACACTTTAGTACCAATGAAACAAAGATTTCCCTATAAAACCCAAATTCACCACTAAAGGTCTCTCCTCCTCTCCCTCTTCCCCCCCTCCCACTGTTTACCACTTATATAACCTTGAAGAGGGACCTTGTGAGTCTTCCCACAATCCTCTGCTCCCTCCAGGAGGAAACATTCATACCTCTGATCTTACAAGGGTCTCCTGTGGTTCATCACAGATGCTCTGGTTCAGGATGGTGAGGACCATGTCCAACCCGGAGGAAACAGCCACCCAAAACCGTCCGCCTCTCTCTCCTCAGGAGCCTGCACTGAATCTCTCAGCAGTTGTCTGGAACACAGCGGCCCTTCTGTAGTGATCTGGGTGCAGCTCCTTTGAGTCAGCCATGTCGTTGATCGCCATTCATTCACCGGCTTTTCTTCTTCCAAAACCTGTCGCAATTTCCTGCCTCCTGCTGTGTCCGCTCACACTCCCTTTTCACTTAGCAATGATGTATGCTTTGTTCCTTATCTATTGTTTTATATAAATGGAGGAAAGAGAGACCAAAAACTACTTCCTATCAATCTCTCAGTTTCAACTAAATGCTATCTAGAGCCTAGGTACCACTCCCACACTCAGGGTTACCCTTCTGTAACTTCCACTCCAGAAAAGAAACTGACATGTGACAATAACCATTCATTAAAAGACTCAGCAAAAAGATTCCAGTATCTACCCTCTGTTACTAAGACATTTGCATGGCTTTGTTTTTCTATCTACAAAATGACTGAGATTTTGGTGGGACACACCAGATTTAATGTAGGGAATTCCTATCAGTTTGCTAATTGATCATTGAAATGTTCTTGAAAGTTAGGAGGTACAGAGGCCTAAGCTTGGTTTGATCTCCCGTTTCATACAGCATTTTCCTCATGTAGAAAAGGAGAGAGAATAATCCCAGTCTAAGCATTTGGAGCCAAGGGTATGATTGCACCCTGCATCTCCTGAGAGCCAGGGCAGAGAGTCAGAGCAGAGTGTCGAGGGGTGGCCATGGACCGGGGAGAGTTCAGCATAGCTTTCTGTTTCAATCATCTTGAGTAAGATTCATGGGGCTAGATTACACATTTAGGGCAAATAGACTCCTGTAAAAGAGAAAGTTAAAATGTTTATTTCTAATCCACTCATTACCTAACTCTCATTAATCCTAAAATCAGAGCATACCTCTCCAAACATCAGAATTCAGTTGTTCACACTGAATTTCCATGGTGAAGATGTTAGAGACATTTAGAAAAGAGGCTGGGTGATCCAGATGTATGGAGTAAACTGACCCCGTTTCACAGGCCTGGAGCTTGCTCCAGGAGGACAGTCCAGGGGTCATAGTGCAAGGTCACTTGCTGGATGCTGTACCCAGCAGACAATCCGTGATCTCAAGGCGAATGAGACTCACTGGAGTCGTCTCCACATAGACCAATAGAGCTATGTCTGTGCTCTCAAAACTCTACCCTGACTACCTGGAGAAGAACCAAAACAGTGGCAGTTTCTTCCCTGTAACATCATCTTTAGAGGGGGAAACCACTCTGGCTTCTGACTGTCTTGTTCAGTCTTGGAACACCCTCAGACCAGGCCCCTTTAGCAAATCTTTACTCTTACTGCACTTTCCTTTAAATGAACTTATAGGTAACAAAGAAGTCTGAACTTTCCTCAATTTCAACCATTTCTATCTCTAAGCTTAAATGGATTTTTCCCCCACATTCACTAAAGTGTCATTTAATGAAATACAAAAAAAAAAAAAAAAAAAAAAAAAACCTCTAGAAAATAAATGATTAATGAGAACTTTATCTAGTAAATGAATAACAAGTAGTTCTGTTATTAGGTTTTGAATGACTTTAATTTCTTAACAGCAACTACAAAGACAATGCTACAATGTGTAGTTTCTGATGATAATGATAATAATAATGAACATTTTATTTGCAATCTTTTTCAGGGAGAAGGTTAACAAGCAACTTTCCAGAGTGTGGGCTAAGGATTATGGAATTCCATTTACACACAAATGATAAAATGTGTTGCCATGGAGAAGGACTGGTCACAACAGGAGTGTTCTGGCTCATTAGAAATGTGTCAAAGCAGCAATTATCTGAAAGAAAGGAGGCAACTTCGTTCTATAGTCCATGGATTTTCTGGGAAAGTTGTACAGGATAAATGAAAACCAGATGTGCTAAGTCATTCTTTATCAAGCGTGCATGCTGATGCCACCTGGGAAAAATACTGAAGCCTGAGTCTCTTTTCCAGAGAGCCTGGTTTGTTCGTTCTCTGTGAGATATGCTCTGAGAAACAGAGTTCCTAGGGCTCCCCAAGGTGATTCTAATGAACCTCAAATAGGAGAAGCTTGCTAGAGATGCCGATTCATGCTTCTGCCCAAAGATAGAAGCAACATTGAAACTTTTTAAAAAATTAATTATATGTATATGTGTGTGTGCAAGCAAACTTGCATATATGTGTGCATGTGCCCAAGGAGACCAGAAGAGGGCATCTGACTCCCCGGATCTAGAATAACAGGCATTGTTAACTGCCTAATATGATTGCTGGGAAACAAACTTGGATCCTCTCTAAAAGCAGCAAGCACTAAGCTGCTGAGCCACCTCTCAAGCCCCAACAGGAAAGCTTTTAGTCACAGGTTTGTAACGCAACATTTACAAGAGCTTAGTTAGAGGTTATTGTATTGGCGTGTCTAAAAGAAGTAAAAAAAAAAAATCAAAATAGAGAAGAAAATATAGAGTCTAGAAATAGAATGTTAATAGAAAAATAATATAGCATGCCATTTGTTAACATAAAAGTTTTATATTTTATATGTTACACAGCATCTTTTGGGATAGCATATTAATGTAGTAATAGAAATATAGAAGAATTATGGAGGAACTAGGATCCAAAAGTTTACAAAGATTACATTCAAATAAACTTAATCAGAATTGCATTAGTACACAATAAAAAATGAACTTTGTCTCTGGAGAAAATTCAGTATTTGGATATTTTAGAGACCAGTTGCCTCCCCTGCAAAGTCAGGCTGTGACGGGTAGGTAACACATGGTTCTTCTGTCAACCAATGGAAGCAGCAGATTTGGTTTTCATTCAATTTGAATTATTCAGCTTCTTTGCAGTTCATAAAGTCAAACTATTAATCAGGTGGTAGCAATGAATACAGGATTATGAAAGCAAGGACAAGCGAGGCCACTATTGTGCTGTGCCTAAAAGAAGGTTTTATAACATTCACAAAAAACAGGATACATCTAAGCTAGTTATAAGGAGTCCCTGATCCTCACCACATCACTGTCCTAGCTGCCACCCTAGCAACTGTGTTTCCCCACTATCCAATAACCAGGAGGCCACCTCTGTATGGACCCACATTTGTCTGATTGCTACATGTTTGGTACATCTTCTCTGATCATAAAAGGAACTCACATCAGGACTTGGAGAGGTAGGCTAGAGTTGATTAACGGTTAACCTCAAGTGTCATGCCATGAACTTTGGATTTATTCATTAAGAGGGAAGAGCATGTTCACTTCAGATCTTTTTTTTTTTCTTTTTTTAGTAGACAAGTAATATGATCAGAGCTCTGTGTAGAAAGACAATTATGACAGCAGCTAATGTAGCTAATTTAATACGAAGAGAGATCAAGCAGGAGCAAGGATTAAGTGATATTTGTAAATGAATAACACATTATTGAAGCAGCAGGGAGGCCACTCATAATTAGTTACTATAGTCATTAAGATACAAGAAGTGTTTCTGACAAACTAGATGAGACCTGACCTTATTGCTCGATCCTAATTATCGCTGTCTCTAGCTGAAGTTGCTACAACAGTGTCTGTATGAATACAGGTGTATCTTCGTGGATATCCCAGATTCTAGGGTATCAACGTGATATCCCAGGCTGTCAGAGCATCATCACTGTCTAACCATCCTCAGCTGCCGGAAATGTCATTCTAAGAGCAAACTTTCACTTACTCTATTACTTCAGGGAATTATCTGGGAATTCTCCATCCTCATCTTTACTGCTCTAGACTGTGGTGATATTTTATTTGTGATGAAATGTGATATTTTATTTGTATGTTAATAAATAAATTCTGGAGATCAGAGGTCAAATAGCCATTAAGCAGAAGTCCAGCGGTGGGAGCACACACCCTTAATCTGATCACATGGCAGGCAGAGTCTCTGTGTGGTCAAGGACACAGCGAAGCGTGGTGACATGAGCCTTTAATCCCAATACCAACCATAGAGACCTGGAGGTCTGTATAGACAGGCAGTGACGAGGAAGTCATGTAGCTGGGCTTCAAGCCAATGAGAAGGCAGAACAGAAAGGCAATAAAAACACAAGTCAAGCAGGAAAAAACTCTCTCTGGGGAAGCTACTGCTGTTGGTAAGCTCAAGCTAATTATGGCTATTGCTCTGATCTCTTTGGCTATTTCCTCTGTATTTGGCTCTGTGTTTCTTATTTACTAAGACTGTTTAGAATTTCGTCTACACTAGATACATAAACATACATATGCCTGCATACACTCACAATCAGATGCACACATGTGCCCCACACACACACACAGGAATACACGTGAATGAATAGGAACACTACTTCAACACATAAACAAGCATATACTTGTAATCAGGTATATATACCCATGTCCACAAACATGAGTCTACACACTTGCCGTCTATAAGGGAGTTTTAGACTTTTTCTACAGAGTCACAAAGACCTCCTAGCTGTTTCATCTTGGCTGGCCCCCATCCCAGAAACTGTCTTATGGCTGGTTGTAGACTGTTCATTTTGAGCTCAACAATAAAGGCCAGATCATAGTTACTACATCAGTGCACAGTAGATCCCATTAAGTCCACATTCTTCTCACTAGATGGGATCTTCCCATGGACCCCTCCCACTCAAGCTCTTGAGATTGACAGGTTTTCCATGCTCCTATTTGGACCCCATCTCCAATCTCATCCAGTTCCAAGTGACCCACATACCAGAGCTTCAGTCTCCATGGAGTTAGGAGGCACACCTCATCCCTAAGCATATGGATACATACACTGACACGGAAGCCTTCCAAACTCCATAATTTAAAGTTTTATGGAGGTTCCAGTACACAGCCACAACTGCTTGGATCATTAGCTAAGGGCGGTTAGCTCAGTCTCCAGCCCTCTCCTCTCCCAGGAGATCTGGGCTAAACCCTCTAATCATGCCTTGGACAGGGCCTCCTTAGAATAAAAGACGCTCCTGACACAAAGGACAATCAAAGGGATTTGGGGATTTTGTGTTAGGAATTGGAGACAAAAACTAAATATATATTTATCCAGCATTCTGTTTCTAACATCAATTAGTGCAGACTAATTTTCCTCCTTTATTATCCATCAATGTTTTTATATAATATACGTACATTTATACATATATAATGAACAAATTCTGAGTCTAGATACAGTAGTACAGTAGTCTTCGGGACTGAGTGAAGGAAATCCCAGACTACAGTGAGAGACTTTGATCATGGACCTGTTTAGCAGATGTGAGAAGGTTGAGGTAACACAGATGAGAAACAGCGAGAAGCAGCTACCTTCCCCAGGACTGAGGAGAGAAACCTGGAAAAGAACAAAACGCAGAAGCGTGGAGGGTGGTTAGTTAGATTTTTGCTTAGATTGGTCAGTGCCCGTCTTTCTAAGGAGGACCCCAGACACAGTTGCTATGATGAATGCTTAAAGGACAGACAGCAAGCACCAGGTTCTGGATGGACTGACAGAAGCAGGGAGCTGGTATATGCAGCTACAAGGAGGCCAAGTGGGAGCAAGACACAAAAAGTGTCCGCAGGAGCCCCACTTGGTGGCATGTTACTATGTAATAGGACACCAGAGCAGAGGAGAGGCCACGACATCAGTTCAGACAATGGAGCCTCAAGCAGCATCCTTCCCACCTCACACATGGGGGCTCACCTCAGGGTGATGAGATTGACTGGGCAGACTATAAACACAGGATAGGTTGAGCAGGCAGGGCCCTCGGCATACATCTTTGCATTCCGAATAGGGTCTGGCCGCTTTCTACCAAAAGTAGAAGCTGATTTGAGTATAGGTCTGTGTTTGGACGCATTTTATTCTTGACTTTCTTTGGTTTGTTTTTAAACAGGGCCAACTCTATCCCAGGCTGACCTCAGACTTACTGGGTAGCCTCAGATGGCATTCAACTTCTGATCCTCCTGACCCTACCTCCCAAGTGCTGGGATGACAGGTGTGCACCACAAGCCTGTGGTGCTGGGGATGGACCCCAACCAGAGCTTTGTGTATGAACTTTACTAACAACTACATCTCTAGTCCTTGAACCCACATTTTTAAATATCCTTGTTAATGATGCTAATATAAAATTATTTCAGGCTCTGAAATTAAACATGCCATTTTTGCAACACTGAATATATTTGGGGAGAATATGTTAGCTACTATATTAAAATGTCAGAGACAATGCTATTTCTGATCTCACTCTTAGTTTCCTAAGTGTGTGAATTTTTCAACAGCAGAACTTAATTTCCAAGACCATTCTGATTAAAGGCTTGGAAGTATGTGAAAATCCACAATAAACCCACATTCATTCTTTTAGGGGAGCTTCTTTTTCTGACTGAAAACAATGAAAACAGATTATAAGTGTTTACCCAGCCTGGAGAAAGAGAGAAGCAGGCCCTCAGTGTCCTCAGTCTGCCCTGCCTTTGCTTTGACTCATTGGATCAACTTCTCAGAGCCATTCCAAATCCAATGCCTTGATCTCATGGAAAATTACCTAGTCCTAAAATGACAGGTCATGGGCTGAAGCATGGCTCAGGTCATGAGAAGCTGAGTTTGATCCCCAGAACCCATATTTTAAAAACCTTGAAATCCCAGCCTCTGGGAAGTCAGAGACAAGTGGATCTCTGGGGCTCCCTCATTGGCCAGCCTATAGTACTTGAATTGCAGGCCAGGGCGAGACACTGACTCAAATAAAATGATAGAGACACCTCAGAACACACACAAGGTTGTCTTCTGGCCTCCACATGCATGTGTATACATCTGCACACACATATGCACCCATCCATTGTGCACACACACACACCAGCTTAACCAATTCCATCTCAATCATGTTTCTGTAATCAAATACCATGTGCACAGTGTAGTGTCTTATTTGGTATCAAGTGACTTTTAGGTGTTTCCTGTTTCTACCAACTATCTTGAAAGAAAAATTATCTATCAAGAATGTCCCTTAAAGGGCCAGAAAGATGGCTCAGTGAGTAAAGGTAGTTGCCAGCAAGCCTGACAACCCAAGTTCAACCCCCAGAACTCATATGGTAAAAGGAGAGAACCAAATCCTGCAAGTTATCCTCTGATTTTCACACACAGGCACACACAAATGTGCACGCCCATGTATACACACACACACACACACACACACACACACACACACAATTATGTTTTTAAAGAACGCTCCTTAAAATAAGTTTATTTACCTACAATAATTCCAAAACAAAATTCTAAAATATTTTATAGCTTGGGTGTAATTCGTGTGTTGAGTATTCATGTTTGTATATTAACAGAAAAGAAAAAGCCATTGAATGTGCTTGTGTTCTGGTAATTTTTTGTTGTTGTTGTTTTGTTTTGTTTTTTTCAAGACAGGGTTTCTCTGTGTAGCTTCGCACCTTTCCTGGAACTCTCTTTGGAGACCAGGCTGGCCTTGAACTCACAGAGATCCACCTGCCTCTGCCTCCCCAGCGCTGGGATTAAAGGTGTGCATCACCACCGCCCGGCTGTGTTCTGGTAATTTCTTAAAAACAGAAAATTGGTCACACAAGCCAGGCCGTTTGGGAGCTCTCTGAAATAGTAGTTATTCAGGAAACTTAGGAAAGAGGATTGTAAGTTCGAGCCTTGCCTGGAATATTTCACAAAACCCTAATCTCAAAACAAAAAGGTATAAAATGGGTGGGGATATAGCTCAGCCACAGAGTGCTTGTCTAGATTGTACAAGGCCCTGGCTCAATCCCCAGTGCCAGAAAACAGAGAAAAGTCACAGGACTTTACGTGGTATGAGGGTCAGGGATAAATTGGAGGCAAGAGTGAAGACTAGATTAAATCCCAACATTATCTGTATGCATGGTTATTAAATAAAATACCCTAAATTTTACATGTTCCATATTTTGAGAATGTCTTTAAGAGGCAAACATTCCAATAAACCTCTTCAGTGTTTTGCCTTCAGTACTTAAGTGCAATTTCACTTTAACCTTCTTGTCAGAATGTATCGACATTCATTTTATCATGTCCTGTTGTACTACACTAGCTTCTTAATGAATAAAGACTATGGACTTCTAAAACACATGTGCTATTGTTAATTGTACACAACAATACCATCAAAGAGAGCAAAGGAATAATTTCTCAGCAAATCTAGTGTCTGCAGAGAGAACAGTTGACCAGCCAAGGGAAATGCATCCTACAAATACAAATACAGTGAGAGCCCAATATTCCAGCCCTTTGAATGAGTTAAACATAACAAAATATGGTAGAAGACAGGCCTGAAGTAACAGAAATTGATTTTCTAACAGTTCCGGGGGCCTCGAAATATAAGAGCAAGGTCCAGGCAGAGCCTGGCTTCTACTGGGACTTTCCCTCTGGGGCTTGTGACTGGGTAGAGAACGCTGGTCCTTTTGCCTCTTCCTCTCCATAAAGGTCCTCTAGCCCTAGAGGTCAGAACCCCACCCTGTGATTCTATTTAATCTACACTGTCTCCTCACTGGCCCACCCACAGTCTATGGCTGCATAAGGACTTTTCATCAGACACGTTGTGTATACAGTACTACACGTTGTGTATACAGTACTACACATTGTGTATACAGTAGTCTCATAAGAGTGTGTCACCAAGTGTGCCCATTACTTTTCACCTTCATGTGACCTGACACCTGACAAGATTTGTTAAGCTCAAGATCTGAAAAGGTACAGTCTGTCCGTTACGGTGGGAAAGGTAGGCTGTGAGAGCGGGGCTTGAAACTAGTGATAGAAGTATGGGCCTGCTTCTCCACACCTCAGCAGACCAGGAAGCCAAACATGATAGCACTCTGCTGCTGCCTTGCTCCTGTTTTTCCTTATTGTTCAGTCAATGGAGTGGGTGTCACCCATAGTCAAGGTAGGTCTTCCCTCCGAGTTAAGCCTCTGTCAAGGACATGCCCAAAGGTATGTCTCCTAGGTGACTCTCAGTCCAGATGACAATAAAGATTAGCCATCATGCCTAGTGACATCAGAGTCATCTCAGTCTGTGTAAGTAGCTGTGTGGCATGTACACGATGAAGGGCTCTCCTATGACAGCTTCCTCAGAAGGTGACATCTGACTGTACAGTCACAATGGGAGTAAGAGTTTCAGCACACAGATTGGAAGGGCACAGATATTGCAACCATAACCTTTTGAGTAGTCAAGTCCTTTTCATTGTGGTCCAGACATCCGTGAAGGTGAGGAACATAGCAAAATCAAAGGGGTCCCAGGACATTATAGCCAACTTATTAGGGAAAAGTCAGCACAAAAATCAGACTCTAGAAAGGAATTAGGAAACACATGTAGACATGAGGAATGGGAACTGGGGCTGGAAAGAGGGCTCCATGTGAAAGTGCCTGCCACCAACGCATGAGAGCCAGAGTTCAGATCCCCAGGACTCACATAAATACTGTGTGAGCTCCACAGCTCACCAATAATTCCAGCATGGGAAGACAGAGACAAGCGATCCCCGAAGCAAGCTGGCTAGTGAGACTATATCAGTGAGTTCTAGATTTGATTGGGAGACCCTGGCTCAATGATGGAAGAGCAATACAGGATGATTTTCCACATCAACCTTGATCGTCCATATGCACATGCACACATGGTGTGTCCACACACATGGAAATTTACATACATATCCATGGACACCAAATTTTAAAAAATGGAGAAGGAAAAAGGAGCGGTGGTATTTTGGAGCAAGTAAGTTCAAACTCACGCCTATTTGAACAAAGTACAGATAGAATAGACATCTACCTAGAATGAGAAACATAAAGCTTAAACATCCATCATTGCCATCCACACTGCTTGTCCCAGTGGGTGACTCTCAACTTCGTGTCTGTGATACTCTTATTATATTCCAAAGTTCAGATCCACTTTGGAAATAACAAGGGACATTCTGAGCCACCTGGCTCCCTCCAGACTCTTTGAAAACATGATTAAACCTTCCTGCCACTTTCCATCCCACAGAGACAATTGATCTTTGGCCTTTTGTTTTCTTTTAACTTTTCTTGCATGACTCTTGGTGGTTGGTAGGAAACCACCAGCAAACTCTTCCTGTACACAGTTGTTTTCCTGGATCTGTCAGAGAATTGAATGATGCAAGGAGTGGAGGGGTCTGCCAGAAGACAGCTCTTCGGTGGCTTGACATTTCATTTCCAATGGCCATGACAGCGCTCAGCTTGGTCTGGCAGAAGCTGCAGAGATATGGAGTCTCATGCTGAGGCGAGCTCTAGGTTCTGACTCCCTGGCTCCCTTTGGCTATTGTTTGAAGTACGTTTCATTCAGCTTATCCTTTCTGTGAGCTACCAGATCCCTTTCTTACAATTGCTGTACCTGTTTTACAAAGCAGAGGAATCTCTGTCTGCAGCTTTAATAGACAACCTGACACGAATTGGATTGGCCTATGGATATGTCCGTAGGGGATTGTCTTCATAAGTTAATTGATGTGATGTGAGAGGGCCCAGTCCAGTGTGGGTGGCACCATTCCTTAGGCAGAAAAGTCCTGAACTATATGAAGAGTTGAGAAATCAAACTGAGCACAAGAAAGCAAGCAGTCAAGTGAGCATGCATGTGTTCCTTCTCTCTGTTCTTGGCTGTGGCTGTGATGTGTCTAGCTGTTTCAGATTCCTGCAGCCTTGACGTCTCTGCAATGACAGACTGTAACCTAGAACTATAAGCTAACGTAAACCCTTTTTATCCTCCTAAATTGCTTTCTGTCAGGGCATTTCTTGTCAGAGCAACGGAAATGAAACTAGAAGAAGCCTCTGTGAGAACCAAGGTGAAAGCAGGCATCTAAACAAGGGGAAATTGGAAGATTAACAGGGGTAAAGTGGTTGACTTGGGCCAGTTCAATGCACAGTGAAGGGGTAAAGTGGTTGACTTGGGCCAGTTCAATGCACAGTGATCAACAAGCTACTTCCTCCTTTTGTTTTGTCCCTGAAGCCCATGGGGTCTTTTCAATTGTTTCTCAAAGCAGACTTAAAATGCTCCCTGAATCTGAGTTTCCATAACTAAAAAAAGGAGTGTCTCTCTGATTTGCTGAGCTGGCTCTTGGAGTCAACTCTGCACAAAGGCCAGACGACTTGAAAAACTGCTACAGACTGCATCAAGAATGCAAAACTTCGCCAAGTTCTGAGAAGCAATTTATTCTCAACCTGGTGTGTTCCAGCAATAGAAACCCAAGGGTCTCTTTCTTAACCAGCATGTCTGGCACACATAGGCTTTGGTGGATTCCGAAAAGGAAAGATATTTCGGGAACAACTTTTAGGAGGAACATTTGGACCTTTGTAGCATCGCAGGCCTCATTTATAACTGCACTGAATTTCAGCCATGTGAATTGTAAGAGTTTTACAATGGCTGCCAGTGATGCCATCCGACTTCCTCTGACCAAATTCATAAGCAGATAGAAGACCCGCAGGGCAGAGAATTGGGTAATTGGAGAATTTAGGAGGAAAAAGACACGTTGCTCTTTTTCTCAGAAGTAAACCCACACAAAGCAGCACGAGACAGCTACATTTTCACACCAACTAATTAGAATTTCTTGGGCCTTACCTCATTAGACTGATTTCATCCGAGCTCAGCATATGCAAAGACTCCTACAGGATGCAAGGCTACCGCGATGGCCAGCTTAGGAATGGGCCTCTTCCCTTTTCTACAAGACATCGACATGTGCTGTTTGAACGTGTCTACGGATTTCCCAGTGAAAGGGTCAGACCCAGAGGTAATTTTAAAAAGAATTACAAAGGCTGAAGACATGGCTCAGTGGTCAAGAGTGGTTAAAAGCACTCGCTACTCTTGCAGAGGGCCCAGGTTTGAGTCCCAGTACCCATATGGCAGCTCACAACTATCTGCAACTCCAGTTCCAGGAGATCCCATTCTCTCTTCTAACCTCCTTGGGCACCAGACATAGATGGAGGCAAAACACCTATACACAGAAAACAAAAAAAAAAAAAAAAATTAAATTAAAAAACAACAATAAAATGAATTTTAAAACAATTGCATTGCAGACAGAGATCTAATCATGGTAGATAAATTTATGCTAACTACTTTGATTATAAACAAATGATTAATTCTGACTGCTTCCAAATCCTCAGGCTTTCATGGTTTTCCTTTTTATGTGGCTTTGCTTTTCATTTATTTTATGTAACAACAATTAAAAATGAGTGAGCTTCCCATGGGGCTATCTGGAAGCCAATAGGAGATTGGATATTTAATATTTGGACTGCAACATTAGCCAATTTCTCTTTGATATTTCTCTTCTACTTCCTTTGTTCCCTTTTTTCCTAATATCTAAAGAAATCTAAGGGGGGTTGGGGATTTAGCTCAGTGGTAGAGCGCTTGCCTAGCAAGCGCAAGGCCCTGGGTTCGGTCCTCAGCTCCGGCAAATTAAAAAAAAAAGAAAAAAGAAATCTAAGGGGCATAGCAGTTCTCAGGCACTGTTTTTCAGCTTGACTTTGTTCTGGGTTCTGCCTTCGCATCAGCATGTCCTTGGCACTCAGCAGAATTCACGCACACTAGTGGGCAGGGTGCATGGCACACTAGCAAGCCAGCAGCAGGAGTACTTCAAACCAGCACACCTGCTCAAGAAGGGCTACAGGCAAGTTCTGGGCCAGAGCCAAAAGCAGAGCTGTCCAGTCAGAGACTGGGAGTGGGACGGAGCAGGGAGAGGTGTGGATGTGACGCTTTGGAAATGAAAAACAGAGACTGTAAGAACGCCAGCTTGAATCCAGAACATTGAAAGAAGCATCTGTAGGAGCTACGCATGGTGGCGCACGCCTTGAATCTCAGAACTCCAGAGGCAGAGGCAGGAGAACTCTGTGAGTTCGAGGCCAGCTTCAGAGTGACTCCAGAAGAGACCATGAAGAACCCCCGTCTCTCCACTGTGGGAGCAACACAAAGGTGGCCTCCGTTCTCCTATGCCAACCACCCCTAACAATGTAGGGAAGGTCCTGGGCACTCCATCCTACAGAACCTTCAATGACTGGGCCTCAACAGAGGCTGTGCAGAGACAAAAATCCTAAACCATGACAGCTCCCGAGACTCGGATCTCAGCGCAGAAGGAAGAAGTATTCTCAACCAGTGGGAGTCACGGTTGTACACGGAAGGTCCAGGTGTGGTAGCTGAGGATAAAGTATGTCGTGTTCACTCCCGTCCTGCTCAGCAGGGGTTGTTGACCCTGCTGATTGCAGGGCTGATTGGATGCTGATGTCCACACCCAGCAATGCCAGACAGAATGAGGATCATATTACATGTGACTAGGCCTGGGAAAGATCAAAATTGAAATTTCCAAAGGTAGTTTCTCCTGAGTGACTATCGTTTTTCACACTGTCCCAAAGTTTAAAAAAAGTCTCAAGTCAAACCAGCATCAGTGGAAAGCTGTCTGTAGAAGGGTTTCGGATTTATTTGCTTAAATATTTTTGTTTATTTTAGATTTTTGCTTCCTGGAACATGACCATACATTGAGTAAGAGTCTATGTCGCAAGCGACAGACATCAAATCTAGCTGACTTAAGGAGAAAGAATAATTGATTAAAATGGGTGTGGGCACAGGGGAACACTACAGATGTGGCTCAGGACAGTGCTTGTCATGCAAGTATGAAGACCCAAGTTCGGATCCTTAGAACACCCTCACCCTCCAAAAAAAGCCGAGTAAGGCAGCTTACGTCTGCAATGCGTGATAAGGAGGTGGAGACAGGAATCACCTGGCCTGCTGCTCAGCCTGTCTACCCAAAGAGGTAAGCATAGGTGCAAGGAGAAGCTGTCTTAAAAGGGGGAGGAGGTAAGGTGGTTGCACATGTCTTTAATCCCAGCACTCGGGACACAGAGGCAGGTGGATCTCTGTGAGTTTGAGGCCAGCCTGATCTACAGAGCAAGTTTGGAGATAGCCAGGGCTACACAGAGAAACCCTGTCTCAAAAAAAACCAAAAAACAAAAAACAAAAAAACTCAAACAAAAACGTGTGGCAGACTCTGGACACAGAGGCAGGTGGATCTCTGTGAGTTCTAGTTTACACAGTGAGTTCTAGACCAACCAGAGATGCTCAGTAAGACCTTGTTTCAAAAGAAAGGACAAAAACAAACTGAAGAAACAAAAAACAAGGTGGAGTACTGTTGAGGAAGATATCCAGTATTGATCTCTGGCCTCCACACTCACTTGCCTATACATACCTCCTACACATGTATGGGGGATGCACACAACACACACACAATTATACCCACACATATAATAATAATAATAATAATAATAATAATAATAATAATAATAATAATAATAACAATAACAACAACAACAATAATAAAATTCTTAGCATTTAAGATACATATTGGTATGTTAAGATCTCATGAAAGGCAAGATTGGCTTGAAGCTTCCTGTTTTCTTTTTGTCCCTGAATCATTTGTCGCCAGGTGCTATTCATACTGTAGGATGCTTGACAGAAGTCTAGAATCATCTTCTCCTTGCATATAAATATTGCTGATAAGGCTGGCGGGTCCTCTCTCTGTATGTCACTTTTCTTACTTTTTTGTTTCTTGTTTTTTTGTTTTTGTTTTTTTTTTTTGAGACGGGGTTTCTCTGTGTAATAGTCCTGACTGTTCTGGAACTCACTTTGTAAAGTAAGCTGGCCTCCAACGCACAGAAATCCACCTGCCTCTGCCTCCTGAGTGCTGGGATTAAAGTCCTGAGCTACCTCCATTGAGCAAGTCTGCCTGATCTTGATGCTAATTTCCACACAGATTTGTGTTTTCATTTATTTAGTAGTTCCACATTTCCTGGTGTATTCTGACTGTTTGCCTGAATTTGGCAAGTGATTTTTTTTTCTAAATGTATACTCTTTTTTTTTCAGATTCAAAAAATATACTTATAAGGCTTTATCATTCTGGTCCCTCTGGAACAAAAGAACCTCTGAAATAATTGTTGAGTGGTGGCAAAACCCGTGGTCAAGGTTTTTAACGTGCTAGACATCGGGTAACGAAGAAACATGACCACCAAGAGATGGAAAACAAACAAGATGGGAACTGTGAGTAGTGAGAGGCCTTGAGAAAACTTCCAGGCTGAAGCACAAGGTAGAAAACCCTACATAGAGTTGTTGAGCTCCCAGAGTTTAGAAAGCAAAGCTGAGCCGGGCGGCTGTGGCACACGCCTCTAATCCCAGCATTTAAGAGGCAGAGGCGCACGGGTCTCTGTGAGTTCGAGGCCAGCCTGGTCTACCAAGTGAGTTCCAGGACAGCCAGGGCTATACAGAGAAAAACTGCTGAGAGAGAGAGAGAGAGAGAGAGAGAGAGAGAGAGAGAGAGAGAGAGAGAGCATGCAGAGCTGAATCCAGGGAGACAGACAAAGGTAGCCAGAGTTTATGGGCAGGGTACCAGAAAGAAGGTAGCTGGTATACAGAGAAAGAAAGTTCCAGAGATCTGTGGAGGATCAGATGGCAAAATATAGATCAGCATAAATATATGGGGAAACTACCCTAAACCAAGGGGGAAAATATGGCCTGAGATGAATAAAGGAAGCTGTATGCGGAGCTTGCATGGGGCTGGGGAAGGCACACAGGAAAACCTCGTAATTCACAGTGCATTAGGCAGAGCATGGCGTGGATGGCTGGCTCTACATTGCTCTGGTCCTACCTAATAAATCTTAAAAGCAAAAAACAAAAGTATCAAACCATTTCCATGGAACTTTGTCGTATACTATAACAAACTCCGGGGGTTTTTACGTCAGGGAAATATATCCCAGAAGGAACAAGGTAAAATCCACAGCATTTAGTATCTAGCCAACTCTCACCAGGGAAGCACATAAACAAAAAATGACCCACCATGAGAGGAAAAGCAGCCCAGAACTGGGAGGTGTGTTGGAATTAGCAGACAAGGTGTGAGAGGAGTCATTGTCACTGTCCCATCTATACGAAAAATCAGAGCAAAGAAACACACCAAGTAAAAACATATCAGATAAAAACAAAAAACAACAACAAAGAAGATCCAAACAACAGGATCAAAAGCCAATATTTTTAGGGGGAAAAAAGTCAATAAAAAGCAGTAAACCTCTAACAGAGAGTTTTCCCTCCAGAGCCAGCTGTGACCTCTATAGCACAGTCTGAAGTGTTATTTCTCAGAACCCAGAATGGTGCTGGCCCCTAGTGGGCTAGTGGGTCAAGCCCGGGAATGCTGTCGACAGCCCCCCAGAAAGAATTAGCCAGTTCAAATATACCTACAAGACACAGGTTAAGGAACTATGAACAGACAGATCAGGAGAAACCAAAAAAGAGGCATGAGAGAAGCAGGAATTACCATGATCAGCCAGGAAGGTGATGTCACTGGAGAGTCAATATATCCCAAGAATGCAATAAGCCAACCTTATTATCCGAAGTTTGAAAATGTTGGCAAAGTTGATGTATGTATTAAAAGACATAAATTATAAATGCTAACTGAAGAAAACTAGACTACCCATGAAATGCACACATATCCACACACACTATGCGTCTGCACACTCCTATTGGCCTCCAGTGACCACCTGCTTTCCATTTCTATGGACTGACTTCTTTAGGGTCTCATATACATACAAACATACACCGTGCTGTCTTGGTAACTGGTCTTTGTTCACATGTTGTTTTCCAGGGTTTACACATGCTGTGGCATGTGTGACTACCTTGTTACAGTTTGTTGTTGATGAAGCTATCCTGTGATGGAATCTGTCACACGTTGTTTACCATCCATCAGTTGGAGGCTATTTTCAATGTTTCTCCTCTGGGTCTGTTATGAGCAATCATGTTCAACTTTTATGTGTTTTGTGTAGACCTGTGTTTGCTTTTCCTAGAAGGAATTTTGGTTCCATTAGTAAACCTATGTTGGAAATCTTGCAGGATGGTCACTATTTTCCCAAATGGCCCCATCATTTTATAAATCCACCAGTGTGGCAGGTGAGGTTCAGTTTCTCCGCACAGATGTGTGCTTATTACTGTCATTATTACAGTTCTTCTGAGTGTAAGGGCCTGTATCACCAGGATTGAATACATTTCTCAGTAATGGGTTCATGGGCCAGTTCACCTTTGGAAAAAATGTCTATTCTAGTCATTTATCCAGTTTTTAATTAAGTTGTTTGGCTTTATTGTTGACTTGTAGCAGTTTTTTTAAAGAGTTTATTTTATTTTAATGTCTATGTGTCTACATGCTTGTGTGGGCAGGTACCTTCAGAGGCCAGCAGAGAGTGGTGGATCCCCTGAAACTGGAGCTACTCATAGTTCCTTTTTGTTTGTTTGTTTGTTTGGTTGGTTGTTTGGTTGTTTGGTTGGTTTGGTTTTTGAGACAGGGTTTCTCTGTGTTTCCCTGGCTGTCATGAATCTTATTCTATAGACCAGGCTGGCCTCAAACTCAGAGTTCTGCCTGCCTCTGCCTCTTGCATGCTGGGATTGAAGGTGTGCGCCACCACCACCCAGCTAAGTTACTGATAATTTTGAGCTGCCATGTGGGTGCTTGGAATCACACTCAGGTATTTTGGAAGAGCAACCAGTGCTCATAGCTACTGAGTCATCTCTCCAAGACTGAGTTGCCAAAGGTTTTTGTTTGTTTGTTTGTTTAGGTTTGTTTTGTTTTGTTTTATATTCTGGGTACTAATATATTATCAAATAGCTTACTTTTAACCATTTATCCAATTCTATGGGTCTCCTTCTTAACAGTGTTGATGATGTTACTCTGTTGATGATGCACACACTTGCTTAGTTTGGAAGAAGTCCTGTTTATTTTTTAATTATTCCTTGCATGTTTAGTGTTAGATCAAAACACAATTATCTCATTCCGAGTCACAAATATTTATATTTACTCCTATGTTTTCTTCTAGAAACTTTATATTTTAGCTCTGACCTTCAAGTGTATGATCCATTTCAAGTCAACTTCTTATATAAAATGAGGTAGAGATCCAAATCGATTTTTTTTGGGGGGGGGTTTTTGAAACAGAGTTTCTCTGTATAGTTTTGGTGTGTGTCCTGGATCTTGCTCTGTAGACCAGGCTGGCCTCAAACTCACAGAGATCCGCCTGGCTCTGCCTCCCAAGTGCTGGGATTAAAGGTATGTGCCACCGCCACCTGGCCCAAATTGATTTTTTTTTTCAACATGAGGCTGTTCTGTTGTCCCAGCACTGTATTGCTTAGTTTCCAGACCCTGGAATCTCTCTTGTTGATATTTATGTCAGTGCTTACATTAGTATTACATGATGGCATGGTAAGTTCTCCTTTTCAGCTCTTACATCAGCGTCTCATCCTTGCCTCAGCCTTTCCCTTCTAGGATTTCAAACAAGCAGCACCACCCCTGACTGTGCCAGGTTCAAATCATACTTCAAATCAGGAACTAGGAGTCTTCCAACTTGGCTTTTTTTTTTTTTTTTTTTTTTAAGATTGTTTTGGCTAATCTGAGTGTCTAACATTCCTATGTGGATTTTAGGACTCGCTTGTCAACTGCAAAAGTGAGTATTCGAACAAAGAGGCCAGTCCTCTTCCTTAGCTATGCATTGGCATTTGGGTGCACTGACTTGGTGTAGCTAGAGTTTTCCTACCTGGCCCAGAGTCAGGACAAATCTCTCTCATCCACCAGACCCACAGTCGCTCAGACCCAACCAAGTAAGCACACAGAGACTTATATTACTTACAAACTGTATGGCCGTGGCAGGCTTCTTGTTATCTACTTCTTCTATCTTAAATTAACCCATTTCTATTAATCTATACTTTGCCACATGGCTTGTGGCTTACCAGTGTCTTTACACGTTGCTTCTCATGGCGGCAGCTGGCGGTGTCTCCCCGCCCCAGCCTTCCACCTCCCAGAATTCTCTTTTCTCCTTGTCCCACCTATACTTCCTGCCTGGCTAGTGGCCAATTAGTATTTTATTTATACAGAGTGATATCCACAGCAACTTTGTTAGGTTCAGATCTGAAATCTCCAACCAGATCACTTCCTGCTGTGAGAAAAAAACAAAAAACAAAAAACAGGACAAGTCAAGTTTCTTCAACACAATTCACAAGTGAAAGGTGAAGGGGAGGGGGGGCAGTGTTCAAAGGTAAAAGAGACTAAAATTGGCATTTATTTTTTCAAAATTCAACTATATTGTTCACACACAACTGAGCAGAGAAACTGTAAAAGTTGGGGAATGAGCTGGATACAGGCTGCCTTTGCCAGGAAGCTCTGTTGGGCTAGGCTGTGACATGAGGCAATTTTCTGAGAGGCTGGATTAGCCCCCTAGAGCCTCTGTGACCAAACACCCCAAACAGGTGTCTCCCAGCAGACATCCATCTTGTTGAAGTTCTGGAGGCTGGAAGTTCAGGGCCCTGGCATTGGTGAGGTTGATTTCTCTTGAAGGCGTTTGCTTTGGTGACGATCACTCCTTTTCTGGTTTGGGGGAGGGCAGATAAGACAAGGTCTCACCATATAGCCCTGGCTGGTCTGGAACTCTCTATGTAGATCAGGCTGAACTCAAATGCACAGTGATTTTCCTGGATGCTTGGACTACAGGCATGAGCCACCTGACCAGTGACGGTCACTCTTGCTGCCTTTTCACATGGTCATTCCTCGTATGAACTATCCCAGTGTCCACTTACTGTAGGAACACGAGGACACTAGCTTTTCAAGCTCATTTAGCCTCAGTGACTTCCTTAAATATCCTGTCTCCAAATATAGTCACGTTAGGGGTTAGGGTTTGAATGTGAAACTCTGGGGGCAGCATAGCTTAGTCTTCAATAGTGACGAAATAGTGTCTGTGTGTGTGTGTGTGTGTGTGTGTGTGTGTGTGTGTGTATACATAATCATTCACAAATCATATAAGACATTATATAGAGAATATATATGCATTCATTGACCACACAAGTGTGTGTATGTGTGTGTTTGTATATTCCTCTGCATGCCATTTGTGAATCTGTGCTAGACTGCTAAATTTTTTAAAAGTCAGAATCATAATCAGTTTTGAGAAGAGGGATTTAAAGGTGCATGGAAGTTTTGAGGATATGGCTGCATCCTGATCTTTTTTTTTTTTTAATCTAGGCGATAGTTACGTGGACATGGATGAAATGGGGCTACAAAGCACATCTATTACTTTTGCTCTTCTCTGTATGTCTTACTTCAATAATAGAAGCTATTTAAAAAACAGAAAGCAAGCACAGGAGAGTTCTCTTAGCCACTGCTCTAACTTACGCTCCTTCTTTAATTTTTTTTTATTTTAGGAAATAGTGCATTTTGGTATCCTCTGTGTCATGGGAGAAATACATAATTCCATCTTCAATTTAGAGAGAGTCCAGATGCTGTTACATTATTTAGCTGGCTCTGTGTGGAAGTGTTGCTTAAAGAATGACTCTCAGTGCCAGAACTTCCCTTGCAATATATCACGTTAGACAGTGATGATTTGTGTTTTAAACGTTGCCTAATGCTTTATGTAGGATTTGAATTCTTATTGTAAGCCATGAAAGCTATCTTCAGGGAATCCAGACCTTTCCTGTTTCTCATTTCCTTCATTTTTGGAGATAACATCACAGTATATATGGAGAGAATCTAGTTATTTCCAAGTCTATACATCCACTGGAGCTGGTGGATGTCAGATCAGCACCTGAATAAATAAAACATGAGACCATTAGCACACACTCATGTGACCTGTCAGCATCGTTAACTCGGCTGTGCAGGAAGCCAGCTGGGATCAGGGCTTTCATAATGATGGTGTCTCTCGGGAAAGTCCAACAAATCCAGGCTTTGCTTTTTGAATAAGCATCCTGGTGTTTACTTTGCAAGGGCAGGGTCTCACTTCTTCAGGTTGCTGTAATTCAAGCCCTGGGCTCCCCGCAGTCCTCCAACCCTGCGTGAATGGACTCACCCAGCTAGATTCCACAGAATCTGGAAACAGGAACTCTCCTACCAACATAACACACATAATGACCAAGCAGAAGCAGAACATTTACTGTTGTTACTGCCCTAGTATGGCTAATGTCTGCAAAGACACACACACACACACACACACACACACACACACACACACACACACTCACTGCATGCCGTGTCTGCTAGGACAATCTTGTTAATTTTCAATGCAAGTTAATGTAGGTCCTAGGGTTGAACTCAGGGTTTCAAACATACTAGGCAAGTGCTCTCTGACTGAGCTGAATTTTTAGCCCTATATTAATATTTAAGAATCTTTTTTTTTTTTTTTTTGTTTTTTTTGGTTTTTCGAGACAGGGTTTCTCTGTGTAGCTTTGTGCCTTTTCTGGAACTCACTTGGTAGCCCAGACTGGCCTCGAACTCACAGAAATCTACCTGGCTCTGCCTCCCAAGTGCTGGGATTAAAGGCATGTGCCACCACCGCCCGGCTAGAATTTAAGAATCTTTAGGAGCATCTACCTAGACCCAAACTACTCAGGTTCAAATCTCAGCCTGACCACAGTACCATCTGTACAAAACTTGGACGAGTTACTAAACCTTCCTGGACCTGAGTCCACTTATCCATACATGGGGACCCTGTAAGTAACCATCACACAGGGCTTATATGATAGTTAAATGGTATCATAATATAGAAAGCACTTTGTACAGGAAGTAGTCCAAGTCACAGTGTGTGATGGTTCATCTTCACTCTCAACTCAATTTGGAATCACCTAGGAGACACACTTCATGGTCTGTCTTTGACAGTGTTCCCCAGAGAAGTTTAACTGGGATGGAAAGATCTACCCTAAATGTGGCTGGTATCATCCCACGGGCTGGATCCCTGGATTAAATTCCTTGCCTCCCCCCCCCGCACAAAAGGAGAAAGCAAGCTGACATGGAGCACCAACATCTATCTCTTGTTTCCTGACATTGGATGTCATGTGACTGGCTGCCTTCGTGCCTTCTCCATAAGATAGAGTGTACCCACAAACTGAGAGCCAAATACACCCTTCCAGACTTGAGTTGTTCTGTTGTTATATTACAGCAGTAACAAACTCATTAAACACAAAGCAAGTAGTCTAAATCACAGCTCCTCGACCTGCCCCACAGCCCCACATGGAGTGGTGTAGTTATATATGAAGGGGTCATGGGGAAAAATTGACAATAAAAGTTTCAAGTGCACCATGACAAAACACTAATTTGAAATCTGCATGTAATACATCAGGGATGTCTATGGTACCATCTGTCTACATAGCATCCGGCAATTTCACCATAGCTTTGACCCACTTTGCCCTAGGCATCCTTCCTGCAACATGCTGCCCAGGAACTGCTGGAAACAGCTCATCCTAGCCTTGATATTATGTTACATCATGCAGTGTGTTATTGTACACACAAAGCTCTCCACTGGGGTGGAAACACAATGGTTAATGTTAGGAAATAAAGTGAGCTAGTATTTCCCTACCGTCATTCATTCCTCAGCCTGCAAGTGTCCAGTTAGTTTCATTTTCTGTAGACAGATCTAACAAAAAACCGTAGCCACTTTATAGTGTGTTGTTTATTGAGCTACCTCTGCCATTGTGCACTATGTATTTGTATGACAGGGATTTTCACCATTGATAATAAAATATCTGTCAATTCCAGTATGATGTTCAATATCCTACAGTATCAAAAAATTCAACCAAGATTTAATTGTTTATCACAAAATGAACAGGTACATCTTCTCATTAATATGACAGCTTCCTTTTGTATTTAACAAATGGTAAAATTATGTGTGCTAGAGACTTGGTTTAAAATACATTTTTTTCAGTTTATTATAAATAAATGTTTGATTTGTATACCTATTTTCTATACATAGGTACACAGGCTCACATAAGAATTTCTTAGGTAGAGAATTTACAAACAGGGTTCCATGAAATTAAAATTTTCAATCAGTAAATGGATTGAAAGCTTCTTAAAAGAAACACAAATTAAAACTAGCTGTCATGGCTTAAATAAGAAATGTCCCCCACAGGCTCGCACACTTGAACACCGGGCCCGCAGTTGGTGGTCTTGTCTAGGGAAGTGGAGGAGGTGCAGCCTTGCTGGCGGAAGTACATCACAGGATGCCAGCTTTGAGATGTCAGAGCCTCACCTGGCTGGCAGTTTAGCATCGCTGCTTAGAGTTTGTGGTTGAGGATGTGACCTTTCTCTTAGTTCCCTGCTCCTGTATTGCATGCCTGTGTATGTAAGCCACGCCCTGACACTTGCTGAGTTCCCTGCCCTCCCCAGCACTGTAAACCAAAGTACACTCTTCCTTCCTTATTTTATGTTTTATTGTTTTTCGTTTTGTTTTGCTTTGCTTTGCTTGAGACAAGGTCTCACTGTGTAGCCCAGGCTGGCCTGAAACTCAGACATCCACATGTCTATGCCTCCCATGTGCTGGGATTAAAGGTGTGTGGCCCCGGTCCCAGGCTTCATACACTGCTGTTTGTTTTATGCTTCATCACGGCAGAAGAAAAGCCTAAATGTCCATTGTAGTTAGAGTTTTCCTGCCTGGCCCACAGTCAGGACAAATCTCTCTCACCCGCCATGCCCATAGATGCTCAGAACCAACCAAGTAAACACACAGAAACTTACATTGTTTAGAAACTGTATGGCCATGGCAGGCTTCTTGTTATCTACTTCTTCTATCTTAAATTAACCCATTTCTATTAATCTATACTTTGCCACATGACTTGTGGCTTACTGGTGTCTTTACATGTTGCTTCTCATGGCAGTGGCTGGCAGTCTCTCCCCCAGTCTTCCACTTCCCAGAATTCTCTTCCTCCTTGTCCTGCCTACCCTATCCTTCCTGCCTGGCTATTGACCAATCAGCACTTTATTTTACCCAATCAGAGCAACACATTTGACATACAGAACATCCCATAGCACTTCCCCTTTTCTTTTTTTCAAAAAGCAAGGTTTTAACTTTTATATAGTAAAATTACATATAACAAAAAAATTATCAAGCAAGAATTATAGTTACAATATCTAATCTATTTGTTTTGGCAAAATTAAACAAAATATTCTATCTATCCTATATTTGTGAGTCTAAGGTTTTTATATCTAACTTATCTTTTATCATAATTGAGGAAATTATAACGATCTAGTCTTCAACCACATCAAAGACCTCAGAAGGATATAATATTACCTGAGAATGGGGAGAAGGATGCAAGCAACTTCCGGGAGTCTTGCAGGGTAGACAGAGACAGATGGCAGCCTGGGCAGTCACCTAATGTTCCTTTGTAAAGTTGGGGCATTTGTCTTCAGCCCACAGGGCTAGAGTCTCTTGGTCACTTCTCTCAGTGTCCTATAGAATGTCTGGCAGTTTCCTCTGTGAAGCAGGAACCCAAAGGACCATTTTGTCAAGCAAAGTTCAGTGGTCATCTTTCTATGGGTCCTGCATGTCTAGTCTATGGGTCAAGCAGTCCAGGCAAGAACAGTTTCTTGCCCAAATGGCTATTTTGGCCAAGGTGAAGATAAACTCCATATGAAATGTCTTCAGTGCCCATCCTTCTCTATGAAGTAAATCGGTGCTGCCAGGAGAAGACATGTCTCACTGTTCAGAAAGTCTAAATTTTAAAAATATTTTAATGCCATATTCTGTAGGTCTTTGGAGTATTTGAAGATTACCTGTCTATCTGAAATATCTCTATGTATACCTAGAAGACTTAACTAACATGGCTATGAGTATGATTATCATAGATGATTAATTATTATTCCATTTTTAATTATCCATTACAATTTTAAATGAGCTGTACAAACATAATACCTTAAGAGTAGAAATATACACACAGTATAACAAAATTAACTTTAAGTTTGTATCAATAGACTAAAATGTATACCAATGTAAAACATTTCAAACAAGTTGTTCTTTAAAAGTAAGTTCATTAATCTACCCTTTCTTCCTATTATATCTATATCATATCCCCTTTTCTTCTTTAGAAAGAGATCACATTTATAATCAACCTGCTTTAAATAAAAATACTGTTTTTTTTTTCCTGTCCCACATCAGAGGGCTCTTCTGATTTGGGACATAAAAGTCTCTTAACCTTTCTTTTAGCAATATGTCTGGGTTTAGAGAAGGAGTGAGCCAATTCCATATCTAAAGCCAGCTTGATAATTTTGGGAAATTGGGCATAGTTTCTCTTACTACTTCCTGCTGGAGGGGGGCGCTGTATCTTATGGGGACACAAAGAAAATTTTAGGATTATGGAGTAGTCCATGAGGGTAAACCTCTGAGCCAGTTGCCTTGAAACCATTTTGGATGTTGGATCATCTGGGCCATGGTGTCCTCAGAGACCCTTCAGGTGGTCTTGGCTGATCAAACCTGATGTATCTTAATCTGGAACAAATCCACAGCCTCTGGCTTTCTGTAGAAACAAAAGCAGAGACTCTTTTCCAAAGCAACATATCCTTATATCCAAATTTTGAAGTCAAGGTACCTTTAAAATTTACATATTTGTTTAGCTCAACAGCTTTTACAATCAAATCTTTTTCTGTAGTTAAAAGTCCCAAAGACAACATAAACCAGATTCTCTGTGTAATATCCATCTTTGTAAGACTGAAATACCGCTGTGGCTGCTGGCTCCGCCCACCTCAGCTTCCCAACATGGCGGTGGTACAGTTTACCGCCAGCTCTGGGTCTGGAGCCATGTGTACCATCAACTATCAGAAGCAGTTCTATCAAAGCAGTGCATAGCCCAGAAACTTTTTTTTTTTTTAAACTAGCAAAGGCTAAATCTACCACGCAGCAGAGTAAAGTGCCGCTTGTAGATTCCTCATTCCCATCACACTGCAGGTCAGACGCACATGCCAGGAACCCGCCATAGTAGCTCAAACTGGCAGGCTGCAGCTAACTTGAGAGAGACAACTAGGAAGCTGTTTTTAGCACCATTTTAGAATCTTTTTTTCTCAGATTTTAAGTGGAAACTCTTGTCTCACATTGGGCGCCATTTGTAGTTAGAGTTTTCCTGCCTGGCCCACAGTCAGGACAAATCTCTCTTACCCACCAGGCCCATAGACACTCAGAACCAACCAAGTAAACACACAGAAACTTACATTGTTTAGAAACTGTATGGCTGTAGCAGGCTTCTTGTTATCTACTTCTTCTATCTTAAATTAACCCATTTCTATTAATCTATACTTTGCCACATGACTTGTGGCTTACTGGTGTCTTTACATGTTGCTTCTCATGGCAGTGGCTGGCAGTCTCTCTCCCAGCCTTCCACTTCCCACAATTCTCCTCCTCCTTGTCCTACCTACCCTATCCTTCCTGCCTGGCTACTGGCCAATCAGCACTTTATTTTACCCTAATCAGAGCAACACATTTGACATATAGAACATCCCACAGCAGTCCATCAACAGATGAATGGATAAAGAAATTGTATACTTGGTGATATTTTATTCAGCCACAAAGAAAAATAAAATGATAGTGTATGCCAAAAATAGACAGGACTGGAAATTATTATCTTAAGCAAAATTAGCGAGACTCAGATCGATAAATACTACATATTTTCTTACAGATGTGGATTTTTGAGAGGGTGGGGGAGAGAGAGAACAAGAACAAAAGTAATTGAGCAAGAGAGACAGAGAGAAAACATGCATGCATGCATGTGTATTTATAAGCCATGGAACTAGAAAGGGGACCATGAGAGGTGGGAAAGAAATAGTAAGGAAAAGGGGGGGGAGAAGGTACTGGAATAGCACAATGCACATGCTGTGATAGCAGGAGATATCTGCTAAGGGGAGGGAAACAGTGAGAGGGAGCCAGTGAGAGGGAGCCAGTGAGAGGGAGCCAGTGAGAGGGAGCCAGTGAGAGGGAGCAGTGAGAGGGAGCCAGTGAGAGGGAGCCAGTGAGAGGGAGCCAGTGAGAGGGAGCATTGAGAGGGAGCCAGTGAGAGGGAGCCAGTGAGAGGGAGCAGTGAGAGGGAGCCAGTGAGAGGGAGCCAGTGAGAGGGAGCATTGAGAGGGAGCCAGTGAGAGGGAGCCAGTGAGAGGGAGCAGTGAGAGGGAGCAGTGAGAGGGAGCAGTGAGAGGGAGCCAGTGAGAAGAAGCAGTGAGAGGGAGCCAGTGAGAGGGAGCCAGTGAGAGGGAGCCAGTGAGACAGGGGAGACAGTGGGCAGAAGCAGAAAAAAGAACAAAGTATGCGTGTATCTAAAAATGCCATGATGAAACTCCTTTCTTGATAGTCAAGTTTTAACATAATATAAATGTCCTGGATAAAAAGGGTCACATGTGGAAAATGTTTCAGAAACCCTGCTCTAATTCTGTTCTGATTATTGTTGCTATCTGTATGAACTTCTGCAAGTCACATAAGTGCTCTGTGTTTTCATTTCATGTCTATAAAACAGAAGTAACAAGACAGAGCCTGCTGTCGTCCTGAATGAACAGTTCATAGATAACATGCAGTGGATTGTGTTGCACATGGCAAACACTTGTGTGAGGATGGGAAGCTCAGCTTAATTTAGTTTGCACCATGTTGCCCAATTTTTAGGGAAAAAAAATCACTGGACTTTAATTCATATGTTGTCATTTTCAGATGAAAGCAGAAATACCTCTCAGTAATAATAATGCACACAAGGGAATAATTTTCATAACCTCACTATGAAATTCTGTTTGTTTGATATATTTTATGTTTTGATTTCATCCTACTCTCTTTTCTCACTGAATGTCTGACGCCGACCTCATTTTAGAGGAAGATTGCTATGTCAGTCACTTTTCTGTTCCTATGACAATGTGTCTGAGCAAACAATGTAAAGGAAGTAAAGGTTTGTCTTGGCTCACGGTCTTGGAGCTATCAGCCCCTGGTCAGCCAGTTCCATTGCTGTGGCCTGTGAAGAGGCAGAACATGATGGTGGAAAAAGGGGGAAGCCAAGCTAAGCAGAGGGACAGGAAGAAGACACCCCTTCAAAGTCCCACCCAGAAGGGCTGTTTCCCCCACCCTGGCCCTCCCCTGTAGCAGCCCACTCAGTGTGAACTGGCTAATGGATTATTCCTTCATTGAAGTTAGCAGTCTCACAAGCCAATCACCTCTCAAATAGCTCTGGGGACCATAACTTCTGCATAAGAACACTCTGGGGAAACACCTTATATCCAAATCACAATGCTCCTTTTAGCAAACATCCTAAATAATATTGCTTGCATGGTTAATGAGACCAACAGTGCAGTAATAAAAGTCAAGGACATAAAAAGTAGACAGAAGAGCTGAGAGAGGGCTCCAAATAGGAGTGAATGACTGAGGGTCTGTGAACAGAAAAGGTAGTGTTATTACCAGGTAATCGAGAGACACCACTTCTGGGGTTTACCCAAAACAGCAACCAGACCCTCAGTGAGGTTTCTGCACTCCCAAGTTCCTATTCACTGCAGCATTTTTCGCAACAGCCACTATGTGGGATCATCCCCCGTGTCCATCTGTAGATTATTAGCACATAAAGAAAGCGTGATTAGGGGGGAGGCACCTGGAGAGATGGCTCAGAGGTTAAGAACACTGGCTGTTCTTCCAGAGGTCCTGAGTTCAATTCCCAGCACCCACATGGTGGCTCACAACCATCTGTAATGAGATCTGGTGCCCTCTTCTGGCCTGCAGGGACACATGCAAACAGAACATTGTACACATAATAAATAAATAAATCTTTGAAACATAACATGAAGACATTTTAAAAAGTGAACTTGAGAAAAGAAAAAAAGTGGACTTCATTCAGAGTACATTTTGAATAAAAAACAAAAATGCACCTTCAAGAGCTAATATTCACATCATTTCAATCATCATACTGAAACTCCCATCTATTTCTGTTCAGCCTCAGAATCAATCTACAGACCAGCAGTCCTCAACCTGTGGGTCACAACACTTTTCCTCTGTGGAAACAGGTCTGTGTGTTTGACCTTTGTTACAGATATTGTTGATTTTATCTGTTAAGGACCAATTTTCTGTAACTGCAACAACATCCTCTATGTATTTTGTCTATAACAGTGGTTCTCAACCTTCCTAATGCAACTATTGGGGATACTGAAGTTACAGGTGTGGAGAGTGCAGGTGTGGCAGCTGTTAAGATGCTGGAGTTACAGGTGTGGAGAGTGCAGGTGTGGCAGCTGTTAGGATGCTGGAGTGCAGGTGTGGCAGATGTTAGGATGCTGGAGTTACAGGTGTGGAGAGTGCAGGTGTGGCAGCTGTTAAGATGCTGGAGTTACAGATGTGGAGAGTGCAGGTGTGGCAGCTGTTAAGATGCTGGAGTTACAGATGTGGAGAGTGCAGGTGTGGCAGCTGTTAAGATGCTGGAGTTACAGGTGTGGAGAGTGCAGGTGTGGCAGCTGTTAAGATGCTGGAGTTACAGGTGTGGAGAGTGCAGGTGTGGCAGCTGTTAAGATGCTGGAGTTACAGGTGTGGAGAGTGCAGGTGTGGCAGCTGTTAAGATGCTGGAGTTACAGGTGTAGGGAGTGCAGGTGTGGCAGCTATTAAGATGGTGGAGTTACAGGTGCATGCCCAGCTTTTGTGTGGGTTCTGGAGACTCAAACTGGGATCCTTTCATTTTCTCAGCAAGCACTTTAACCACTGAGCCATCCTCTGAGGTCCAGAATAAGCACAGCAGGGCAACTGCACATATGAACACGCATCAATAGTGACAGTGCACACACCCCTCACGCAAGCTCAAGTCAGACCAAATCCTACCCTGGGGGGCGGGCGGGGGCGGGGAGTATGTGTAAAGTCCCATCCCTAGCTGAGAAGCTATCAGAAATTGATAGCTGCTAGAAATGGACATTCAGTTTTCTTGAAGTGTGTCACCCAGAATAGGTTGAGCCAACTCCAGCGGAAGACTACCCATCCAAGAATCTATGGGCAGCACAAACTGGATTGATGGAGGGGAGGGGGGGGACACACAAAATTAGGTGGATAGCAAAAGGAGGAACAAGGAGGAGAAGAATACAATCACAACACATTGCATGAAATTCTAAAAGAACTAATAATAAAGAATGTAAAGTAGTGTAGCCATTTTGAAAAAAAAAAACAACAATGATAATAACCAGAGTGCCTGAGATGGCTCAATAGGGGAAAAGTGCTTGTGTTACCCAAGCCTAATGACCTGAGTTGAATCCTCAGGACCCAATCAATGGCAGAGGAAGAGAAGAATCTCCAGCAAGCTGTCTTCTGACCTCCCATGCTGGCACCGTGCCCCGCCCCCCCATGGTCTGCGTGCTGGGCCCTTACAAACAAGTAATGTAAGGAAAAGGTTTTAGTTGGTTTGTTTAATTAAGTAAAGAACCGTATAGTGGTGCTAATCTCTGTATTCTTCACTACAGACAAGAGGTGGGAGTCACTCAAATGTCCTTCAGCAGATGAATGGACATACAAACGTGGTCTTTATGTCCAGAGGCATGTTACAGAATACAGAAAAACAGACCATCTCGTGGCAAACCATGGACGGGCTTTCCAGGACATTATGGTAACCAGATGCATGGCTTTGATGCCACTGGAAGCGTCCTGTCACTGTGTGGGTGGGCCTTGTTGTCACATTCAATCTGCTGAGGCAGCTAAGCATGTCAACTGTTCACGACGAGGTTAAATTGCTGGCACTACCAAGGCCATGTCTGCTGAGAGCCAGATGGGGACAGACGGGCTGAAGTAATCTGGAGAATGACCTGCCACAGGCAGCCTCTTTTGTAATAGAGATGCTGGGGGGATTGGAGTCATCATTTTTGGGGACTTGTTTGCTCTTGGAGATGTTCTAAGACCCACACATACTGCCGTGGAGCCCTGACCCCTTCTCTCTAATTGCCTGGACTCCAAGTGACCAGCTGCCTGGACTGCTTGGAGGGAAATCCCGAGGCTGCAGTAACTGGCTGCTGGCTTCACTTCCCAGGCCATACCGCCCCCGGCTGTATGGACCTACTGGCCTGCTGGCCTCTTCCCTGCTGACTCTCAGCATTGCTGTAACTGCCTCATGCCTGCTCTGTTTGTCTTTCCAGAGCTTGATAGGAAATAGCATTATATTTAGCAATACATCTTGGGGTCTCTTAGAACGTAGCACTAGGAGCTGTTAGCATCTGCAGTCAATAACTAGCAAAAGTTTGACAGCAAGCCATGTACACAGAGGCAGGTCCAATATGTCCTTCTTGCCCCACCTGGGAAGGAAGAGGATGACAGGGAAGAGCTGACACCAACATCCTCCCTGAGTCCACTTACCTGTTCCTGTCCCAACAACCTCTCCCCACCACTGTTCTACATACAGGACAATGTGTTTTTTCTTCAACTAAAAACCTACTCAATAATGGCTCAGCCGCTGGGTAACTGCAATTCACATTTACAACAGCAGGTGGCACTAGCACCATATCTATCTAGTAATACATTGAGTTTGCTTGGCTTTCTTTTTTTTTTTTTTTTAATAATGAATTCTGCAAACAGCATTTCTTTTCCAAGAATAACAACATTTCCTCCTTGATCTGTTAATTTTTGTTATTCCTCCGTAACAGCATGCTATTCCTTCAAACTTTCATAAGCTCTTTTCAGTAATATAGAATGTATTACTGCTATTCAAAAAACCACAGGCACCAAATGCTATGGACTGATTTCCTGAAATCTACAAACCTGTTCAGAGGCTTATTTCTCTCTCTCTGTAACTTGTTCTTGAAATCTGACAGTCTTTTTATATGGCAAGGAGACAAGAATATTCCATATCTGTGGTCTTCTCTAATCCTAAGAAATGTCATACCATGCTTTCTAGGATGTCACAGGACGTGTGTTTACTAAACACATGTTTATTAGAAAGTTCATACAGTGCTGACTGAGAGCATCCCCCTGTTGCTTGGTGGACAGGTTTCTGGGTCATTTAACAACACTGGGAATCACATTTTCGAGTTAGATCTTTCACGCTCTCACAAGTATCTTCCTATATGTAGTGTCCTATGCTGCTGCCTCTGTGACTGACATCAGCTCCTTCTCCATCTGCCCAGGAAGTCACAGGTGAGCTGAGGGTCCCTCTTCCACTGGGTTTCGGTTTGGGCACCCAGTCAGCAGGAGAAGGATGATCACTGAGAGTCCATGCTAGGAAAACTCCGTGCAAAATCTATTATGCAACCACTGTGGTCTCACTTGTGACCAGACTTCCGTGGTGTGTGCAGAAAAGACGATGCTGACACAGATCAGGACGACACCCCAACCACAGCGTCAGGGCCGTCATCTCACACTGGGTAGGAAGGTGAAGGCTCAGGCCCCGTGAATGCCTTATATGGAGGTCATGGCATCAACTTTGCTGGAAGACTTCAAAATGACACCTAGCATCATCACAAGGCTCCCTTCCACCCCGGGGAGCTCCCAGTGACAAACAAAAACCAAACTGTCTAACTCAGTCTGCTTAGACCCTTCCGTAACAAATCAAGGGATAGCCTTTGGCAGTCACAGTGTCTGCCACAGTTATTTGTGAGAGGAACAAAATCTGCAGCCATTGAAAGATCATGCATTTCAGCACAGTAGAGCTCATGAAAGGGCTGGGGTGTGTGTCTGTGTGTGTCTGTGTCTGTGTGTCTATGTGTGTCTGTGTGTGTGTGTGGTTGTGGGTGTATGTATGTTGGTACACATGGGAGGGAGTGCATTAAAATGAATGTTTTTGTCATGTAACATGTGGTATTTTATAAAGAAGTTTATTTCTCATGGCTCTGTGGAGAAGCCAAGTGTACAAGGCCAGCCCCTGGCAAGGAAATCCACTCTGTGTCATGGGGCAATGGGAGGAAATCCAGCAGAGCCAGAGAGAAAAGCTCTCACACTTTCAGAAACTGCTGTCTATCATGATATGGATGCATTGTTAAACGCAGAGCTTCCGTGAGCTAACCACCTCAATACTGTTACCATGCCATTCAGTTTTCACTGGAATATTGGAAGGGACCCATGACTTGCATGTGATTTTGATTCATTCAAGGATGTTATTGATTCAGTTACGTCTGTCATCAGCAAGTAAGGACAATTTGGTCTACTCGGATTCATGCTATCCCTGTCTCTGACTTCCTTGTTTGATATAGCATCTTGGATCCCACACTGGCTCTAGAGGATCCTGCACCCCAATCTCTTTCTTTCTCAGTTTTTATTTGGGGGGATGGTTAAGACAAGCCTGGCCTCAAATTCATGCTGTAGCAAAGGGTCTTATTTGTTTATTTATTTGTTTGTTTGTTTGTTATGTTTGGTTTTTTGAGACAGAGTTTTTCTGTGTAGTTCTGACTGTCCTGGAACTCATTCTGCAGACCAGGCTGGCCTTGAACTCAGAGATCTGCCTGTCTATGCCTCCCGAGTACTGGGATAAAAGGTGTGTGCCAGCACTGTCTGGCTCTAGTCAAGCTAATATAGCCAAAGCTACATTATGATACTCCTACCTCAAGGACTGGGATTTACAGATGTGTGGGACTTACAGTTACTAGAATTACAGATGTGTACCACCATCTTTATTAATATGTGGCCATGTTAGGCACGGTTGTTGTTTGTTTTGGTCACAGTGACAATACCTGAGGGGAACCAGTTCAAGGGAGGAAAGATTTAGTCTAGCTCACAGTTGTCCTGGTCCACTGGATCCCTCATTCCTGGCCTACAGGGAGGCAGACTATCATGGTGTAGAGCAAATCAGCTCGCTCATGGCTGAGAGTAAATAGAGACAGACAGAGAAGGGGCAAGATGGCCATGTCAAAGGGTGATTGTAGTCATTTACTTCCTCCAAGAGGCCCCCAACTCTTAAGTTTGCCATTGTCACCGTAAGAGTATGAATCTATAAAGTGACCAATCCTGTGAGGTGAACAGATTTCATAGGAACAAGAGAGAAGACACCAACTTCCCACAATCCTCTTGGGAAGTAGGCCCTCAGGACCTTGCCATCCCAATCCCCAACTGGCCCTCCATCTTAGAGGTCCCACTACCTCCCAGTAGAATTGAGCTGAGGACAAAGCCTTTAGCACATGGCCTTTTGTGGAACATCCTGGAAACCAGAGTAAACGTCTTTTACATGTCTCAGCTGACCCTTGGACTTGTCTCTATTGACTTTCTGATAAGATACCAATTGACAAAGTTCTTACCATTCTCCTACTAGAGTAAAACTCATTAATTCATTCTGTACTGCTCTTTCCACACACTGCGTGATGAAATTCACTAATATTTTATTCTGGATCGCTGCTATAGTGGTGTTTCTGGGGTATATACATTTCTATTTCTGTGCCATAGATTTTAACAAGTTTTGCTCCTGGGGTGTTGGGAACAGAAGGCTGTAAGGGCCTGTTGATGCTTAGACAACACGGTGCTGAGATGCATCCCTGGTATGAGTTAGTTAAAATATGGCTGACACTGGACATCCGGGGGGTTGTGAGTCAACCCTGTTTGTCTAGGGAACCCCAAATATAAACAGTGATGTAATCTGTTATATAACCATTCTTGGCAGAATGTCACCTTTGTGTGGGTTCTGTATAAATATAGCCTCCATGTCAGGGGCTGAGACTTGAGACTTTGCCTTCACCAGCCTCTGTCTGTCTGTCTGTCTGTCTGTCTATAGGCCTGTGTGCCTACCTACGTGTAGTCTGTTTGCTATATAGATGTTTACTAGTGTTTGCCTGGATGCCTGCCAATGTCTGGCTGTATTAGTGGCCTTCACCCAGAGTGAATAAAATGTCTTATCTGTCTACAGTTCCTCAAATCCTTAACTTTCCAACCTTCCTTGACCCTCCTTTCCTGGCATCTGAGCATGGACCTCACACAGGGTTATGCTAGTTTCAAAAGATAAATTAGGAGATTTCTCATCTTTTTCTTCGAGGTAGTGTGGTGGTTTGAATGGGAACTCTCCCCAGCCCCCATAGGCTAGGGTATTAGAACACTTGCTTCCCAGTTGGTGCTGGAGATACAGGTGGTGCAGCCAGGATGGAGGAGATGTATCGCGGGGGTGGTGGGGGTGGGGGGGGGGGGGGGGGGTGGTGTGAGGTTACATAGCCTCACTAGTTCTCTCTCTCTCCCTCCCTCCCCCTCTCTCTGTCTGTCTCTCTGTCTGCCTCTCTTTCTCCCCATCTCTGCTTCAAGCTTCTGTTTGAGGTGTGATTTCTCAGCTCCCTCCTGCAGCCACCACGCCTCTGCCTTGCCTCCCTGCCATGATGGACCCTTACCCTTCTGGAATCACAAACTAGAATAAGCCCTTTCTTCCCTAAGTTACTGTTGGTCATGGTGTTCTATCATATCAGCAGAAAAATATGTGGCACAGAGAGTAAATACTGTGTTTAACTGACTTATTTTTCAAGTATACAAAAGTATTTGCTTATCTGGTTAGGCATATTCTTTAGAAGCAGTATTTTTACTCCAATGTCTTCTAGGCTGTTTAGTTAGCTTGGGCTTGAGTTTTCTATTTTTCGGCTCAATTTTCTTTATTTTCATTTCCCAGTGAATTGTTTGACATTGTGATTTTTTGTTTTGGTTTGGTTTGGTTTAGGTTTTTCAAGACAGATTTCTCTGGATAGCAGTCCTGGCTGTCCTGGAACTCACTCTGTAGACCAGGCTGGGCTTGAACTCACTGAGATCTGCCTGTCTCTACCTCCCAAGTACCACGGCCTGGCTTACATTGTGATTTTTACAATATATTTTATAAAACCTGTACATGACAGTCTTACATACTCCGATTTCTCCACACCTGTGGTTCTAGAGCCTTCTTAGTTCTGACTATGTGTGCTTGTGTCTTCCTTTTGTTCTTGTGTCTCTTCCTCCTCTTCTTCCTCCTTTTCCTCGTCTTCTTCAACAAGGTCTCTTTATGTAGCTCTACCTATCCCAGAACACACAGAGATCCTCCTGCCTCTGCCTCCCACATGCAGGGATCAAAGGTGTGTGCCCACACTCAGTCTTTTCCCTTTTATTCTTGAATGAATTCCCTAAACCATTCATTCATCTTATTAGTATGCTTCTACTTCAAACAGGTTATAGAGGGTTGAGCTTACTATGTGGCCACTTGAATTTTCCTGTTGTTCGCATTCTGGGGACACAGTGGGAGTGTTCCTTCTCCTTCGAGTTTTTAATACCAGGTTGAAGAGTTCCATCATTTGCACCAAGGCAAAGAATTACAAGAGCAATCCACAAAGAAGCAGACTGACTCAGAGAGACCTGTTTGCCAAATCAAAGGAAAAATAAAAATCACCTCCCAGTGCCAGCGTCTGCCTGGCACTTGGGTGTGCCGAGACCTCATTTAACGAGCACAGACATTAACACATAGATCACTTCTAAGTGGAGTTTGCATCCAGGAAGAACTGAAGTGAGTTAACTCTCCTCTTCAGCAGCTCTCTGCAGATGTGGCATGCAATGTTTAAGGAAACAAACCCCTGAGGTGTAATACACCAGGAGGGAAGGGCCTGTTTAAATAAGAACATTATGCCACAGTAAGATGACTAAGAAAACTACGCCAGAAGTTGCTCCGCTGAGTAAGGTGTTTGCTGAAAAGTACTTAGAGACCGTGGGTTATCTTGGAAGAAATGGGTTGAGGAGGCCAGCCCAAATATGAGCAAAGGACTTGGATGAAGCTGCATCTTGAGAATGGAGTCTGCGGAGGCGCATCATTGTTCTACCGATCATTGCCCGCATCCCGACCTTGGTCTAGTTTACACTATTAAAGGGCTTTTGCAAGCACACCGTTTCAAAGAGCACCTTCCAAGATAAGGGAATTCAATCTCTTGACATGCAAATTATCAGCCCCTAAAGCTGTGAGTCACTTTTATAGTGTCTGTAACAACTCTACCCTAGCTGCCCTTTCTCCCGAAAGGACACAAAAAATTTAAAACAAACAAACATGACTTTTAGGGAAAAAGAGCAGGTGAGGGTACCAAGTAGCCTTTTCAGGCCAGTTGATCATGACAGCTCTTACTCTGCTTTCCAAGCCCCTTCCGGTATTTCTGAAGGACCCCAAGCCATTCTTTTCAGGGCTCCTCACAAAGCATTCTGGGTACTTGATTTTCTTCTGCCCTAACCTTAACCAGGTGATAGCACCCCCATCCATCTGGCCCTTCCGGACTCCTGGTCTCCTCAGGCGTATTGTGACATTTCCTTCTAGCACCATCCCCTATTCTGAGTGGCAGTGTTGGGGTGGGGTGTAGGGGCACAACTGAGATGCTCCAGTCTCCACTAGAGGTGTTTGATGTGGTTACTAAAGCACTCTCGTGTGCGCCCCCGTCTCACAGAGGTCTGGGTTTTAATCTACAGTTCATTCTGTATAGACTTCAAAGGGGCTTGTTCAGAAGACAATAAAAACTAGCAAAAAAAATGGATTCTTAAAATGGATTCTTAGAAACGCCACGTTCCCTGTCCTGCCCCAACCCCACTACCCTACCCTCTCTGTCTCTCTCATTGAGAAAGGGTTTTGTTACAGGGGCCAGGCTGCCCTGGAATTGCAATTCTACCTGCTTCTACCTCCCAAGTTCTGGGATTACCTCTGCACCACCTTTTCCAGAGTCCCTGTCCGGGGATTTCTAAGTTAACTGCTACTACTTAGGATTCTCCCCCCCCCCCCCACCCCCACCCCCACCCCGTGACCCTCATGCAAATACTTCCCATGAGAAAGTTCCAGTACAAGCCTCCTTCTCCTTCGTCATTCTCTTCCTCTTGGGTGTTCTAGCCCTCCCACCCACCTAATGGGTGGCCATCCTGGTTTGTTTTAGGGTACGGCTGTGGGAGTCGTTGATAAACTAAGGCCTGAGGGCCGAGTCGGCTTATCTGCTGCTTTCACAGAGCCTGGAGTTACAAATGGCTTTCACTTTCCTAAATGACTGGGAATAAAAATCCGAAGAAAGATATGTGGTGGGTATTGTGTTCCTTGAAATATTGTGTGTTCCCCGAAATAAACATATCTGGGGTCAGAGAACAGACAGCCACTAGAACAGAGCCAGAAATGGTGGCTAGAAAATGGGAAGAGTAAGCCATAACAGAAGTTGGGCGGTGGTGGTACACACCTTTAATCCCAGCACTTGGGAGGCAGAGCTAGCCAGATCTCTGAGTTCAAGGCCACTTTAGAAACAGCTAAGCATGGTGACACACGCCTTTAATCCCAGGGAGTGGGGGCAGAAAGAAAAAGGTATATAAGGCGTGAGGACCAGGAACTAAAGAGGAAAAGGCATGTAGTTAGTTAAGCTTTGGAGCAACACAGTTCAGCTGAAATTCATGTGGAGGAGGACTCAGAAGCTTCCAGCCTGAGGAAACAAGATCACCTGAGGAACTAGCAAGGTGAGATAGCTGTGGCTTGTTCTGTGTCTCTGATCTTCCAGCAATCACCCCAATAACTGGCCTCGGGTTTGAGTTTTATTAACAAGTACCTTTAAGATTCCTACTATAAAGATATTTCATGCCTGGGAAAATTATGTGAAATTCAGATACAAATAAGGTTTTATTGAAACACTGCTGTACTCCTTCATTTGCATGTTGACTGTGCCTGCTTCCCTGTTGTGACTGCACAGTCAGGTCATGGTTACCAGGTGGTGGCGGCAAACATCTTTAATCCCAGCACTTGGGAGTCAGAGGTAGACGAGCGATGTGAATTCGGGGCCAGCCTGGTCTACAGAGCCAGTTTCAGGACAGTCAGGACTACACAGAGAAACTATCTTGGAAAAACAAAACAAACCAAAAACAAAATCCCTATGGTCAACAAAGGTATGGACACACATGCATGTGAACACACACACACACACACACACACACACACACAACCTTTTCCAGAAAAAGGCCAATGACCTCTGGTTTCCAGCAGGGCCCTGAATCAGACCGCTTGGTCTGGATTTACTTCTGCCTGCCTGACAGGAGTTAGCTGTGCAGGCCATTTCCTCCATCTTCGAAACCACCACGTCCACATTTGTAAGGTGGAGACAAGATATAGTCACTCACTGGCCAGCACTGGGGGTGACGCAGGCAGGTGGATGCTTGGCCACGCACTTTCCGTATTGTTCCATCACTGGCGAGCACAGAAACTGAAATTGTTCCGATACTAAATACAAATTCTAGCCCAAGCTTTTGTTTTCCTGACAAAGTGACAGGAAGAAAAGTCTGCTGACTATGACTGTCACGGAGACAATATAGTCCAAGTGTCACAGGGACCAAGGACTGCTGGGGAGCCTTCACTCCTACCACAGATAAAGGTCAAGTTTAAGCAGTTTCCAGCCTGTGCTCATAGCCCATGAGTTTCCCATATTTATGTCCGAATTTTCATTGCTATCTCATTTTTGAAGTTTTTTAAAAATTTATTTAATTATTACGTATACAGTGTTCTGTTTGCATGTATGCCTGCACACCAGAAGAGAGCACCAGATCTCATTACGGATGGTTGTGAGCCACCATGTGGTTGTGGGGAATTGAACTCGGGACCTCTGGAAGAACAGCCAATGCTCTTAACCGCTGAGCCATGTCTCCAGCCCTTGAACAGTTTTCCTAAGTTTGTTTTATCGTTTATTTTTGTGGTATGTGTGTGTGCCAGCATAAGTATATGTGTACCACATGCATTCAGAAACCCACAGAGGCGAGAAAAGGATGTCAGATGCTCTGGAACTGGAGTTACAGGTGGTTGTGAGCTACCAGGTGTGGCTGGGAAGAGAACCTAGGTCCTCTGCAAGAGCAGTAAGTGCTCTTGACCACAGAACCATCTCTCCAGCTCCTATTTTTGTTTTTTGAGACTGGGTCTCATGTATCCTAGGCTGGCCTCGAACTCCTGATGCTCCTACCTCCATCTCCTGAATGCTAGGATTACAGGTATGTATGACCATGCCATATTTTAAGAATGTATAAAAAATGTTTAAAGTATATACATGGACCTTTCAAAAACTATACATAATATTTTAAAACTATATAAATGGAGTTATTTTTTAATCAAAGAGCTTTCATTCACCTCACACGGCTGTGAATCTGTTATCATTTTCAACGAACTATGGATTAATTTAAAAATCTGTGTATGTGTTTATGTGTGTGTACACATTCATATGTGTGAGTGCTGGTGTGTATCACATGCACATGTAGATAGATGTCAGTGAGAACTTAGAGAATCTTGATTGTCAGTCTCCACCTTGTACCTTGTATAAATTGGATCTCTTGTGGTTTTCTGCTAGCTGACATGCAAGCTTCAGGGGAACCTTCTGTCTCAACCTCCCATCCCCTTATAGAGACCCTGGATTACATACAGCACACCACTGTGTCATGTCCCCCTATAGAGACCCTGGATTACATACAGCACACCACTGTGCCATGTCCCCCTATAGAGACCCTGTAGATGTATCCGTCTTGTTAAATAAGAAACACAGAGCCAATTGCAGAGTTAAAAGCCAAGAGGTCAGAGCAATAGCTGAGAGCTGAAAACCTTACCCTTCACTGCTGCTGCTGTCTTTCTTCTCCACAAGAGAGCTACTTCCTGTGTCCTGTCTTTTATAAAGACTTTCTGTTCTGCCTTCTCGTTGGTTGTAAACCCAGCCACGTGACCTCCTCGTCACTGCCTGTCTGTACAGACCTCCAGGTCTTCTATGGTTGGTATTGAGATTAAAGGCATGTGTCACCATGCTGGCTGTGTCCTTGAACACACAGAGATCCTGCCTAGCTCTGCCTCCCAAGTGCTGGGATTAAAGGCATGCACTACCACCACCCAGCTTCTGCTATGGCTTGCTCTGACCCCAAGGCAACTTTATTAATATACAAATAAAATTACATTTCAGTACAAATAAAATATCACTATATTTCCCCTCTTCTATTTTAATAAAAAGAAAAAAAAGGAAAAAGTTATAACTAATATAAGGAAAACTATATACAAAAGTACAATGACTATATACCATATATACACGCAATAAAAACCTAAATAATGTCTAGTCCATTTGTATTTGACAAATTCAGAGAAAATAATTCCATTATCTATCCTATTTTGGTAAGTCCAAAATGTACCTGATTCATTTTCTATCCTAACTTATATTACTAACGGAACTGTCTTATAACATCTTTCAAATTTATACACTTACACCTCTAGTGAGTTTCTTTTCTGAAATTCTTAACAAGAAAAACAATAACTATAACTAACCTATCTTCAACTCCCTCAGAGACTCAAGAAGGAAATAATACTACCCAATAAAAAATAAAAACAGGAAGTGCATGCAAGCAGCTTCCAAAAAAAAATGTGAGTTGACAGAAACAGCCAGCTGCCTGGACAGTCACTTGAGGTTTCTCCGCAGTGTTGGGGCATCATCTTCAGCCTATAGGCTTAGCGTATCTGACAGACTCATTTGTGAACTAGGTTGTATACAAGGTCAACAATTTGACCTCACATTTGGTGAGAGCAGTCCATGTACCAGAAACACCTGAATTCCATTAGCGTCATGTCATGATTCAGGATTTTAAATTCTGGAAATTATTGATGTTTTTTCTTCAATTCAGCTGTCCATTTTTCTTGGCTGTGTATATGTGGCTTCATCTCGGCATCCCGTTCTTCTCCACATCCCTCTAAATGCCAGTCTTCTATTGAGAGGGGTGAGCTTAGTTATTCTTCAAGAATAACTGTTTCATCTGCTGTTCCACTGCACATCAGAAGCCATTGGCCTACTGCCTGTTTCAGCTGCCTTCAAAGAAAAGGGCACGGTACCTTTTACAGATTGCAAAGGCCACTCACTTCAGGGATGGTGCCATATTGTCCTGGCTTCAGAAGATGCCTTTTGATAAAGCCACAACCACACTTGTTTTGGCAAGAATCGGTAGTCCTTGGTTTCATGTCCTGTCTGTCCTGTTTGTCAGCAGTTGATTTGAGGATACTTTGTTGTCCAGTGTCTAACTTTTGCCACAGTGAAAGTTAGCTCCATATGCAGTTTCTTCAATGTCCATATTATCTCTGAAGTAGATTAGTACTGCCAGGAGCCAACATGTCTCATAGTCAAAAAAGAAAAAATCCTAAGTTATTAAAACATTTTAAATGCCATATTCTGTAGATCTCTGAAGGGTTTGAAGATGACCTGTCTATCTAAAATATATCTGTTCGATCTTGAAAACACACCTAATATGACTACAAGTTCGATTGTAATGTCTAACTACTAACTTTCATTTCTATATATACTAATAGTTGGTAACAATAACATTCAAGGATTAGCAAATTGCATTACATTGTTAAATGAATGGTATAAGTACAATATCTCAAGCAAGATTAGAAATATGTGTATGGCATATATATAATTTGTATATACTATAAAACAATCCAATCCAATGTAAAGTATTTAAAACTAGCTGTCTTTTTCTTTTTCTCTTTTTTATAGTGATATTTTATTTGTACTGAAATGTAATTTTATTTGTATATTAATAAAGTTGCCTTGGGGTCAGAGCAAGCCATAGCAGAAGCTGGGTGGTGGTAGTGCATGCCTTTAATCCCAGCACTTGGGAGGCAGAGCTAGGCAGGATCTCTGTGTGTTCAAGGACACAGCCAGCATGGTGACACATGCCTTTAATCTCAATACCAACCATAGAAGACCTGGAGGTCTGTACAGACAGGCAGTGACGAGGAGGTCACGTGGCTGGGTTTACAACCAACGAGAAGGCAGGACAGAAAGTCTATTTAAAAGACAGGACACAGGAAGTAGCTCTCTTGTGGAGAAGAAAGACAGCAGCAGCAGTGAAGGGTAAGGTTTTCAGCTCTCAGCAATTGCTCTGACCTCTTGGCTTTTAACTCTTGGCTCTGCCTCCAGAGTGCTGGGATTAAAGGCGTGTGCCACCTCCGCCTGGCCAAGTCTTCACTCTTACTCAGTAAACACTGAACACTTCACTGCTGAGCTATCTCCCTAAACCACCAACAAACTAACAATTTCTTAATGTTCGTATCATCAATCTGCTTCCCTAGGCAGCCTCATCTCATGTAGATGTCTGCAACAAGGAACATCCTAGAAATAAAACTAAAAGTGTCTTGTTTGGTTGCTTAAGAGGCATAAATCTTCCCACGAGGGGGTCAAGAGGAATGGCATAAAAACAAGGTTATTCTCTCCCTAACTATCAGGGTCCATGTCCTACCCAAGTCCAGGTAGTCACGCTGAAGATGGATCCAGTGATGACCAGCATCTGCACCATTGGGAGGTACAGAGTAGAGATTGATATGAGAATCTCCAGGGTGTATGACAAAGTGTTTCTGGGGCTCAAAAGATAAGCTTCATTGTCCTGTTCAGCTCAGGGGTTCCAAATTCCAATGCATGACCTGCTCTATAGTATTGGCCTGTAAATGCCCACAAATCTCTGCTTAGAACCATAATCATTTATTTTTGTTTCTCTTTATTTATTTTTGGTTTTTTGAGCTAGGATTCCTCTGTGTAGCTCTGGCCATCCTGGAACTTACTCCAGAGGCCAGGCTGGCCTAGAACTCACGGAGCCCTGCCTTGCCTCTGCCTCCCTAGTGCTGGAATTAAAGGTGTGCACCACTCCCAACCCAGATCCAATAATCATTTGCATTCCTTATCATTTTGTGTAGTTCTAGCAGCAACTTACTTCTCATTTAGAAAAACAAACAATTCCCCAAAACTGTCCTTAACAGAATCCATATATTCTTCTAAGAAAGTTGTGTCAGGCAGACTTGGTAAAATAAACCTGATCAATGAGGAAAGTAGAGTCCTGGCCAGCTGTCTTGGTGTCCTATATTAGAACTGTCAGGGATAGCTCCAGAATTCAGGCCAATCAAGCTAGCCTAGAAATTCATTTCTCCTCATCTCTTCCTCTGGAGCTCCTGAAAGCACAGATGCAAGCATTCTCGTGTGCTTGAGGTGCGGGTATTCTTACGGGCTTTGGAATCTAATCTAAGTATCTGTAATTGTGGAGTACGCTTCATGGTTTGGCTTTTTTTTTTTTTCTGAAAAGGCACCAGAAGGAAAAAGGAAAGGCTAATTCTGGGAAACGGGCTGTTATTCCACCTACCCATCTGGTCAACTCTCTAATTTTAAACCTCATTTTAATAACAAGACTTTGAATAGCTGTGCTTTCATGATTTAAATGGATGTTCAAACTGGGCTACAACCATCTGATATAACAAGTGGGTGGACTTCAGTCTGCAGAGGGAAAAGAATAAACACTGGAAGTGGTGATAAAGGTTTTCCATTGTCCTCCAACTGTCTTAAAAAGCAGTCATTGCCAGTGCTTGACATCTTAGAATCCAAATTCAAATACAGAGTTTTGGAACTAGCTTATGACTACGGAGAGTGAGCTGGTTGAAATGGTTTTGGTTAAAAGGATCAACACTATAGTGTGTATTAAACTTAAAATAGATACTCAAAGACCATCAATTTCTCTGCACACAGGTGACTGAGGGGAACTCAGAAGTCCCGGCTCCACAGCAGCCCAGACCTCTGTTCTAGACCAAGGTTGACAGCTGGTAAAGGTCCAGGGCGAGCTGTGGCTTGGCTGTGGGTGAGGAAGTAAATCCTAGGAAGTAGCCAAAGGTAGGAAGTAAACTTTGATCCAAAACAGAAGGTACAAACCAGGCAGGTATCACAGACCAACAAACAAAAAACAGTAGCTGTGTTCACCAGTTCTCCAAGCTCCGAGTCTTGGGAGTCATGACTCTTCACTGACTTTGTCTCACACCCCAAAGCCAAGCTCTGTACAGACTGTGTGTACACAGTGTGAGGAAAGATTCCGAAATAACAAAAACCAAAAACAACAAAACATAAGCACATCTTTTTGTCAGGCTTTTTCCAGAAACACATGCTAGGAAAGCAAAGAGGCCTTAAACCTCACGGAGCACCCTTCTTTGCTCCCACTGTCTTCCTGCTGCAATGCCTTTCAGTTTGTGCCGAGAACTTTTCACAGTCGCCTACCATCTCCAGCTGTCTTCACGGACTGGCATCCTTGGCCCTTGCAGACAGGGTTGGACAGTGTCTGGCATCCCCACCAAGCCAAGCTCAAAAACTCCAGAACTTCTTTGTAATAACACAGGAAGTCCTCATCCTGGTCACGGCCCTCCTTCACCACTCCACATCAGCCTCGTGAGCCAGGTTCTCCTCTGTTTTACTCAGATCACTCACGGTCCAAGATTCTTTGCCAGTTGGGAGCCTGTTAGACCTGCTCGGTGGCCTCTGCATTTGCTGTGCAGGCTGACCGGAACACTTCCTCCTTTATTGTGGGTCATCCTCACTTCCTGCAGCTCTGCCCTTCAATCTCCTCTTATCTTCTCAGAGGCCTTTCCAGACTGCTCTCTGTAAATCCATGGCACCCACACTCCCCATGCTCCTTGCGAGGGTTCCTCTCTGCAGGCCGAGCCTCCTGTAGCTAGCATGCATTTATGTCTTCTTGTCTTCCTTCCTTCACCAGCTGTGTGAAGGTAGGGGTCTCACTCACCTCACTACTGAACCGCTGTTCCAGGAACAATGCCCAACACATAGTAGGTCACTTATAGAAGAAGGAATAAGAAATTACATAGTCTGGGTGCTTAAGTTGATCATGATGTCATTGACCAAGGAGAAGTTATTTTGGGGACATGGTGGGGATCTTTGTGGATGTCAGGTCTACAGTGATGGAAATATGTCTTGCTGTGTATTATGCATAGATTCTTATTGGAACTCTTTTTTCTTTTTAAATTTTTAAATTATTTATTTATTTATTTACTTACTTACTTATTTAGGTTTTTCGAGACAGGGTTTCTCTGTGTAGCTTTGTGCCTTTCCTGAAACTCGATTTGTAGACTAGGCTGGCCTTGAACATACAGAGATCCACCTGCCTCTGCCTCCCGAGTGCTGGGATTACAGGCGTGTGCCACCACCACCCAGCTCTTTTTTTATTTTTTTTAAGAGTGTTTCTTACACATTTTGGTTTTTTTCTTTTCAGAACTCTGTTCAGTACAGTAGCTCAGTTTGTAATGTGGCTGATTGTTTTCCTGTTGTTTAGATTCTTTGGTGATTTTATATTTTTTAAACATTCAGTATTAAGTACACAGTGAACATTTATTTTTAAATTACAAAAGTAATAAGTGACACATTATGTAATGGTGTTTAACTTTGAGTTTTCCCCTCATAAAGAATAAAAACTGACATTTAAAATGAGATGTAACTGAACCACTTTAAGGAAAAAGGCCGGAGCAGGGTCATTAATAGGTACCTATTTTGTTTCTCTTATCCAGGACTCCAAGTTCGGGACTTACTTTCTAGGGAGGAAAACCAGGATTAAAAAGCTATTCGGGCATGGTCTGCAAACAATACCAGAGCTCACTCATCTCTAATCAAGCATTATATTGTCTTTTACGGCGTGTTTTAATCTCATGTTCTATTCTTGCCAGGTCCTAAACTGGCAAGAAAGCCTCCACAGACTCCAAGAACAACACAATTTCTCGCAAGAGGTATTTTTTCAGATGGCGAAGCTAACTGGCCATTTAGTCTGAAATTTTACTACTAAGTAGAGAGTCTACCTCATTCTGGAGGGCTCTCCAGGGGAAGAGCATCTCCCCGCAGAGGGCGCCATGCGCATCCCTGTGCAGTTCAACGCACAGCCACCTTTGGAATCTTCAATCTGGAGTCTGGAAAAAGACCAGGGATGGATGTTCCCGGGTCCTCCCCAATGGGGTGCCTTCTGGGCAGGGGGTCAGTTGGAAAGGGGACTCCTTGGAGCGCACACCGTCCCTCGGTGTGAAACTGCAACTGGGAGAAATAAGTCCCTGAGTTCGGGATTTCCAGATGAGAGCTTTGTCAACAGTTTCCTAACGGAAGGTCCCCTAGATTGGATACTTTTGAAGCGCCAGCGTCCCTTGCACTAGTTCCCCGCGGGCCTTGAAACCCGGCTTCCGGCTCTCGGGGCTTCTGCAGACGCTCCCGGAGGCGAAGGCGGTAGCTCACCGCTCATTCATTCAACAAATATTTATTGAGCGTCCGGTGACTCTCTCCCCAGCTCCTCCTCCGCGCGCAGCGGCGCAGCCCGGGAGCGCAAGGGACCGCAGAGCCGACCCCGGGAGGACCCGGCCGGCAGCTCCCGGCCGCGGCTCGGGCTGGGCGAGGCGGAGTCGGTGGGGGAGGCGGGCAGGAGGGCGGCCGGGGCGCAGAGGGCGCGGCCAGCGGGAGGAGCCGGGGCGGCGCCGGGGAGGGCGCGCGGGGCTGCGCGGCCGCCGGCCCCAGCAGGTGACCGCGGGCGGGCTGCGCGGGCGTGCGGGGCCCCGGGCGCGAGCGAGGCGGGACGGCGCGGCCTTAGACGCGGCCGGCGCGCCAAAGTCGCCCAAGTTTTGCTGGAACATGGCGGAAGAGTCATGCAGCGCTAGGAGCACGAGTAGCTGTAGCCGCTAGCGCCGCGGGGCGAGGTCGTCGCCATGGCCCGCTGGATCCCGACCAAGAGGCAGAAGTACGGGGTTGGTGAGTGTTTGCCCCGCCCCACCCCGACCCGAGCGCCACCGAGTCCGCGGGCTTTGGCCCCGCCGAGCTGGCGCACACTCGGCCGCCGGGTTCCCCTGGTGTTGCAGCCCCGGGAGTCCAGCCCTCCCAGGTTGCTAAAAGTGCTGCTAGGCTTGGGGACTCTGATTCCCTCATCCGAACCCCAACTCTAGCGCCGCTCACTGTGGGAGCACGTTGGGTCCCCTCTGCCGTAGGTGGCCAGCGAGGGGCCGCACGTGGGATGGTGCGCTTTGCGCCTGCCCTTTTTGCCAGATCCCACTCTGAAGCCCCAAAGTCCCTCTCCTTCCCTCCCTGGGTCTGCAGTCCGGACCGAAGTCACAAACAGAATGAGAAGCTCAAGTTGCGAATGGAGATGATGGAAGAGGCAGGAAGTGTGTGACGTGGGAAAGAGGGCAAGGGGTCCTGGGGCTGTGTGTGAGGACACCCATCGGACCTACTGGGATTATTGGAGAGGTGTGACACAGCTTCCCAGTGGGGCAAGAAGCGGGGATAGGTCCCGCGCTGGCGTGTGGCATTCGTGATCTCAGTACCCCAGAGCCCCGCGGTGGTTGAGCTGTTTGTCCTCTTGGTTTGGATCCGAAACCGCGGCTATGCGGGTTTGGACCCAGGTGGGAAAAGTTTCTGCTTTCATTTTTGATTGAACGAAGTCAAGTGGGAAGCACTCACCTTTAGCCGGACGATTGCCATGACAATTAGACTTTAAAGGGAGCCTCTGGGATAAACAAGTGTGTTGTGTGAGAATTCTGTCACTTTCTCTCAGGTCCGTTCACTTGGCACGCTTGAAATGTAATCCTTCACTCCTTGCAGCACGCCCCTCTTTTTCTTCCCCTCTCCGGCCTGCAGAAACACTGCCTGAAGTAATTAGTCTGTTGTGACATCTAGACTCCTTTCAGACACTAAGTCCTGGGTGCCTCCGTAATGGTGACTCAGGTTTCCCGTTTCATCTTTAGTATATCATTAATTTCATGCAAGTTGAAAGCCTGCACGTGTACATTTGTAGATATGTATCTATATATTCCCAAAGCTTTTTTTTTTTTTTTTTTTTTTTAAATTAGGCTTTACTTTTAGACTTTTTGCTCCTCCTGCCACATGGCTGCAGGTCACACGGACAAGTGAGATTTCTTCAGCCCCTGATTACCAGGTCTTGACTTAACCCCCAAGCTTCCGATAGGACTGTTGGCCAGGTGCCTACTAGTAAGTAGCTGGTCCTTGGGTAAGTGAAAATTGATGAAGGGTTGGGTGTGTCAGTCATGCAGAATGTCCAAAGCCCATTCCATCTCCTCCACCAAAAAGAGGGAACTTACTTGAGCAGTATAGAGTACTAATTAATGAATAAAAGCATGCTTACTAGAATTTCTCATTTTACCTAGGTTGAACGTTGTTCCCAACAAGTATGTTTCCAACAGTGTGCTGTATGTTGTCAAAGGCATGGGAGTGCAAATGTTTCCAGTATTCCTCTGTGTTCTGGAGTCAGGGTTTTGGTTATTAATCAGAGGTCATTGGAAGTCTTCGGACAGTGTATCTAGGGGGCTGATCTTAGCAAAGTTGTTTCAGGGTGTAATTTGGGACATTGACGTCATTAGACCCAGCAGATTGAAGTAGATGTGGGTGTTGAAGCACAGAAAATGCACCGAGGTCAGGACATGGGTCTGCACTGGGTGTCTGTGCTCTTGTGTTTGGAAACCTTCTCTGGCTGCTGGAGAGCCCGAAGGAACCCAGTTATCATTCAGAGTTCCCATAATGGAATCCTTTCCCTTCTGTGAACTCTCCACTCATCTCTGGTTCAGTATTCCATGGAGAGTCAGTCCTGTGGGGCTTTGCTCCCCTATGCTTGAGCCCCCATCTATGGTACCCTCCCAGCACTGCATCCGTCTCTAGCCTTTCTCTTGGGGTTCAAATCTGCCTCCTGCTTCCTTCAGATTTACCTCTGCAGCTCTTCACTGAGTCTCCACATTGTGCCCCACCACCAGGTGTTACATACAGAATGCTAGCCTCTTCAGCAAATAACTGTGACTGCTTGTTGGCACCCAGATCATATTTATTGACTGTTGACATAGACGGGGTTGGGAAGGGTCATTGGTTTCTCTTCTAGGATCCCAGCTCTACCCTCTGACCCCTACTGGCTAGGTGTTTGTTGGTTTATTTGTTTGTTTGTGAGACAGAGTTTCTTGGTGTAGCCCTGGCTGCCCTGGAACTTCACTTTTGTAGACCAGGCTGGCCTCGAACTGATGTGTTCGAACTTGCCTACTGAGTGCTGGGATTAATTGCACATACATAGAGTGTGCCAGGGTAACTGAAAGAGGAAGTCTGTCATCCATGCTGGGGTGACACTTTCTGGTGCCAAGATTGCTTTGGGGTCACCTATTCTTATGCACTGTCAGCAATGAACCCATTGGTTCCCCAAGTTGAACTTTGATGGAATCATACCTTAGTTTGTCATTAGTGCCCTATAAAGAGGGGGTAGATGCTTCTTTATGTCTTCGCAGGGCAAGAATTCTGGCCAATGAAGGTTATGGTTTTTATTTCTGCCAATCAGAAGGTTTTGCCAGGTACACAATAGTCCTTACAGTTTTATTCTTTGCCATTATGGTTATCAATAGTCAGCTGAGGCCCAGCTCTGAAATGGGATATGAGAGAGAGAATGAGAACACTTCCATATAATGTACGTTTTGGTATATTATTATAACCTTTTGTTAGTAGTTATTTATAAATTAAACTATCATAGGCATGTATGCAGAGTATGTACAAGGTTTCGAGCATGGGGTTTTGGAACATGTCTGCTGTGGGCAAGGGGTCAACCTCTATAAGTGTATTCAGGAGTATGCGCCCTTGATGTGGAGGTGCCCTTGGAAAGCAGGCTACCATAACGTCTCTGGAGATTTAATACAATTTCCTTCAGTTAAGCTTTGACAACTCACTTGTCCCGATATGGGTTCTGTTGGAAGAAGAGGAAGTAAGGGAGCATTCCTTGGGTTGTTTGAATGTCATTGGGTGTCCTGCTGTGCCTGTACTGCCCTGGGATGTTGTCACTTATGAGGGCAGATGATGAAGGAAGCTACCCAGTAGCCATCTTGTAAAGGCCTTGGGTGACTCACAGCTGCCCCCACTATGGCTGTGTGCTGCAGAGGAGGCTGTCTGGCAGGGAAGGTTTGCTGAGAGGGTGGCCTGTGATCTGCATTTGAATTGTGCTTGGGAAAGGTCCCCACCATCCCATCTGTCTGGTCCCCTCGAGGTTGTTTTCCAGTGGGGACTGAAAATGTCTGGGAGTCCTTAGTTCTTGAATACAATACTAGTCCATTCTCTAGTATTAGGTGAACCTAGATCGTCATTGTGGACATCTGTGTTATCCAGAAAGGGGACTGGTAGACTTAATTCTAAAGACTAAGCACTTTAATACTCAACATCAGTACTCCAGAACGAGGTACTAAGTGCTCAGTACTTAGGAATAAGTATTGTTATTCTCCGAAGCCAGGCAATTTTATGTTGTCCTTCACTTTTCTTTTCCATGTTGTTTATTTGCAGTACTGGTGAACGAACATAGGGCCTTGTGAGCACTAGGTGAGTGTTCTACCACTGCTCTGTCCTCCCAGACCGCTTTTCATTATTGAGTGTTACCAGGTTGTGGAGGCTGGTCTTGAACTTCCTTAGTAGCCCAGGCAGGCCTTGGAATCTTCTTGCCTCAGCCTCCTGAGTTACTGAGTTTATAGACCTATACAGCCGGGCCTGTGACTCTTCCTTTTAGCTGTTTAAGTGTATGGAGTTGTAAAATACAAATATTTGAATTTTAAGCACACATCAGTGATAAATATGCTTCTCACTCAGTCACTCTCTCTCTGTCTGAGTCAGGGTCTTCCTGTTGTCACCCAGGCAGGCCTGGAACTCTCCATCTCCGGCCTTAGCCCCCGGGATGCTGGAATTAACTAGCATGCATCATGGCACTCAGCTTCAGTATGTTTTTAAGTCAGCTTCTACACAAGCCGTTTATGTCAAGAACAAAGATGATATTCTTTGCGGCCTGTTTGCAAAGCAGTTCACTGATGCATGTTGGGATTTCCGGTATCTATAGCCATAGCGTGATAGGAAATCTTTGGAGGGAAACACTGGCTGTCACAGTTAGCCCTCCAACAGTTTAGCTGTGCTTGCCCCAGATAGCCTCAAGCATCGGGCTCTGTGGAGCAGATCCTCAAGTGCAGATTTAAGACCTAAGCCAGACTCTGGGTCTTTTCCTGGTGCATTCATCCAGCCCCCTGCCGCCATGCCATCCTGCCTCACCCTGGGCACAGTATTCCTGAGGCTGGGATGTGACATCAGGGAGGGGATTTCATAGTGACTGGTCCAGTTTGTTTTTTTTAAAGTATATATTTTTATTATTTGTAATCGTGTTTATATGTGTGTGGATGGGCATATGCATGGTGCTCATGCAAGACAGAGGTGTTGGAGCCTCCTGGAGCTGAAGTTACAGGTGGTTGTGAGCTGCCTGATGTGGGTACTGGGAACTGAGCTCTGGTCCTCTGCAAAAATTGTGTATCCCCTTAATCCCTGAGCCCTCTCCCTAACCCCTCCCCACCTTTTTTTTTTTATTATTTAAATTTTGAGGTCAGTAGCCCTGGCAGGCCTTAGGATCTTCTTCACTATGTGTCCTGAACGATAGAATTATAGGTGTATGCCACCAAATCCAGCTCTATTTTACTGTTTTGAGACAAGTCTCTTGTACCCAGCCTAACCTTGAACTCTTGACTCTCTCTACCCCAAGTGCTAGGATTCGAAGCATGGAGCGTTACCTGGTACATATGCTGGGGATTGAACCCAAGGATCTGCGCATGTTAGGAAACCATTTTATCAACTGAACTACACCCCCAGCAGCTCCATTTTCCTTTGAAAGAGAGGAAGTTGGTTCCTAGAGAGGGAAAGTGAGTTGCTTCACTCCACGGTTCTTGGCTTCAGGATCATATAAAGGTCTTTGGCAATCTGGTGACACCACCCTGAGCTCCCTCCCACAGGATGAAACTTCTGAGTACGTCAAATAATATACAGAGTACTGAAAATGAGACTCATTGAAATACTTGTCAAGTTACTTCTCGTTGTCAATGCAAATAACAGTGTAGCAACAAGTAATAATAATTTTGACTTATTGATGAGTGCATGTGATTTATTTATATATCTAATTTCTGGATAGGATCTGAAAGTGCCTGTTGGTGGGAATGCCACAGGTTCTGCTAATCCAACCATAATTTACAGCCTAACTCCAGCTGAAGTCAACTCAGAGTGTCACTTAGAAAATCCAGAGGGAGCTTTCTCTTCCATTCAAGTCTACCAGTCTTCTGGATTTGAACTCAAATTGAGTCCTTGGCTGATTCTCACACAGTTGATTAATTGTAGAACCATCTGAGAGACACAATAGTAATTCACACTTGTCAACCACCTCACTACCTGTGATGGTGTTAGATGTTACACAGCTATGTGTTCATGCTTTAACCTTGAGGCTAAGAGAAGAGGGGTCAGAGAATTAACATGTCTCAGAACTTGTGGGGTGCTGTTTTACACTTTTTCCAAAGAGGTGCTGTTCTGAACACCATGTCAGTGTGGTCCAGGACGTGAAGGGGTCTGGAGAGAGGTGCTGTTCTGAACACTATGTCAGTGTGGTCCAGGACGTGAAGGGGTCTGGTGCTGTTCTGAACACCATGTCAGTATGGTCCAGGACGTGAAGGGTTCTGGAGAGAGGTGCTGTTCTGAACACTATGTCAGTGTGGTCCAGGACGTGAAGGGGTCTGGAGAGAGGTGCTGTTCTGAACACTATGTCAGTGTGGTCCAGGACGTGAAGGGGTCTGGAGAGAGGTTTGTAGAGTTTGCAGAGGCTCGTGAGATGCAAACGTTTTTCATAGTGATACTAAAAAAAAAATCCTTGTCCCTTTTTTGTACTCATGTTCTTGTGGGTGTCTGTGGGAGCTTGCCCAGAGGTTAAGTGTGACATGGCAGTCATATGCCCATATGAGACTTCAGCTGCCATCTGTGAAGTGAGACATTAAGGGGATATACAAGGGACCTAGAGAGATGGCTCAGTGGCTAGGAATACTTATGGCTCTAGGAGAGGACCAGTGTTCAGTTCCCACTCACATGGTGGCTCACCATCATCTGCAACTCCAGTTCTAGCAGATCTGAGGCCACTTCTCACTGCCATGGGCACCAGACATACACTTGCTGTAATACATACACATAAAATAAGTACATATAAAAATTAAAGCTCTATAGATGCCAAATGCATACTTCTAAGTGTTTTTGTTTGGAAAGAAAAAAGTTTGTTCCTAATAGAATATGTATTAATGTTCCCATGTATTGGGCTCCACACAGTGATTTTAAATTTATATTTTAAAAACATGTCAGTTTAGATTTCTGATGTAAGTAGCCATAGAGGTGACCCACGCAGAGGAGAGCTCTCTTTTGAAAGGGTTCTGAGCCAAGACAACGCTCGTGCTCTAGGCATCATGTAACAGACTACTAGAGCAGAGCTATGAGACTCTGTTGGCTTTTCCAGCTGAAGCAAACCGGCACAGGTCTCCTCTAAGCCCTATAGTCCCACCCCTAAACCAAACTTCCTCACTCTGTATTTCCTCTCCCGGACTCACGTTGTTTAGGCCATTGGTTTCTTGTCTCGTTGGAGTCCGCTGACTGTGGGTACCTCTATGGCTAGAGCCACACCAGCGTGCCATCATTTTTTTTTTTTAATGTAATATTTTCTTTCTTTGCCTGGCTTTTTTCCTTTTTTTTTTCTTAAACTTAACAGTCATTGACAGATCTGTTCCTCCTCTTCATTGTTTGCCATATAAAGAAGCAGTTCCAGAAATAGGGAATGAAGCTGTGGTGGTGGTGGCTGCGGCTGTGCACGCCTGTAATCCCAGCACTTGGGAGGCAGAGGCAGGAAGATCTCTTTGAATTCGAGGCCAGATTGGTCTATAGAGCGAGATCCAAGACAGGCACCAAAACTACACAGAGAAACCCTGTCTCGAAAAACAGAACAAAACAAAACAAAACCAAAACCAAAACCAAACCAAACAAAACAAAAAACAAAAAAGAAATAAAGAAAGAAAAAGAAAAGAAAAGAAAAGGCAGAAATAGGGAATGGAAGTGAAGTAGCAGAGTGGGTTCTGGCGGGACACCGTTGCCTGCTTCTTACTAACAAGCGGGAGGCTGGTGCCTGGCTGAGTCTCTTTGACGTCTTTCCAGTCTCCTTATTCATGGTAGCTGAGTTCTGTAGTGTTGCAGCAAACACTGGATCAGTAAATACACTGGTCCTTCCCCGAGACTGTTCTCCACAGTCTGGGTGATCTGTGATCATGAACATAGTAAGTCAACATTCCAGAACAAGTAACATACTTTTTTTTTTCTGTTGCTTGCTGTCCTGAGTAGCATGGTGACCCCCACCCCCACCCATCCTAATCTGTCCCATAGATAAAGCATCCCTTTATCCCCAGTATCCATGCTGTATACACCACCCACCCGTTAGTCACTAAGGAGCCATCACAGTCATCAGATTGACTGTGGGGTTTGGCAGTCCTGGGTTTGGGTGGCTGTTATTTTGCTTATTAATGGCCCCATAGCCCAAGAGTAATAATCCTGGCAGTTATGCTCAAGTATGTGGTTATGGCTGCTCTAGTTTATTCCCTTACAGTGCCTAGCTTAACTCTGTACGTATAGGAAAAGCACGGTACAGTATATGTGGGCTTTGTTGCCGTCTGAAGCTTCAGGGATCCACTGAGGGTTCTAGAGTGCCAAAGGCAGAGTGTCGCCCTGTTTGGTCTCGCTTGAAGCTTGGGCACCATTGTCACCACTCTGCATGGGTTTGTGGCAGCGTCAGCAGGATTGATAAGGGAGTGACCAATACATGGTCATGAATAGAGGCTGGATGAATAGTTCCGCTGAAGTCAGATAAAGAGAGTTGGAGATAGGAATGCCTTTCACCCCATGTGGCTTTTGTTCTGTTCTGTTCTGACAGATGTAATACAGTTGTGCCCACCCACCCCTGTTTTGAGGCAGGCTCTCATGTAACGGCAGGCTGGCCTGGATGAAACACTGCGGATGATGAACTCAAAGTTCTGGTCCTCCTGCTTCTGTTGAGATTGCGGGCACCCACCACCACGCAGTGTTGGGACTTGAACCATGTGCATGCCAGGAAAGCTCTGAGCCCCCCGGGTGACTCCTGGAGGGTTTTCCTGTCCAGCCTGCTCATCCCATCTCTTCATGATCTTTCATTCATGGCTCCACCTCTGTCCTCTCTGCCCTCTCCCTTTGTGACTTCTTTGCCTGCCTGATACCAATGATTTCATTCTGTCTCTTGATACGCATCTGTTTATCTCCAGGTTTGGACCCCACACAGGCCTCTTCCTGGCATCTCTACCTCTCTTCCTGCTTATCAGACAACCCCCATCCCAGCACCTTCCCCTGTTCCTGTCATCTCTGTGCTAGGCTCAGCCCCAATGCCCAGAGTCATCCCAAATTTGTTCCATCACCAAGTTGTGTCCGTCCTCCATAGTTCATCCTCAGACCACCACTTCCTGATATGTTTGATGTTTCCGTTTCCCTCCAAGCTTGCTTGGTGGCCTACCAACTCCTTGCTCTCCCCCCGCCCCTGCTCTAACCCTTACACGTCCCCCATAAGTCCTCCATGCTCTCCAGGTGTGGTTGGTGACATAGGACCTCTTGGTCATAACTTAGCCTGTTATAACATAACAGGCCCTGTCCATGAGATCCGTGTTCTCTCTACCCCTTTGCGTCCCTTTCCCCTCTAGCCATGCTGGCTTCATTCCTGTTTTCTGAACTCTGCAAGCTCAGTTGACTCAGGGCCTTGGCACTTGCGCCTCCCTCTTGTGGAATGTGCTTCCTGGATGTTAAAATAAATCCAATTCTCTTTGGTTATCTAGGTCTTCAGATAACTCTCCCCTCAGACAGTCCCTTCTGAGGTCTCTCATGCGGAAGCACCACCATCTTGACACCTCTGCGTGTCAAGCCCTTGATTTGTTGAGATTTATTGTCTGCTGATACACTAAAGTATGAATCTATGAGGTCAGCAGCTCTCAAATTTTTAGAGCATACCCCAGCCCCAGGAGTGGTACCTGGCTTGTGGTTCATTTAGCACCCTGAATATTCAAAGGCGTGGGTGACTCTCTGCCCATCACTTACCTAACTGATCTACCCACTCCTCAGAATATGAATAAGCATGCTTCTCACAAGATACATGGCAGTGGGAAAGAGGACATCTGATCAATAAAGTAGGGCTAATGAACTTAATAATCCCAGGACTATGTGAACACTGGTGTAGGAGAGGAACTGAAATCATCAATATTGCATTTATTAAAGAGAGAGAAAATGGAGAATGTTCTCATTGTTCATGGAGGTAGATGGCTGGATTGGCTAATGGGAAGGAAGCAGCTGGTGGCACTGAATAGACTGGGGGCGTTGGTCTAAGTCATTGGATGGGTACTGTGTTGAGCGGGAGTTGGCAAAGAAAGAAGATGTGGTCTATGGGGAGAAAGGAGATGTGGAAAATTCTTTGGCTCCAGTACCACGAAAGGAGTTGTGTTGCTTTCCTGTTAGAATAGAGATTCTGTACAATGGGTCTCTCCAGAGAAGGGGGAAGAGGTTGTAGGTGACAAGGTAAAGAAAATGGTCACTGACAAGTGGCATCTCTTAGCTTGTAGGCAGGAGGATGATGAAGTCCAGGTCAGCCTGGGGGATAGGGTGAGGACCTTTCCCTCAAAAACTTACCAGAATTTCTGTTATGATCCTATGATAACTGCCACCATAGTAGCTACAATTTTTAATGAACTTGTTGTTTCCCATGATGGATTTGCAGAGACAAACCAGAAGGTTAGGGCTAAGAAATTCATTCTCTCAACATCACACTTTCTTATAAAGCAAACCTTTTCCTACTATTAGCTTGTTTCCAGAAATACTCAATGTAGCAGTGTAACAACCATAGTCCTTTACTTATAAAGGATTTTTAGTACATTCAATAAAGAAAGCTGGATGTGGGTAGCACATGCCTATATATTCCTAGCACTGGGGAAGCAGAGGCAAGAAGATCATGAGTTCAAGACATGCCTGGATTACACAGAGAGATCCTGTCAAAGAAAAAAAAAGATAGGTGGGTAAGTAGATAAAGGTGTGATCCAGTACTTTGAAATTACTTTGAATGAACTTGACCCTTGGCCTGTATTTCTGAGGTCAAGAAGTACTTGGTATTTCAATAGAGGGTTGGATGTGCTAATACATACATACCTGTGATCTCATCCCTCAAGAGGCTGAAGCAGAGGGGTTGCCCCTAGTTGGAAGCCAGCCTGGCCTATTCAACATGAGACCTTATCTCAGAAAAAGCAAAACAAAACAAAACACCATTTTGCTCCCCGTGGAGGGAAGTGTACATTTCCCCTTACAACAGAGGCAAAACCCACCTACACTGTGCATGCTTCCTGTGGGCATTAAAGGTTTGGAGAGTTCTGTAGGGATGCTTCAACCTTGGTTATAATTAGCCCCAATTTGCCTTGGGATGAGTGGGTTTTACTAGGAAGCCTGAAGAAGTGCTTTGGTGAGGTGGTTTGGAGGCAGCAATGGGAACAGGGAAGCAGCTGATAAGTGCATGAATTCATTGTGTTTTTCCAAGTGATGTCCAGTGTCCTTCCCTGAGCGCAGGCTGACAGGCCCCATCCAGTGACTGAATTGCTGGCAGCCAGGATCCCAGCAAGAGACAAGTGGGCTTTGTGTCTCTGCCCTTGGGCTCCATACAGCCCCTCCCTGTTGTTCAAATGGTGTCAGAATTGTTTTCCACCTTTCGCTGGTTGGGCCATCTTCTCTCTTATTTTCAAGCCTGATCTAACTTCAATTGTCCACGTGTGGGGGCAGTTGGACTCCCCCAAGTCACCTACTCTAAGGATCTTAGGCTCTCTGTCCTTGCAGGCAACATGAGGGAAGGAGATTGCAGCAGTGATGCATTTGTCTGGAAATCAAGCTGATGCTGACTGTCAAGATGAGCAAGAACGCATCCTGTGGTAGCTTCATCACTTGGATACTGTATGTTCTGTGAACATGGACCCATGTGGCCCTCAAATCCCAGGCGTAGTGGGTTGAATGAGAAATGTCATCTCTGAGTTCGAGGCCAACCTGGTCTTACAGAATGAGTTCCAGGACAGCCAGGACCACAAAGAGAAGCTCTGTCTCAAAAAACAAATGTGGCCGGGTGGTGGTGGCGGCACACGCCTGTAATCCCAGCACTCGGTGGGGCAGAAGCAGGTGGATCTCTATGAGTTCGAGGCCAGCCTGGTCTACAGAGCTATTCCAGGACAGGCTCCAAAGCTATAGAGAAACCCTGTCTTGAAAAACCAAAAAAAAAAAAAAAAAAATGTGTGTGAGGGGTGGGTAGGGTGGGTGGGAAATGTCCCCCATAGTCTTGGACATTTGAATACTTGGTCCCCAGTTGGTGGTACTATTTGGGTAGGATTAGAAGGTGTGGCCTTGCTGAAGAAAGTATATCACTGAGGGTGGGCTTTGAGGTTTCAAAGCCTCCTCACATTTCCAGTTTGCTCTCTCTAATTCCTGCTTGTGGGGTTCAAGATCTGACCTCTCAGCTTCCATTCTTGCTGCCACGCCGCCACTCTGCCTTCATGGAAGCACTGTAAACCCAAATAAACTCCAACTCTGTAAATTGCCTTGGTCATGGTGTCTTTTCACCAGGTGTTATTGCCAGAAACCATCTGTGAAACCAAGGCGCAAGGATGTTAGAAAACCTCACTGTTCTGCCCCCTTGTGTGTGGGACATAAAGTCCTAAGAAATAGATCCTGGCAGTTCCATTTCTTGGGCAATGCTTCATGTTAGAGGAGAACAAAAGTCCAGAGGCATAAGGGACTCTTCCAGAGTCCCACTGCTGATAGCTGACAGTAGCTGACTTTCAGATATATTAAATGTTCAACTAAACATTAATTCTTTGAGAATTTCGTGCACTCTATTTTGAACACGTTTGCTCCCATCAGCTCTTCTCCTTCCTCCCTCTCAACCATCCCATCCCTTCCCATGGACTCTGAGGCTACCTTTGTTCTTCTCTTCTCCATGGAGGCCCGTCTGTGTTGTCTTGTTAGCCTTGAGATTGGGGGTGCCCTGACGCGTGCTCAGCCTCCCAGGGGTCACAGTAAACAAAACCAGCTCTTCCTCTCCCAGTGGCTACCAAATGCTAATAGCACCTCAGCTAGTGGTGAGCTTACACATCTCCATTCCCCCCTCCTTGTTCATCTGTCACCAGCTCTGTGAGTTCATATGCACACATGCCCTGTTGTGTCTGCAGAACACTCTTTTATTGATGTTACCTGTCAATCTTACAATCTTTCCTCTCCTTTGGCTCGTCCATTCTTTCTGCCCCCTCTGCCTCAAAAGATCCGTGATCCTTGGGGTGTGGGGTGGTTTCAACTTGTTTCCTAACTACTTTTCTCCCCCCAAGAGAGAGCACACTTCTTTATCAGATCTGCAGCCCAAGAAGAAAATGCCCATTCTTCTTTGCTCATTTTCCAGGTAGAGTTTTTGTGATAAATACAGTGTGTGATGACACACACCTGTCATCCTAGCACTCAGGAGGCAGAGGCAGGAGAATCGGCAGTTCAAAGTGGGCCACAGCTATATGCTGAGTTTGGGTCTGGCTTGGGATACCTGAGGCCCTGCTTCAAGGAACAAACAAACAAACAAAACAGTAGAGAGGCACAGGAGCTGGGGTTGTTGCTTAGTTGTAGAACATTTGTTGTATGTGTATGAAACCCTGTCTTCTGCCTCAACCCTGCAAAAATTAAAGACATTGGTGGACAAATAAAAGCCCTACCACCTTCCTACCACTAAACTTCTTTCCCATTAAAACAGGAAGGTACTACCATACTGGCTTCCTGTTTCAGAGTTTCTATAAGGAACTGGTTTTGAGCCTGCAAAGTGGATGACTGTGGCTTCCATGGTTTGGCCACTGACTTCTCACATGGTGTCAGGCTTCCGCCATGGGGTCCTGGATCTATGGTTCCCAACACAATGATGTTGACATGGTATCCATCACAAAATTAATAAGCCGGGCCACTTCTCACCATGACACTGGCAGGCTTGAGAACTGCTGTCACTGTGTTTGACAGAACATTGAGGGATGAATGGAGGGAATATATTAATAGAGCATCAGGTGAATGGCGTGGAAGTTGGAAAAGGGTAGTTTTGTTAGAAATGGATTTGTGCAAAAGGAGAAGGCCACATTCTGAAGCCTCAAGTTGAGTCTGGCATCTCATCCTTTCTTGAATTGGCTTCTCCTGCCCTGTTCTCTCTGGTGGGGAACGGACTGCTTAACACTGAAGAGATGCAGCCATATTTCATGCAGGTGTTGATGCTGTTCTTCTGGATCAGGCTTCCCTTGAAGCAGGCATATTTGTCCAACTGGTTTCAGAGGCTCTGCTACAGTGCCTTGGCTTCCTTCAGAGCAGGAGGGAAGAGCACATTGCCCTTGCTCTGTGCCTAGGTGAGCCTTCGAAGGACTGTTTGTCAGATCCTGACAGTGTGGGTCATGATAAGTTTTCTTTCCAGCTTGCTGGATTCAGAGGTAGGCTCTGTGAACTTCATGGCTACATACTTTGCCAAGGATCTAACGAACTGAGGAGATTGGTGTACTAGGGAGGAAAGTGTAATGTGTCTGCTAACTATACTTGTGAGTCATAGTGGTTTTAACAATCAAGTTATTGACATGAAATGATTAAAATCGAATCATCCCAGCAAGGAATGATTAAAATTGAAAATGCACATTGCCTTTGACTCTTCAACTCCACTTAAAAGAGTTTATCTTACTGATAGGTGGGGAATGATGACAGGGTCAGAGGTTATTTGTTGTGAAAACGTGGAAAAGAAAATGTCACTTGGCTGGGCTCCCTAATTTATGATATGTGCGCATGATAGAAAATTATGTGGCCATTTAACGGCAGGCCTACAAATGCACTGAATGCACCAATAGGTTGTGTCTGATAAAGATGATCTAGCATGCAGATGCTGTCAAGCCAAGGGAACATTATTCCATGCTCTTTTGGCTTCTTAAACTGGATAGTGGCTAGGTAAGTTTTCACTTGGTGAAAATTCAGTGAAATGTGTGTGTGTGTGTGTGTGTGTGTGTGTGTGTGTGTGTGCGTGCGCGCATATGGTAGATGTCCTTTTCTACACATATATCAAACCTGAATAAACTTTTTAGGAAATGAACAAGGCACTCCGATCTAATGAATGCATTGCTGTGGGCTTTCCTGGAATGTATATGAGTACCAGCAAGATGTTTAAAGTGTGCAGTGTTGATTGCATCCATTAAATAAGTACTTTCATTGTACCAGACACATTTTAGGCACTGGATATAAAAGGAAATAATATATTCTTTTATCTATACATATTATCAATTGCTAGAAGAATAGAAAAGTAATTGTCCACAGTTGGTTTCTGAAGGGGAAAGGAAATCAGGTCTCAGCAATAGGAAGGCTGTATGGCTGTTGTTTTACATTTTTATTTGATGTGCATGTATGGATACATGTTCTTAGTCTGCATACACTTGTCATGGTACATGTGGAGGTCAGAGGACAACTTATAAGAATCTGTTCTCTCTTTTCACCATGTGAGTCATGGGGACAAAACTCTGGTAATCAGGCTTGGTGACAAGCACATTTATCCACTGACCTATCTCCCCAGCCCCAGAACATTCGTGGAATCTCTTTGTGCCTCTTAAAGTCTGTATGTTGCAATATATTACAAATTAAAGCAAATAAATTGAACAGGCCTGATACTATTAATGCCATTTGTGACCCAAGGAAGCCATCGCAGTCACCTCTGCCTTGGAGTTCCAACCATCAAAAACATACTGTTTGAAGGTTTGCCCCTAACCACACAGGATGTTTTAAGTGGGTTTGGTGTGAAGGTTTTCTATGCGGTCTCCCTAAGCTGACTTGTACATCCTAGCAAAAATGTAACTTGATAAATTATATATAACCATCAAGAATTCCAGGAACTTTTAGAATGCTTCGCTCTCTCCCGCTCAGTTGATTGCTTATGTGCACTCCGTCTCTTCATTATAATCAAAAAAGAAAGATCCAAGATCTTGATTCAGATAAATAAAAGTGGAATTTGCAATGTTGCTCTCATTCGTTTATAATCCTAAAATGTAAAACTTACAGTCACATCTCATTAATTTGAGTTTTAATTTGTTGGCTGATTCAAAGCTCTGAGTAGCTATTTCATGTTGGATGGAGCATTATTCTCAGTGTTTTCCTCCTCTCAATTTAAAGGCAATTAAATCTGACACAATCACCTTATTGCATTACATAAAATGAAGCACTTTAACAGTGAAGCAACACCTAGATACAGTTATTTCTGTAATCCAGCACTGTCAATGCATGCCTTTTAGATAAAATATATCTGCGTGACTGAGGAAGATTGAGACATGTGTTGGCTTGCTTAGTGACACATGCTAAGCCAGCTTGAGAACCATGGCTACCTCTGTTAGTTCTGCCCACTGTGTGTCCTACAGCAAAGCCGGGCTTGAAATGGGAGTTGTCAAGGTCAACATTTGAGAGCCTTTGCTGCAGAGGAATGCTGTAGAGTAGCTGCTTCAGGCTAGGGTTTTTGAAGTCCAGTCTGCTAACTTTTATTGCTCTTTGCCTTTCTGATGTCATAAAAGGCTTTAAGTGATGTGAAAAGGTGGGTATGAGATCCTGTACACGCTAATAGTACACCATGAGTCACTATCTGAGGTACAGAAGACAGACCATATGCTGGCCTGTCCCTTGTTGACAGGATATGGTTGATGACTAGGTATAGTTAATCGTGCTTAGCTCTGACCCTTCTTCACAGTTCACAGGTGCAGACCAAATTCTAACAGATTTCCAATCTTTTATATCTGCAAGTGGCCTGATCTTGCAAGAATCTTCCTGGAAAATGTTTTCATTCCCCCCAGAAGTGATATGCGGCTTGTTGTCTGGTCAGAGAGGAACAGTTACTCTCTGGTCTAGAAGAGGCTAGCTGGCGTTGTAAGAAGAATGAATGAATGAGTGAGTTGATTCCTCACAGTGAACTCACATGGATGTTCTGAGTCATGCTAATTTGAGCTGGAATCCCGTGTATTGACCACTAACCTCCCTTAGGGCTCAGAAGCAGGCCACATTAGCTGAGTCCTGTGTATGTGCAGCAGCTTGCTAGATGGGCATGAGCATTAAAGAAAAAAAAGATAAAGTCTGAGGAGGTGAGTCCTGATCCCAGCACTTGGGGGTGAGAAAGTAGACAGCTGGATCTTTGGAATTCCCTGGCCAGCTGATTTAACCGTCCTCTAGAGACTATGTCTCTAAACAATGTAGAGAGCAATTGGGGAAGACACCTGAGTGACTTCTGGCCTACACATGTATATAGAGACCTGCATATACATGTGGACACACATGCTATACATGTACACACACTGTACTACACACACACACACACACACACACACACACACACTCACACACACGAGTATGTAAGTAAATGCATAGAGAGTAAGCAGGGCCCATGGCTTCTTTCTCTTTCATCTAATGGCAGGCCTTAAAATAGATTTTCAAACTCTTGAATTTGTATCCATTGGGACTAGGGGTCTAGGACCTGTTATTTATGTACAAACTACCCGAGTTATCTAACACTCAGGGGCAGAGCTATGTGCCTATAAACCTGTCTCAAATCTACTTAAGCCAAAGTGTTGTCTGAATGTAGAACTGCCTGGAATCACTCCTCAGAAGATTGGGACATGACTGGGAGGGTTGAGATCTGGTTTGGCTTTGGCAGTGGCGGTGATTGCTGCTCCGTGATCATCTTCCAGTTGCCTGACAGCTCTGGGGAGGTCTTTCATGTAAGCTCACAAATTGAGAAGGGACTGAGCCTACAGAAGAATTCTTTTCATGTTTGGGCCCTGGCCTAAGCCAAGTGCTTTGGAAATATTGAATCTGTTGTATTTTCTTTCTTGATTTAGATATAGGTTGGCTTACTCAGTTCAGATGTTGACAAAATGACTTATTTCAAAAGTACATGGCTTACTTCTAGAAGCAAACAGTACCCCATCACTTCCCCCTTTAGTGGCATTTGGAGTGTGACTTAGGAAGACAGTTTCAGACCAGGGAGAGAAAAAGGCAGTCTTGCTGTTTCAAACACTACAGATGTAAAGACTGGAGTGAGCACAGGGACATAAGTAACTGCATCCCTGTGGTTCCTTCTTAAAGCCATTGCTGTCAGGAAGTGGCAGGGCTGCGGAGACGGCTCAGTCCATAAAGTGCTAGCTTTGCAAGCATGAGGATCCAGGTTTGATCCCAGCACCTATGTAAAAAAGCTAGATGTGGTGGCATGCACTTTCATCCCAACACTGGGAAGGTAGAGACAGACGGGTCCCCAGGAATCACTAGCCACACAGCCTAGATAAATCAGTGATGTCTAGTGTTCCAGTGACAGATCGTCTCAACGGAAGTGGGCGGCTATTGGTGAATAGCACCAAGTCTGTCCTATGACCTACACATGTGTTTTCATACTTGCACACACACATGCAGCCATTAAGAAAGAAACAAACAAACAAACAAAAAGCCCAGAGGTGGAGGGATTGCAATGTGACGTGTGTTCTGTGTAATGTGATGTGTGTTCTGTGTTCTGCTCTTCTCTTCATGTGTGTCTTTATTTTACATGCATCAGCAGCCTTGAGTGACAAGTTTTAGTCTTTTGGAAGATGATCAGTGCTCTCTCTTTTCTTGCTGAAATAGTCATAACCATGAGATTCTTAGTAGCTCTCTCCCCAACCCCAGCAAGTGTTTAGAATTGGCTAGCTTTAAGAATTCTCCATTTTGTAAAGGTCACTTGATTTTTATATTCAGGGGCATTTAGGTTTGGGGGTTGAAGGGACAGTGAAACTAACAAGTACTGGCACTAGAATAAGGACACTGGGCTTTTGGTCTGTATTACAGATATGATCCCTAGTGCTCTGGAATTCACATCATTCTCCCTCTGCTGTTCCCTCCCACTATCTTGTTCTGTATGTCTGTCTCTCCCTGTGTGTGTGTGTGTGTGTGTGTGTGGTGAATGCATTCATGCATGAGTCTGTGAATGCACTCCCCCATGTGTCCTGTATGGGTATATGTGGAAGATCAAGGTTGATGTTGGATGTCTTTCTCGGGCATTTTCCACCTTGTGTTTTGAGACAGGGTGTCTTAAAAAACCTTGCTGTTTCAGCCAGTGAGCCCCTGCAGTGGGCCTCTCTGCGCCCCCACCCCCCAGCAGTAGAATTACAGATGGGCGCTGCCATGGTAACTTTTGTGTGTTAAGGATCTGAAATCTGCACTCACTTAACTCACTGAGCCATTTCTCTGCCTCTCCTCCGACTCCTTTTAGCTTTTTCTGTGTGTGTGTGTGTGTGTGTGTGTGTGTGTGTGTGTGTGTGTGTGTGTGTGTGTGTGTGTGTGTGTGTGTGTGTGTGTGTGTGTGTGTGTGTCCGTCCCCATCTGTAAAATAGAGAGAAGCTGGGTATGGTGGCACATACTTTTAATCCCAGTACCCAAGATGCAGAGGCAGGCTGATCTCTTGTCAGTTCTAGGCCAGCCTAGCCTAGTATACATAGGGAGTTCCAGGACAGCCAGAGACAGACAACCCTGTCTCAATAAAATAAAATAAATTTAGGAGAATATTTTCTATGACTTCTAGATTCTCAGAGTGTGGAGAACTTTCAGTTTTTGAAGGTTTCTTTATTTTTTTCTTCAGGGTCTTCCTCTGTAGCCCATTCTGGCCTCAAGCCCAGTAGAATCATCCTGCCTCAGCTTTCCAAGTGGCACACAGATGCTTTTGAAAGTTTCTGCAAATTAAGCAGTGCCAGCGAGGCCATAGTCATTGGCCCCACAATATCATGTCTAAAGTTAACATGCCATTGACCTTCTGAAGGCTTCCTCAGAAGGCTTTGTCTAGAAGAAGCTTTGGTGCAGGTAAACCACCCATGACGTCACAGCCAGAGTTCCACCTGTGATGTCATGACCCGAGTTTCACCCATGACATCATGGCCAGAGTTTGTTAACATGCCAACTCAACTGTAATATGATTTTTTATATTTTACTTGTATGAAATATAAATGCATATGAAATATGATTTATATGAAAGCTTTCATATACTTTCAGATTGGTAAGTGACCACTGACATTAAGAACTAATTTTTTCCACTTGACACTGAAGTTATGAGTTTGTTCATATAGTTTCAGTGCTGTCTGGTTTTTGTATGTCAACTTGACACAAGGTAGAGTCATTAGAGAGGAAGGAGCCTTGATTGAGGAAGTACCTCTGTGAGACCCAACTGTAAGGCATTTTCTCAATTAGGGACCAATAGGGGGAGGCCCAGCCCATTGTGGGCGGTGCCGTTCCTGGGCTGTGGTCCTGGGTTGTATAAGAAGGTGGGCTGAGCAAACCATGTGAAGCGAGCCTGTAAGCAGCGCCCTTCCATGGTCTCTGCATCAGCTCCTGCCTCTGGGTTCCTGCCCTGCTTGAGTTCCTGTCCTGACTTCCTTCAGTGATGGACATTAGTCCTGAAGTGTAAACTGATGAAACCCTCTCCTCCCTGACTTGCTTTTGGTTGTGGTGTTTTGTTGTAACACCAGAAACTCTGAGACAGTTTCCAAGAATGATTCTCCAAGTTTCGTGAGATCTTTTCTAAAATATTTAAGAGGTGATTATTTTTAGTGGGCGCTGAGGTCTGTATTATGTCCTCCTAGCCCCATTCATATGTTGAAATTTTAACACTCAAGTATGATGGTATTTGAGGTGGAGCCCTTGGGAGATGGGAGCACTTCATGAAGTCAAGAGGTGGAACTCTCATGGTGGATTAGGGTTTTTTTTTATCAGAAAAGACCAGAGAGCTTGCTGTGTGTTGCAACAGGACACAGACAGATTGGGGCCACCTCTAGCCCAGATGAGTGCCACTCCAGAAACTATCCATGCTGGCCTCTGACCTCATACTTCCAGCCTCAGTGCTTCAGGAAAATAAATATCTGCTGCCTAAGCCACCGACCAGTCCATGGCATTTTGTTCTGGCAGGCTGAACTGCCTGAGACTTGGGAGGATTCGCACTGAATTATGAATCCACTGTTCCAGGATTAAGGTTTAATCTCTGTTGTTTAATTCCTAATTTTCCCCCACTTACAGGCGTTATTCACACATGTCAGACCCAGGCCTTTTGCAGCCTTCTGGCCTGGAATCTTGTGGCTGATTTGTTGTCAAGGCTCAGATGAGATGGGTTGGGGAACTCGCTGAGTCTGGAATGGTAGGTGCAGGAAGGGAAGGGAAGGGAAGTGCTCTGATGGGGACCTGTAGAAATGTAATTTCTGAGGTTGTCCATCCTAAACTTCCTGGTTTGTCCCAAGAGCAGCCAGGTTTCTGCTTAGCATCTCGAAGGTGTGGAGAAGCAAACAAAAACATTTGTGGGAGCTTTATAAACTCTAAAGCCGACACTAACCCTAATGGAAGGAAGGCTGAACATGAACCTGGCAGCTGAGAAGTGTGGCGTTCAGGGCAACAGCTCATTTTGGCTGAGGAGACTTCAGAGACCTTGAACTTGAGATGAGCATGCTGCTTTGTGAAGACAGGCACTCTGGTCCAGTGCAGCAAGCACTACCAAGTGGGTAGGGAGGAAGTTGTCCCCTTTGGTGGGAGCAGAGCATGGAGGGAGGGAGAGAGGGGGTTGATATAGATTGTGTCAGATTAGGGGAGACTCCTAAGCTGTTGTTCTGTGCTTTGAGGTTTTATTCTGTCCCCCAAAACCCCAGCAGCTTGGTGTGCTAGGAAGCTTGCTCTCCAGGAGGGGTTGGTTACACAAAGCAGCCTAAATCCGTAGCATGTGCCAACATCTGTAGTGCAAACATCCCCTCTGTGGCCAACTTCAGAGAAGCATCGGATTAGCTGGGCGCTCACAACATTCCTCAACATTTAACAGTTGGCTGTGAGAGCCCTGCAGGCCGACTCCATGTGATTCTAGAGGCTGGTTAGTTCCTGTGTGCTGAACAGTGACTGTGCCTGCCAGCCCAAAGCTTCAAGGAGACCTAGGTACCATCTGTGAGACACCTCCTGCCATTGTTGACTGGTCTGTGAGGGTGTGTCCCCCAGTGATGCCATAGCAAGTACATATGATTTGACACAAAGAAATGAGTAACTTGGGGGCTGGAGAGATGGCTCAGAGGTGGAGAGCATCAACTGCTTTTCCAGAGGTCCTGAGTTCAGCACCCACATGGTGGCTCACAACCATCTGTAATGAGATCTGGCACCCTCGTCTGTGTACATAATAATAAATAAATGAATCTTTAAAAAAAAAAAGAAATGAGTAACTCCTCAGATTCCCTCTCCTGCAGTTTGATGAGGACATCTCAAGGGCAGTTTTGTTACAGAGACAAAGGGTTAATGGAGAGTACTGAGTCCAGCCAACAGGTTGAAATCACTTGATACCCAGAGTTAAGAAAGAGATCCTGTGAAGAAACAGAAGCTGAAGGATGGACAGAAAGGAGCTGATGTGGAAAGAGACCTTAGAGCCTACAAAATGACCTCTGGGGTCAGTGCTGTCCCTGAGGTAACTTGTAATCTAATGGCCTGACTGGACAAGTTTACCTGGTTCCTTGGAGTACCTTGGAGAACTTTCCATGGACATAGTCCTGCCTGTGGCCTTAAGGGATTGGTCCCAAGATCTCTAGGGAGTACCTCTTAGATTATACCCAGTCCTGCCTGGACCACCCTGTACTCATGGAATGATAACGAAGTTCAACATGTAAATGAGACACATCAGAAGATTAGCAAGGTCATACAGAGCAGTTATCAGTATACTGTGAGAAAAGTTATTCAGAACTTACCCACTGGGGATGTAGCTCAATGGTAGAGCACTTGCCTAGCATGCTTGAGACTCAAAGTTTGATTAACATTACCTGGAAAAGTTATGAATGATTTATTTCTGGAATTTTCCTTTTACTATTTGTAGATCACAGTTGACAATAGGGGAGAAACCTAGAATGATTCAGCTAGTTAAGGATGCTGTGGGCCAGATGTGGTAGTACACTCATGCAGCAAAGGCAGGTTGATCTCTATGAGTCTGAGGCTAGCCTGGTCAACATAGCAAGTTCCAAGCCATCTAGAACTACGTAGTGAAACCCTGTCTTTTAAAAAAAAAAAAAAAAAAAAGACACTGCAGCTCTGTACCACAAGTTTCTAAGGACAGGGGAGGAATCATGTAACTCTGACTGTGATTCAGAAAAGCCCCCATCTTTATTTTGATGCCCGCTCTCTCCTCTTTGTACTCCTCCCAAGTGGCTATGAGGTTCATCCCAGCATAGCTGATTTGGAACGCACGATGTTGAGAGAATAGCCAGCAGAGTGTGGTGGGGTGGTAACTGGTCGACACTGACTGCTGGAGGGAACCAAGACAGTTGGAGCCGTTGCTGCAGGAAGAAGAGAGAGTTCTTTTTCGGCTGAAGGCATCTGGAGAGGCGGGGCTAACGATGCCCTGCCCAGACTGCATTGGTATGAAGTGGCATTTGAAAGAGGCTTTGGGCGAATGGGGGCCTTTTTCTCTGCCTGGTGTCCCCATCACACGCCAATTTGTGAATGATCGAATTGTTGGGAAGGGGAAAGTTACCCTGGGCTGTTTGGGGCCCAGAGCTTAGTCATAGTCACAGTGGCATAATCTAGTGTCATCGGCTAGGATGACAGAGTGGACTGGGGAGATGGCCCCATTGTAAAAGGCCGTACGTACATACGTCCTGCAGAGCATAAGGGCCTGAGTTCAGATGGCTAACACATATATTAAAAACAAATGAACAAAACCAAACCTTGGTGCAGCAGCGCATGTCTGTCACCCCAGTAATGGAGGGAGTGGGAAAAAGAGATCTCTGGGCTTGCTGCTCAGCCAGCATAGTGAGTCAGAGGGCTCCAGGCTCAGTGAGAAGACCCCGTCTCAAAAAATAAGGTGAGAAGTAACTGAAGAAGATGTCTGATATCAGCCTCTGGTACACACACACACACACACACACACACACACACACAGAGAGAGAGAGAGAGAGAGAGAGAGAGAGAGAGAGAGAGAGAGAAGAGGAAGTGTGGATTCACTTTCAAGGTTGTTTTTGATACATGACTTTACTTACTTCTTTTGGGAATGTTATTTCTGATTCTCCAGTGAGGAATTTTGCCACTGAGTTTTAACATTTTGAGAGAGAGAGAGAGCACCTCTTGATACGCTAATGAAACCTTTGGATTCCTCCCTCTGAGAATGTGCATCTGCGTAGAGCTGACATCTCACATACAACCTGAAGAAGCTTACGTGTGAATTTGTCACTGTCTAAGCTCTCTTTGTTCCTCTGCCATTGTAGTTTTCTAAGACAGGATCCTGGAAGTTACCTGGAAAGACAGGGAGCGCTCTCCCTCTTCCCCCCACCCCGTTGTTTTCTCCACAGGAGACAAGCGGGCTCTTTCAGCACTGTAGGTGGGCAGCAAAAAAGAGCAGGGCTTGCCTATCTCCCTACAGAATCCACAGAGTTCAAGGTGAATTCTAAGTAGGGAGAAGCCAACAGCCCAGCATGGTAATCCCAGCATTCAGAAGCAGGTGAATCTCTGGTGAGTTCAAGGCCAGCTTGGGTTACATAGTGAAACTCGATCTTCATGCGGTAGTGGTAGTGGTGATAGGGGCTATGGCCATAATAATGCTAAGAGGGTGATAGGGTATAAGGAAGTTTTGGCCAGTTATGAAACAAGAGGAAGGCCAGTGTATCTGGAGCTGAATGAAGGGATGGAGAGGCTGGCAGAGATGGGGGTTGCCGTGCTGTGTTCACTGAAACACAATTGTCCCTGCTTGCATAACATCTAATAATAGTTATTCATTAAGCTGGGCATTCATTCACTGTACAAGCTTGATTTTTACCCACAATAGCAAGGTTCTGAGCTAGCTGAATAACAACGTGGTAAGCAAACTTGATTGTATGCAGGCAGTAACTGGAAAGCCTTCTAAAGAGAACAGCTCGGAACGCCCACCAAGACCTGAGTCTCCTGGATGCAAAACCCACGCTTGTGTTTTGTTTCGGAAACTCTCCAGGGGATTCTGCTGTGAGGGCAGGATCTGTGTAATGGTTAGTTTTCATTGTCAACTCAACACAGCCTAGCATCATTTGGGAAAGGTTTCAGTGAGGGATGGTCTAAATCAGGTTGGCCCATGGGCATGTCTGGTGAGGGACTGCTTTGATTGGCTTCACTGTCCCGGGAAGATCCAAGCAGAAAGTGGGGAGCATCGTTCTCTCCCAGGACCCGGGTCCTGAGCTGTCTAAGAGTGGAGAAAGCTAGCCGAGCACCGAGCATAGATAGGCTCATTTCTCTCTGCTGTTGGCTGTGGATGTGCTGTGACCAACTGTCTCAAGCTTCTCCTGCTGTGACTTCCCTGCATGGATGGACTGACTGTAACCATAAGCTAAAATAAACCCTCTCTCACCTAAGTTGCTTTTCGTCAGGGTGTTTTATTGCAGCTACAGAAAGAAATCTCCAACTGTCTGTTTTGGGGGGTAGGGTATGGAGCCATTAGAATAAAATACTCATCCTCCGGGAGCATAACAATGCCCATGGAGACGGGGCCGTATTTCATAAGAGAAACATAAAGGAGAGGAGGTGTGAATGCCTCGCATTGGTGAGATCAGGGAAGGCCCCATGGCCAGTTCCATCAGCTGGGAAGCTGGGTGTTCTTAGAACCCAGCAGAGGTGAAGGGACCAAACAGCTTTCTGAACTGGGCCTGTACTCATGTAGTAAAGTGCTCCAGAAAATGTGTGCGGGCCTTTGAGTCATGTTGTAAAGAATAGTGGGAATTTATGAGATATAAAATGACTGGTAAGGGCTGGGGGAAATGGTTCAGTTAGTATAGTACTTGCCCTGGAAAGCCAAAGGACCTGGTGTGTGATGTCCTGAAGCCATGTGAGAAAGCTGGTGTAATCCTAGCCTTGGGGAGGCAGGAACAGGTAGCTCTCTGGGGTTTGGTGAGGAGTCAGCCTATCAGAATTGCTGTGCTCCAGGTAAAAGTGAGACTGTCACTCAAAAGGAAGGTGGTCACACCTGAGGAATGGTACAGGAGGTTGACTTCTGGTCTTCCATCGCACACATATACACATTTACAAATGACAGCTATGATCTTTCATCCAGGAAGGCCTTTTTTTCAAGTCTCCCTATAAAGAACTATTCAAATATGAACACAAAGGTATTGAAAACACCTGGCTGCCAGCTTTATGAGGATTCTTAATTAAGTAACAAAAGGGTCAAGATTTTCCAAACCTAAGCCTTGACCTGGAAATAGGTTGGTGTTTTTAACCTGGTACATTCAAGCCCTCTTCAGTGTATGAATGTTCTTTTCTTTGATTGGGCCAGCCCTAAAGGGCCCACCATAGCAATGGGCAGGTTTTGTGCTTTCAGAGAGGTAATACTACAGATAAGAGTCGAATGGAGTTGAAGCTTTATTATGTGGGTGGCACCTTGAAAAGAGACTGGATCTACACTTGCCAATAACATCTGGATTCCATTTGAGTTGGAAAGTATTTTGAAAGGAAATACCCAGATGTGTCACATGACTGATTCAGTCATTCAAGGGTAGTTAAAAGTGTCTGAATAATTGGGTTTATGTTGATGTTTGCAAGTGAAGTTCATTTGCAGATCTCTTTGTGCTGTCCTGCAGGAAGACCTGGGGAAAGGACAGCCGGTGTGGAACCAGCCTAGTCCACTGGGGCCAACACGGTCATCTTCCTTTCTCCAGACTTTGCATTCAAATGCCTGGGAGAGAGACTCAGATTCAAGCAGTGAAGCTTGGCTTTGTTTAATTGACCCCTGTATTTAAACCCTAAACAAAGATGAGTCTGCTGTTTAGAGACTATTCCCCAGTGGATTGAAGGCTAATTCTTGAGTCCCAGGGAAAAGGCACAGTAGGGTTGTATAAGTGAGTTTTAGAACTAGCCCCGGTGGTTGTGGGTGGGCGAGTTTGTGTGGAAGGTTCTCCTTGCCTGAGCCTGTGGAGCGGTGGGTGTGTGGGTGGGAATGAAAGATGGAAAGTTAAACCCTGGGCTCAGTGGGAGCCTAGTCAAGAAGTTTCCTGTGGATTGGGCCCAGGCCCAGAGGCAGGGGAAGGCTTTGTGTTTCTGGCCTGAAATGAACTGGCAGGATGGAAGGGCAGGCTGGGGTAGGGTGACTTCCCTGGGGTCTCTCTGGTGTCCAAAGCTCCCCTCATCTAGACGGCTTTGTTTTACACAAAAGTCAGGAGCGCTCTGCAAAGGGGTCTGAATGAAACAGGAACAAAGCCCGGAATCTCTGGGTCCAGACCCTAGCTGGCTGGTCAAGTCATTTGTAACTTTTCCTTTGTGCTGTGTGTCTGGTTGTGGCTCTCCCGTGAAGGGTTCCAAGATGTGAGAAATCGGACACCAGAGGTTTGTCCTCGTTTGGGGTCTGCATTTTCCACAGGCTTTATAGGGGCTTGGTTGCTAGTGTCCTTCAAGAGTACTTCCGAAAGGAATAGGCTTCCTCTGTGAGAACTTCCCCACGCTCCAAGGAGAAGCAGTGCCGCGAATGAGATGCTCGAATTCACTATTCAGAACTGCAACTTCTAAGTCGGTTTCCGCTCTTGAACTGTAGTAGAGCCTGAAATGTTCATGTTGTGTCTCATGGCCTTGGCAAAGCAGCCTGCGCCTTTTAATTTTCTTTTGGTGATGGAGATGAAGCCCAGGTTCTTATACAGGCAGAGTTTCTGCACTCAGTTCCACGCCCAGCCCCCAGAGGGACCGACCTCTCTAAGAGAACTAATTCTTCACGTGCACGTTGCTCTTTTGATATTAACCTGCATTCCCCCTGTGTCATCAGTAAACTCAGCGCCAAGAAGATGGACACTGTGTCTGCTGTGAGAGTAGGAAATAGCGTGGTGTCAAGTAGCCTCGAGCACACGAGTGAAGATTTTTATTTCTGAGGACTTCTGCTGAAGAAGAAATGGCATTTTCATACCCGAACATACATTTTTATCCAACCGAGTAAGCATTCCCTTCTGTCCTGTTTTACTTTCTGTGGTTTCGGTTATCCACCGTCCAGCATAGACTTTATTAAATGGAAAATTTCAGAAGTAAACTACTTCTGAGTTTTAAGTCGCACACTAGAATCTTGCACATCCTGCTCCATCTTATCAAGGATGTGAATCATCCCTCAGTCCAGCAGATCCATGCTGTCTACAGTACCCACCCTGTTAGTGACTTAGCAGCCAATTCATCCGTTAGATAGACTGTCCCAGTGTCAGAGTGGCTGTGGTTAAGCAATCTTTACTCATAGTGGCTTCAGTGTGCAAGAATCTTGATGTCAGTAATTCAGATATACAAGCAAAACCCGTGAAGTGTTTCCTTTCCTTCAGGGAGGTTGAACTTTTTTGACATTTTGCTGTGGTTTAGTACTGTCTGTATGTCTGCTGGGGCCCCAGGTGCATCCGTGAGGATAAAGGGAACTGCTGAAGTCCCATATGTGTAACATACATTGTCAGTGTCTCCAGTTAGGCACAGTGGTTAGGAGTGCTTAGAGAAAATGCCCCCAATTGTGGGATTCTGTCATTATCCAACTCCATACTCTGTTTCCTGCCCCCTACTTTCTAAATGTGAGAGGGTACGGAGGAGTAGGCCATTGGGTTGTGATGTAGGTGAGAGAGAGGCCTTGCTTGGCACGGTCCTCTCTGCTGGAGGCGCAACACGGAGAACCAGGGATGCCTAGAACTGGTCCCTGGCAGCTGTGTGTGTTTCTGTCTCCCCAGTTCTCCCCTGTCAGCAGCCAGCTAGGGACTAGAGAGAAAACTGTCCCATAAACCTGGCTGGAGTGCTGTGGGCTATCTGCGTCTGTGTTTGCCCATTTGTATGCAGAGTAAGCAGATCCTCCAAGGCCAGCATGTTTGCATCCACACTGAGCATATATAGGCTTTTGATATGGACATTGCCCTAAGTCCCTAAACCCTGCAGTGCAACTGTGACTCACATAACACCCATGTTGTGTTGGATTGTATGTGTAATCTGGAGATGATTTAAAGCATATGGGATAATGTGTGTGGCTTATGTGCAAACACTCTGTGTCCCCCACCCCCATGAGGTTAGAGCACCCACATGTTTAATTCCCCTCTGGTCCTGGGAAGAGCTGTGTTTTTCCCATGTATCAGCATAGGAGCTCTTCAAGGGACACAGTATGGTCTGGGACTAGGGATGTGAGAAAGCATGCCAATCGTAGAATGGAGGAACCCTGAACTCTTTAGTCATCTTGTCCATGGCTGAAATATGGTTCTCCAAGTACCCGGAATGGCCTCACAATGGCCTGGCTCCACTCTTTGTGTCTATTTGAAAAGCATGAGAATTGGGTGACCACTCTGATTTTGGCTTTCAAAACACAGATAAGCCAGAATGACTGTGTGGTCCACATGCTCTGTGGGAATGGAGTGCCTTTGAGCAAGACAGTATCCATCACTGTGTGGTCACAGTGGGAAGATGTCTTCTCCTGTATCCTGAACCCCAGGTTTGTCTATTGGATGCTCATTCAGCCTGCTCATCATCATGGACAGAGGATGGTTTCCATGCCGATTTGTACGCTAAGTGATAGTGTCACTTGGTGTGAGGGAAGGTTAGTAGGGAGAAAGTATCCTTCCCCTGCTGGGCGCCAAGAGCAACTTGCAGCCAATTCAAAACCTTGGACTTCATTGTTTTTATTCTAGGCATATCACTTGAAAGAAACTTTAGATTTTAGGCTTTAAACATAAAAGATCATTCATTATAGCAGTATCATTCTGTGTTTAAAAAGTATAAATGGTAGACGTGACGCCTATTAACGTTGATACAATGTTCTCAATTTCGATAAAGAAAAGATTATTGAAACCACTCAGTGCCGGGTGTTTTGGCTCACACCTGTAATCCCAGCACTCTGGCAGAGGCTGAAGTCATTCTGGGCTCTAGAGTGAAACTCTAAAAGAAAAAGCAAGAGAAAAACAGAATTTCTCAACTAGGCAGTAAATTAAAAACAAAATATCAAAAGAATAAGAGGCCATGAATTTGAGAAGTCTAAGGGACATGGGAAGAGTTAGAGGGGGTAGGGGGATATTATGTAAATAAAGTGTGTGTGTGTGTGTGTGTGTGTGTGTGTGTATGTAGAAATACCCCGCTAAGGGGTCAGGATCCTTCCCTGGTGCATGGGCAGGCTTCTGGGAATCCGGTGCCTGTGGTGTGTGACGCTTTGCTCAGCCTTGGTGCAGTGGGAAGGGGCTTGGACCTGCCTAGGCTCAGTGTGCCGGCTCTGCTGACTCCCCATTGATTTGGGGGATGTGGAGATGTGGGGTGGCTTGGGAGAGAGGGCTGGGGGGTAGGAGGAGGTGGGATCTGTGGGTGGTATGTAGAGTAAGTAGAAAATTTATTAATAAAGAAAAATGAAAAAATACCCCCCTAAATTCATATATATGAAATACTCCCCAAACCATGTCAAATTAGTTTTCTTAACTGTTTCAAACTCTGGAAATAGATATGTAACTTAATATAACTGAGAGATGATGCTTAAAAATATTTCATGATTGGGCATGATGACATACACCTTTAATATCAGAACTAGAGAGGCAGAGGCAGGTGGATTTCAGAGTTTGCGTCTAGCCTGGTTAACATAGCAAACTCTACGCCAACCAGGACTAGGTAGTAAGACCCTGCCTCCATAAATAAATAAGCAAAAATAAATAGAAGGTATTTTGTGTTTAAACAAGTAACTGGATGATGTCTGCAGGGCTCAGAATGACTGTGGTAGTCATTGGTTTTTGGGGGTTCTTGCTCACCTCCGTTTCTTGAGTTTGCCACATGTGGGACTTATCTTGCACAGTGGGGTTAGCTTATTGAAGAGTTTGAAGTTCTTTGTATGGCAATGGTAATGGCATTGAGCAAGCAACATGAGCCAGTAGTATTTATTGTCTTAGCATCTTTAGCTCCCATGACCTGGAACACAGCTATGGAGCTGGGGCTACACGGGGAGGGTGTAGTCCTGGAGAACCATGGCTGAAGGCTGGGAAGGAACATTCTTGCTCAGGGTAGCCTTCTCAGGAAGGGAACCATGTTTATCATCTCAGAGAACCAAAGGTTATATTAGAAGGTGCTAGACGTGGTATGCTGTGGGATGTTCTGTATGTCAAATGTGTTGCTCTGATTGGTTAAAATAAATAAAGTGCTAATTGGCAGCCAGGCAGGAAGGATAGGGTAGGCGGGACAAGGAGGAGAAGAATTGTGGGAAGTGGAAGGCTGGTTGGAGAGAGACCAGCCAGCCGCCACCATGACATGCGAGATGTGAGGTACTGGTAAGCCACGAACCATGTGGCAAAGTATAGATTAATAGAAATGGGCTGAATATAAGAGTAAGAGCTAGACAATGGTAGGCCTGAGCTAATGGCCAAGCAGTTAAATAATATAAGCGTCTGTGTGTTCTTTTTATAAGTGGGTTGTCGGACAAACAGGGCTTGGTGGGGGCTGTAGAGAAGTGCTCCAGCTTCAGTGGTATTAAGACTACTTTGAATCATACAATGAGGAAGAAATTCCTTTTCAGCATTTCTGGCTTTGTCAATTAGAAAGTCTCAGTGGGGTGTTAGTGATATAACCTGATACCTATCCATGATTATAACTATAGGCAGGGAGAATGCCCATTTTCTGAAATACTTGAGACTAAAAGTATTTCCGATTTCAAAGATTTTCAAATTTTGAAAGTTTAGGTAGATCGGGTGAATATGGCTGATTTGAAATTTGAAATGCTCTGAAATCTCATACTCTATGCTTGCAGTTTTCCTGGCCATTTCTCCAACTCTGGTACTTACACTTCTAATTGCTTCATTTCCACAACAGGTAAGCAGCCTGTCGGTTAACCTGTCAATTGCATGGTTATTCTATAGAGACCATAATCAAAGGGCATGTGCTCTGGTTTTTTTTCCAGTCTAGCAAAGTTGCTCTTTATGTCTGCCCTGGTCACTTGAGATTTCTTGTCCCCATCATTCTGGGACTCCTCTGACATCTCCAGCGTTGGAGTGTCTCTTTCTCCAATGCTGGAGATGTCAAAGGAATTTCGTTTACTCACTGGGCTCCCTTGCCCGTATCTTGTTATAACTCCTTGAGGAAAGGTTCTGTGATAACCTTTTTGACACTTTCCATGGTAAGAAATATTTTGATTCTATGTTCCCATTTGATTACTAATTTGACTGGATATAAAACTCTAGGTTTAAAAGGATCTTCCTGCCAAAAGGAGTTTGCTGCTTGGTGGAGAAGATGATTTATTAAAGAAAGTCATAGCAGTGACTCTTGTCTTTTTTTCCAGCCCCTTCAGGTATGACTTGGATTTTCCTTCTAGGAGATTATAGAACCCTCTCCATTTGTGTGTTACAAAATTTCTGGCTTTGTGAGCCTTGGTGTGAATTGCCTTTCAGTTATTTGTGTTGTGTGTCCGTTGACGGTGGAGAGTTACCTTCTTTCCTTTGGAATATCTTTGTGGTGTTGTTTTGCTATTTCTTTGTCTATTTTATGCGTTCATTCTTTCTGAGATTTCTAGTAGATGCTAGATTGGCCCTTTAGTCTCCATCTCCTTCTCTGTAGTACTCTTTGTATTACACACATGGTATTTTATTCCCTGGCGGCTCTCAGTGGCCATGCTTAGTTTCTCTTCATCATTATTAAGTTGTCCTTGATTGTTTTTTTACCAGGTTCCTCTGTCTCATTTGTTCCCTTCCTCCTTCTCCCTAACCCTGTGGTTCCTTTCTTTCACCTGTGGGGGAAGGGAGCTGTTTCGAGGGATGAAGACCCCACTCTCCGTCCTTTTTATCACTCAGCATTCTGTCCAATTTAGTGATTACAAGGCCACTGATAGGATCTGGGAAATACTGGTTCCTTTTTGTTTGCTAAATAGGGATGCTGGGGTGTGGGGGATGGGGATGAAGGAACCTTTCCAAGGAGTGTCTAAACAAAGCACTTGAACAACCTCAGGAGCCATAGCAATAAGCCAAAGAGCAGTCATCAAAGGTACAGACACAAGAGAAGGTTTCCAGTGGCCTGCAAGGGGAGTGGTTCATATCAGCTCCGTGTGTCCAGCCGCTCTGTCTTCCTCCTGGAGAAGACCTTCTGAGGTGGAGGACCATCTAAGTCAGCACTGCCTGATACAACAACTTACTCGGTGTCTGGAGTGTCCAAGACAGAATCAGTAGCCAAGTGGCTGCTGATCCCTTGAAACACAGTGAACCTGGGGGTACCACCTTTCATAATTCTCAAATCAGTTACATTTATAATGGCTGTGTGAGACGGATGGACATCCCATGGAGAAGTTCAGATGAGACCCTTAGAAGCTCATGTGAAGATATAGGTTCCTAGACAGGATATAGAGTGCATTATATAGAATGGAAGGCCGGCTCTCTCTGTCTCTTCTTTCCTCACTTCTCCACCCTAGCAAGTAGCACTGGCTTCCTTCTAGAGGTGTGGAGGAAGCTCTTCCCTCAGAAGGACATGATGCATTGGATATCCTACTTTTCCCATGCTGCTCTGTCCTGCACCATTATTGAATATGAATAATCACTCCACAGAGCTCTGTTAGTTCTTTGGTTCGGATTCTCTAAGGTGGATACAGATTTTTCCTTCTTTGAATCATCCCAATCTTATTTCAAAAATAAGAGCACAACCCCAAGGCTACACCTTATCACTTATAATAGTTCCAAAACCCCTCTTAGAAGAAAATAGAAATGTATTTCAGTGGGTCATGTCATATTTATTCCAGGGATGGGGTACACGGTAGCTTTCTTCAGAGACAAATGGGCAGATCTGCTTCACTCAGATTTTTATTTTCTCAAATGTAAATGAAGCATTCATAGAAGTTCCCTGAGAATAAATAAAATGATCTCTAGGTTCATCCTTTATCCTCTTAACAGGTAGGACAAAGATCAGGAATTCTATTATTGCCACAGTAACTCTGTAGTAGAAATCATTCCTCCTGGGGCTGGAGAGATGGCTCAGAGGTTAAGATCACTGACTGCTCTTCCAGAGGTCCTGAGTTCAATTCCCAGCAACCACATGGCAGCTCACAACCATCCGTAATCAGGTCTGGTGCCCTCTTCTGTGTACATAATAAATAAATAAATCTTAAAAAAAAGAAATATTGATGTTTAAAAAAAGAAAGAAAGAAATCATTTCTCCTAACATTCTTTTTTTTCCCCCTGGCTTCCAGCAGAGGTGCCCTACAGCCCTGTTCTGGAGATCTGATGACCTCAGTGGGTACCAGGCATACACAAGGTGCACAGAAATACATGCAGCCAAAACACCAGTATGCATAAAATGAAAGAAATCTTAAAAAACAAAACAACCCAAAACAGCAATGATATATTACCTCCTACCTGTTAGCATGGCAACTCTTAAAAAGATGAAAATAAGCCAGGCATGGTGGCATGTGCCTTTAGTCCCAGCACTCAGGAAGCAGAGGCAGGTGGATCTCTAAGAGTTTGAGGCCAGCCTGGTCTACACAGCAAGTTCCAGGGCAGCCAAGGCAGGATAGTGAGACCCTGCCTCAAAAATAAATAGATAGATAGATAGATAGATAGATAGATAGATAGATAGAAGAAGAAGAAGAAGAAAAAAGAAAAGAAATGTTGACAGGGATGTGTAGACATTGGTGCTTGTTTGTGGCAGTATACAATGATGTAATACTTGTTGAAAGCAGTTGTGGTAAATCCTGAAAAATAAATTAACATCCATTTCTGGGTATAATGAAAACAAAGTTTTATAGAGTTGGTTGCATATTCATGTCAATCAATCAAGGCATTATTTGTACAACCTCAGTGTCCATCAATAAATAAATGAGTGGATAAGTGTGTGTGTGTGTGTGTGTGTGTGTGTGTGTGTGTGTGTACCCCATTGTGTCTGTGAGTGCCTTTGTGTATGATGGAAAGTTATTAGTCTTGCAAAAAGGAACTTCTGATACATGCTGCATCATGGAAGACCTTAGATGACATGAGAAGTGATATCTTCAAGAAACAAAATGAAAAAATACACTGTGATTCCACTTCATTGAGATGCCTTTAATAGTCTGACTAACAGAGTTAGTGTTTAATAGATACAGAGTTACTTACACATTACTAAAGATCCTGATCTTTTTTTCTTTTTTTTTTCTTCTTTTTTTTTTTTTGAGACAGGGTTTCTCTGTGTAGCTTTGTGCCTTTCCTGGAACTCACCTGGTAGACCAGGCTGGCCTCCAACTCACATAGATCCACCTGCTTCTGCCTCCCGAGTGCTGGGATTACAGGCGTGCGCCACCACCGCCAGGCTAAGATCCTGGTCTTGCACAACAGTGTGACTGTCTATAACCTACTGGAATGTACACTTGTTTAGTTGGTGATGTTTATGTGTTTATTTTAGCACAAGTTTTATCTCTTTTTTAAACTTTGTTAGATGATGTTTCGATGTGTACAGATTCTTTCTCTACATGTATGTATTTGCACCATGAGTGTGCCTGGTGCTTGCGGAAGTCAGAAAAAGGCTTCGGATCCCCTGGAATTGGAGTTAGAGATGATTGAGTGGCACCGTGTGGGTGCTGGGAATCCAACCTGGCTCTTCTGCAAGAGCAACAAGTGCTTATAACCACTAAGACATCTCTCCAGCCCCCACTTACAAATTAACTAATCAATTTAGTTTTGGAGATAGTGTCTCTCTATGTTATCCTTGGCTGACCTGGAGCTTACTATGTAGACCAGGCTGGCCTCGAACTCACAGAAACCTTCTGCCTCTGCCTCTGAGTGCTGAGATTAAAGGCAAGCACCATCATGTCCCAACCAGTTGCAAGTTTGAAAAGATGTCAAATAAGATTTAAATGGAGGCTGGCAGATACCAGTCACCCTTCTTTGTTTGTGAAAACAGGTGCGTATAGGTTGCAGTTTGCTTCTTTAGATATTTGGAAAAGATTCATATCACATCCAGTATTCTCCCCCTCCCTCTCTTAATCCATTTAACAACACATCATGGACACCTTTTCCAGGTCACTGAATGCAGCCCTGACTCACCACCCCATAAAAGATGACTGTTCTCCACAGGCACCAGGATATATTTCATTTCCTTTTTCTTGCCTTCAGGCTTTGTTTCTGCCTGTGCTACTACTCCAAGCAGCCTAGCAATAAACAGCTCTGTGCATGTTTCCTCACAGAGATGCTCTGATTCCTGCTGAGGTCAAAGGATAATTGCTGGTCAGATTATTCCCCATGAAACTGAGAGCCGCTGGCATTCATGCTGACGTTGTGTGAGAGGCCTGTGTGCTGACCTCTCCGCTGGGGCTGGCACTGCCAACTGCCTTGGAAGCCACTTACTGTGGCTCTCAAACTTTGTGAAATGGAGTGCCCAGGCCTAGGACTTCCTCATTATCATCACCACTGTTATTTTATATAAGATGAGGAACCCCTCTTTTTCTTTTCTCGTATGTAGCCCAGAATATCAGCATTACTTATTACAACACCTTTCCTCACCAAACAAACAAAAAAAAAAATGCTGTAATTATATGTATTTTTCCAGGTAGATTCTTTAGATTCGTTTTTCTAATTCTGCTGGGTTAATTTATATCTGTGGAAATGCACAGAAAGTCTTGGAAAATCCTCCCAGTTTCCTTGGCAAAGGTTCTCGTCAGCCCTCAAGTACTTTGCTTTCCTATGAATTTCTTTTCAACTGTTTTGCTCAGTGCTTTTCAAAGATCCAGTTGGAGTTTGATTATTTCATTTAAAGTCTGTGTAATCTGAGATGTGTTTTTAGATCACAGATTGCTTTTTATAACTGAAGAAATACTCAAATGGAAACAAATAGATCAGGGTTTTCTCTAACATTTTGAACACATGCCAACCATTTATTATATGGACTTGAAACTCGTTTATTTATTTAACCAAAAACAGTGGGCTAGCAAGATGGCCCAGTGGGTAAAGATGCCCGCCGCTAAGCCTGACAACTGAGTTCGATCCCGGAACCCACAAGCTGAACAGACTTGACACCTATAAGTTGTCCTCCGTCCTACACACACCCCACACCATGCCATTCTCCCTACACACAAATAAATAATTAAATACTATAAGGGAATATGATATATGTAGATATTGCAGTATGCTTTTTTTCTAGTTTGGGAAAAAATTAGACAAATTATCAATAATTCTAATTCAGTTAAGCAGGTTTAAAACGGATAAGGAAGGGTTCAAAGTAAGCTTGCAGTAGTCACCATCTGTAGAGTCAGAAGAGTGGTTACCTGTGAAAAGGGCCATGAAAGGGACTTCTGGAAGTTTCTGTGTTGCATTCCTTGACCATGCTGACTTTATGCGGTTGGCATTTGCATTTACAATGCTTAGGCCCATTTCTTCATAACCTGCCAGACTCAAATACTATGTCTTATCTTCAAAAAGGGCTTCTGAAAACGAGACCTCAGCTTGGGTGTGGTTGGTTCAGTCTTTAGCTCCATCCCCAACACACACACACAATCATATACACATACACGCATATTCATTCTATTCACACACTCACCTGGGGTGGGGTGGGGCAAGATCCTGGATAGTATCCTTTTGGGGCAGCATTTTCTTTATTTTTTTTTCCTTTTATTGAAACTAGCTTGTCCCCCCTCACTTAATATATCCTGATGACAGTTTCTTCTCCCCGTGCTCCTCCCATTTCCTCCCATCTCCCCTTCCCTCCCATCCAGATCCACCCCCTTTCCATCTCGTTAAAAACAAACAGGCTTCTAAAGGATAATAATGAAATAAAATAGAAACTAATGCATTGGGATAGGACAAAACATATGGAAAAGAGCCCAAGAAAAGGCACAAGATACAGATATAGATACAGAGACTCACACATTGGCACAGTCAGGAATCCCATAAAAACACTAAGTGGAGGGCATACTATATATGCAAAGGACCTGTAGGGCATGTGTAGAAAAAACATATAAACAAAATTAAAGATAAGATAAAATTAAGGGGAGGGGGAAAAAAACCCTGATATGACAGGGAACCTCCAAAGATACCATTAAGTTCATTTTCTGTTGCCACTTATGCTAGGCATGCAGCCTGCCCTTAAGAGTAATTTATTTCTTCAGCGAGTCTCTGTTGGAAAAAAAACTAAAATTTTTTGCAAATGCTTATCAATTGGAGATTACTTCTGGGTTAGGGATGGGGGCATGTGTCTATGTATCCTTTCAGCCCTAGAACTCCATCTGGCTCAGACCTGTCCAGGCTCCGTGGATATATACTGTCTCAGTCTCTGTAGTTCATGTGCATATCAGTCCTGCTGTGTTTAGAGGGCCTTGTTTCCTTGGTGTCCTCCATCCCCATTGACTGTTAAACTCTTTCCATGTCATCTTCTACAGGGTTTCCTGAGCCTTGAGGGGAGGGATTTGATGGAAACATCCCACTAGGGCTAAGTGTTCCAAGGTCTGTCATTCTCTGCATAATGTCCGACTGTGGGTCTCTGTGTTTGTTCCCATCTGCTGCAGGAGGATTTTTCTCTGATGACGGTTAAGCAAGGCACTGATGTATGAGAATAGCAGTGTGTCATCAGGAGTCACTTTTTTTGCTGTTTTTTTTTTTTTTTCTTTTGGGATGTGTGTGTGTGTTTGGTTTTTTTTTTTGCCAGTGTTTGTTTTTTTTTTTTTTTTTTCCCTAGGTCCCTGGGCTGTCTAGTCTGAGGTTCTTGGTCATCTAAGCAGTGTTGGGTATGGGTTCCATCTCACGGAGTGGGCCTTCGGTCTAATCAGATAGTAGTTGGTTACTCCCTCAAGCTTTGTGCCACCATTGCAGTAGCATATCTTGCAGGCAGGACACCAAGGTAAATTAATGGGTTTGTGGCTGGGTCAATATTTATGTTTCTCCTTTGGTAGCATACAGAATACTTTCCTGTATCAAAGACACTAGAATATAGGAGTAAAGGCTCTATGTAGGCACCAGCTGGACTTCTCCATGTTCAGTGAGCTGTGTAGGTGTTATCTTCAGCAATGGGGCCTTGCCATCAGTTTGTGGAGAGTAACTGATAGTCTTGACAACAGTCTAGGTTGTTTGGGGATTCTCATGGGAACCCTTTGGCCAACAACTCAGTGGGTTAGATGTAACCCATTCCTGGTACTAGAAGCTTCTTTTGATGACGAGACGTCTAGCTGGGGCTCTGTCTTTCCTGTTATTTTGCCATTTCATTTAGATTGCCGTCATATATGTATGTATTTTTGAAAGCTTCTATGGTATTAAGTTTTGATACTATGTCCCTCAAATGGCCCTTAAGTTTAGCTGTCTTTCCCTGTATTTCCTCTCTTGAACACTCTCCACATGATCCTCCTGTTCCAGTCCCCACCCTCATCCATCCATAGCTACCTATTCTATTTCCCTTTTCTAGGGAGATCTACCTTTGTCATTCTATTGATTATAGCTTGGCTATTGTTGACTTAGCAGCTAATATCCACATACAAGCGAATGCATATCATATTTGTCTTTCTGGGTCAGGGTTAAGTTCACTCAGGATGATTTTTTTTTCTACTTACATTCATTTACCTTCGAGTTTCATGCTATCATTTTTTTAAAAAATAACTTAGTAATATTCCATGGTGTAAATGTACTACATTTTATTTTCCATTTTTTCTTGCCTATTAGGAATAGAGTAGCAATGAACATGGTTGGGCAAGTGTCTCTGTGGTAGGATGAAAAGTCCTTTGGGTACATTGGGGTGGTGTTTTCATAGACATGCTTCCAACTTTGGTCGCCGTATTTTTATTCCTAATGGTGAAAATGAACACTTTAAAGTACATTCACACCCCTCATGAGCCTGTATGCTTCTGGGATTGACCTCTGTGTCTTCAGTGCAGCAGTCTCTCTTCTCCACTGTTGGTGATTCATACCTTCGGCCACACATTTTTTTGCCATTCTTCTTTCTGTTATAATTCTTCCCCCTGGGGTGAATTTTCCTGTTACTTATGGGCGTTTTATCCCATGGGAATTTTAATTTTTGTCTGACCAAACCTGGAGTCTTTTGCTTTTTTTAACTGGGCTGCCAGTGAGAAAATTCCAGTTTTTCCCAAGTTATAAAAATATTACCACGTGTTTTTTATTTTAGTACTTGTGGGTGTTTTCTTCCCATTAAATCCCTAGTTGTGGTGTTTCACCTATGAGGTGGGAACACATCACACTTGGTTCTCTAGCCAGTAAGCCATTACTGAGATATTTGTTGAATGAATGCATTGCTAGCCTTGTCATTTACTGTCCTGCGTAGTTGTGAGAGTTTTGATAGGCCCATTCAGTCGTGCAGTACCCGGCAGTTAGAATACGGAGCCTGCTCACTCCACTGCTGTCCCCACATCCCTTCATCACCAACCGCCCTCCAGCTGTAGCCCTTGGCAACCATGAATCTGTTTTCCTCTTTTAAGGCTTTCTCTCTTCCAGAATGTTATAACCACAGGACAGTGCAGTGTGTGTACATCCTCTTTGAGTCTGGCTTCATCACTTGACCTGCCATTTCTATACATTGTATGCAACCACAACTGTCTCTCTCTTCACCGAGTGTAGTTGTGGGGAATGTACCACAGCCTGTTTGTTTTGGAGTTGAAGAAATTTTTTAGTTTCCAATCCTGGGCCAATACAAATAAAACTTCTACAGTTCAGAAAGCAGAGATTTTTTTTTTTAAGATAATTATAAATTGAGATGGCCAAAAGAAAAAAAGGTGAGATTTAAGCCTTGGAACATTATCAATATTACTCCATTTTTTTTCCTATTATGTGGCAGAGAATTAAGAGACGAACAGTGGTTCTAAACCTAGACAACTAACTTTACTCCCTCAAAGAGCCAAAGAGCTACCAAAATGCTCTTACCTTGTTTGTCAAGGGGTTGAATTGTTCCTGTTCTCCACCACCGTGGGCTACAGACAAGACAGGTGCTGCCACCAATCATCTTCACTTCCTCTTGAGAAATTCACCAGGGAAGGAAGGTCTTTACAGTTTTGGTAAGTAGGAATCAATGTACACAAATCCTCTGGTGACTCCCAGGGAAGCCCCATGTCCAAAAAGCCCTTGAGCAAATAGACTTTACCAATGAGAGCCACTGGTTGAAGGCATCCCTTTCATGGGGCCCATGAGGGACTGGGCCAGGCCACATCACACAGCAGGTTGTGTTGATATGGTGTCTTGAAAAAGAATGCTTCCCATAGTGTCATGTATTTGAGTGTTTGGTTCCCAGCTGGTGAAGGATTAGGAAGTGTAGCCTTGTTGGAAGAGGTGTGTGTCACTGGGAGTGGGCTTTGAGGTTTCAAAAGCCCAAACTAGGCACTTGCTCTTTCTGTCTCTCTCTGTCTCTCTGTCTCTGTCTCTTTCTGTTTCTCAGTCTCTCTCTGTCTCTCTGTCTCTCTCTCATCTCCTGTTTGTGGATAGATGTAAGTCCTCAGCCACTGCTCCAGTGCCATGCCTGCCTGCTACCATGCTCCCCACCATGATGGTCATGGACTCACCCTCTGAAATTGTAAGCCATCCTCCCAGTTAAACCCTTTTCTTGGTCATTGTGTCTGTTCACGGCAATAGTAACTAAGACAGATGATGGCCCGGCTGTAAGTTGAACGGCCTAGCGCTGTCATCTAGAACATGCTGTGGCTGAAGTAGGCTTTTGTAAATTTATGGTTAGGATTAGGTCAGTGGGAGGAAAGTAGCAAAAGCCATTTGAACAAGGGAAATTGAAAAAGGAACTGGACAGGAAGGACCTTCATAAGTTGTTTATCATAGGCAGGGAAGTATTGGGAGATTTCGAGCTGGGAAATAAGACTGAGTATGGTATGTGTGGAGAGCTACTGGGGTGGCAGGAGTCTGCAGAAGGGTGTGATTTGGAGCTGGGAGATAAGACTTCTTAAAAAGGGAGGGGAGAGTTACAACACTGGCATGGGCTGGGAGGATAGTATTGCAATGCCTCTCATGGCTAATTCTTTCCTGGTGAGTGCTTTGGAACCACTTTTCCAGCTCCACACAGCCCATGATGTGACTCTCAAATACATGTGAGGAGCGTGGAGGGAGGATGCTCAAGACCACAGGTGTGTTATCCTGTGTTTAGACAAAGAAGGAAAGGCTTAGAGGTAGGGTGAAGATAGCAGCTCTTAGATGGCTCTTTCAGTGTTTAGTCTGAGTGACCAAAAGCCAAATGTCCCCAGTATTCTATTGAGACAGATACAACCTCTAGTTTCTTGTCAGTTTGGTGCTCCCTCCCCTGCCCCTTTTTCCTCTTGTATATTATGCTCTGGTATTTTAAAAAGTCCCCTCTGGGACAGAAGGATAGGTTGGCGGTAAGAACGGTGAATGATGTGTGCACACTAGATTTACACAAGTCATCAAACAGGATGTCTTTGTCTGTAGGAGCCCCCTTTCCCCCATGGTGGTATGCAGGGTGCAGGGTGCAGGGTGCAGGCAGAATTGGGAACTGCTGGCGTTCCATTGCTGCCAAGGCAGTGACTGTAGCTCATTGCTACCCAGCAACTCATTAGAGTTGAGTTGTATGAAAATGACGTACAGAACTCTCATGTGGGAGAACAGCAGATAGGTTTTTCCACTGCTTTTAGAATGGCTTTTACTTTTAAGTGTCAGAAGATGAGCAAGCCATGAGCCTAGATGTCTCCTTAAAAACATGTGATTTTCCTATTAACATTTAGATCATGTTGTAAGTTTGGTGGTCAGATTTTTATGAACTATTTATCCATTTTATGAGTATTCATGCCTAAAAATACTTTATTGCTGTGGGGATAAGTCAAAAGGCATGTTGAAATCACAAAACTTTTTTATGTTACATTCGGCTGCTAGTAAATGTATTTGAGATGAGAATGGAATGCAGGTGACTTTCTTTGAAATGTAGGAAATCACCATGAAATACTGTCTGTGGAATGTAGATTAATTCCTAAGAGTAATAATGTACATGCCTTTAGAGTCCAAGAGGTAATGAAGTTGAAAAAGATTGTATGGCCGGGAGGTGGTGGCGCATGCCTGTAATCCCAGCACTTGGGAGGCAGAGGCAGGTGGATCTCTGTGAGTTCGAGGCCAGCCTGGTCTACAGAACTAGTCCAGGACAGGCTCCAAAGCTACAGAGAAACCCTGTCTTGAAAAACCGGAAAAAAAAATTGTATATATCTGTGGGTTGACTTGATTCCAGTTGTTTTAAATAATAATTTTATTGTGTTGCAAATATATGTGTGTATGCATATATGATAAACATATGAATCATGGATCTGATATTTGCTTACTTTCTGGTACTGATTATTTCTTATATATATGACAGTTGCTCATTTGTTTTTGTTTTTCTCAAATTTTACATTGCTTATTTATTTGGGTATATGTATGTGTAAGTGTGTGCCCATGTGTGCCACAACTTGAGTAGAGATCAGAGGAAAGGGTGCAGAGGTTGGTTTTCTCCTTCTACTACGTGGGTCCCAGTGATTGAACTCTGGTTGTCAGGCTTGGTGGCAGTGCCTTTACCTGTCTTAACGATCTACTCATTTGTTTGTATGCCTCTGCTGGTTTCTCTGTCCAGAAGTATAGTTAAATACAGTGTAACATTTATTCTAGTTTATTATAATGACCCCTTACGGAGCTGGAGAAATGGCTCAGTGGTCAAGAGCACAAACCTGTCTAGCAGGGGACCTAAGTTCATTTCATAACACCATGTCAGAGAGCTCACCACTATCTGTAACTCCAGCTCCAGGGGGATCTGATTGATGCCTCTAGCTTCCACAGACCATATGTGTGCATGCGTGTACACATACACACACACACACACACACACACACACACACACACACACACAAAGTACAAAGTAATATGTAAAAATCACTTATGCGGCCCTCAGAAAAATTGTCCTGCCTTGCTCATCTGATCCTACCTCTAATTAGCTGTGTGATCTTAAGATTTTCCACTTGAGGTTGGGTTTTTATAGTATCTAGAATTTCGACTAGTCTTCCATTTCTAAGCATCTCTGAAATTAAGGGAAGAGAAAGGTTTTTTGGTACTCAGCACAAGACATGTGTTGATGATGATAAAGAATGAGCCTGAGACCTACCTGTCATCGATTTACAAAGGTAGTTAATATATACCGGGGATTACTGGGTGCTAGTCACAGACTTGGGTGCCTGTTGTTGTTTGGGGGCTCTTTTTTGGGGGGCCTATCACCCAACTCCCAAATAAATTCACACCCGGAGGCTTAGTATTACTTATGAATACCCAGCTTTAGCTTGGTTTAGTTTCTAGCCAGCTTTCCTCATCTTAAATTATCCCATCTATCTTTTTCCTCTAGACTCTTCCCATTCTCTTCTGTAAATCTTACTCTTACTCCTCGGCTTGCTGTGTAGCTGGGTGGCTGGCCCCTGGAGTCCTCCTTTTCTGTCTCCTAGATCTTAGATACCTTCTCCCAGTTTTCTCCTTCTATATAGTCTTTCTGCCTGCCAGCCTCGCCTATCCTTTCTCCTGCCTTGCTATTGGCCAGTTCTTTATTAGACCATCAGGTATTTTAGACAGGCACAGTAACACAGCTTCACAGAGTTAAACTAATGCCACATAAACAAAAGTAGCACACCTAAAATAACATTCCACTACAGGTGCCTAACATCTCTCAGCCCTTACTCCTCACAAAACCCTCTCTTCATTATTGTCTTCTCCTTCTCTTCTCTCTGGAGTCTGGATTCCTCCTCCTATTTATTCTCTCTGCCCACCAGCCCTGCCTATCCATCTTCTGCCTAGCTATTGGCCATTCGGCTCTTTATCAAACCAATCAGGCGCCTTAGGCAGGCAAGGTGAAACAAATATAGCTCATCTTTACATCATTAATAAAGGCAGCAAAGACAAATGTAGCACACTGTCACATGATTAAAGTAATATCCCGCAGCAGAAACAAATGTAACACATCTTTGCCTAGATAAAATAATGTACCACAACAGAGTCTTTTCTAGATTCTGTAATTCCTTCTTCTAGCTTCTCATTCTTTACTTCACTTACAATTTCTGTTCATAAGTTGGATGCAGTAAACTCAAAAGTATCAGAGATACGACTACTCTAGTCTTAGCTATCTTTATTTTCATTTAATGAGAACGTATCTCAGGAGCAATCGTTGTGTTTGTTTTTGAGATAAGTCTTCACTATGTAGTAGAGGCTGATCTGAAACTTGCTATGTAGACTAGGCTGGCCTTGAACTTGTGACAGTCACCCTGCCCCTGTCTCCCTACTGCTGAGACTTCAGGCATGTGCTAATAAGCCTGGTTCCTCAACTGCAAGCTTATGATAACCTTTGTGATTGGATGTCAATGTTCTGGGCTGATTATTTTTCATGCTTGTGGCTAAAACTGCCTTGTTAGGATCAGATTTTTTTTCCTCCTCTTTTACTTCTCCTGCTTTGATTACCAAGAAAGAACTCAGTGGAAAAGAACAGAGAGGTCAGTGAAAGAGAGGAGAGGAACGGGGTGTGTATAAGATTAAGAGCATTGCTGGCCTTCTGAATCACACCCAGGCTCCTCAGTTGAATCCTTACAGAAATGCTCAGAAGGGATAGAAAGGAGAGCGCTTAGCTACTAGAACATCCCAGATCAAAGTGCTGCTTCTCCAGGGGAATGCTTAGCTGCTTCTAATAAAATGCCCCACGATCACATGCAGGTCATTGTCCAGCAACCCTAGAAGAACACCGGAGATGAGTTCGTCCTCTGATCTCTCTAGTCCTTCTTGATTGGCAGTTTTCATCTAATGGCTTCTAACACGGATGAGGGTGGCAGGGGCTGTGGCTCCACAGACAGAAGCTATTGCGCTCAAAATAGGAAGCTAAGCAGGGAAGGGAAGAAAGAGAGGGGCGGTGACTCCCGGTAGCCAGTACCAGCCAGGTGTTAGTCATAGTCCAAGGGGCGCCTCATAGATTCCCTTTTCTGGGCTCCACAAACCATATGGACAATGGGCTGTGACCTCTGTTCTTCAGAGGAGGAAGCTGTGGGGGCAAAAGTCCCTGTGTTTGTAGACCACAGACCTTTTGTTCTCTAATTTTGAATTGCCTTGTTTCAGCTCTCCTCTCCTAAAAGATTACATTTAATCTCATGTACATTTAGGCGAGATAGGCTTTCAGGTAACTTCTGGTGCCAGTGAGCCAGTCAGTAAACTGTAGCTGGGTTAATATCTATCTAGATCAAGGTAGTCAACCTGTGAGTTTACATAGGATCTTCAGATTAGAAACTTCTGGATTAGAAGCTGGAGAGATGGCTCAGTGGTTATGAGCACTGGCTGCTCTTCCAGGGGACCTGGCTTCAATTTCCAGCATCCACATGGCAGCTCACTATAACTCCAGTTCTGGGGGATCCAACACCCTCACACAGACATACATGAAGGCAAAACACCAATGCATATATAAATATAAAGTTTGGAAAAGTTTAAAAAAGAAATCAAGTTTAAAAAAGCAACTTCTGGAATAATAACCAGTTGGTCATGATATCCACTATTCTCCTGAGTGGTTGGATAAATGAAAAGTCTGGAAGCCCTTGCTCCTGAGGAGGAGGGCAGTGTTGTTAAGAACTTCAGCAGGTGTCCTGATCCTGGCCCAGGCATGGCCCAGGCAGATCAGAGCAGGAGGGGACATGGCCATCTCAGTGCAGATAGGCTATTAATAACTACTGTCAAATATCATTTTCTAATCCTTATCATAATGTTATATTTAAGATTTAAAAAAAATTCACTGGGTTGTGGTGCTGCATGCCTTTAATCCCAGCACTCAGGAGGCAGAGGCAGGGGTACATCTGAGTTCGAGGCCAGCCTGGTCTACAGCGAGAGTTCCAAGTTCTGGGACAGCCAATGTTACACAGAGAAACCATGTCTCAAAAATAAATAAATAAAGAAAGAAAGATAAAACACCATACTGCCTTTAAGAATATTAACCCATTAAAGCCAGAATCGAAGATCAAAGATGCGTTGTGGATCTCGTAGTAGAACTAATAGCCAAATCTAGACAGATAAAGATAATAATGAAATTAAAAAATGAGCGTAATCCCTGTACCTTGGGGATGAGGCAGGATTGTGAGTTACAGGTCACCCTGGGCAACTTAACGAGACCTTGTCTAAAAGAAAGAAAAAGGAAGCAGGAAGGAAGAAGGGAGGGAGGGAGGAAAGGAGGGAGGTGAGAGAGACCCACATCATACACAGAAATGGAGATGAACAAATCTGATGATCTAAATGTTCTGAGTAGCAAAGCACTTCAAGTGGGGCCTTATCCTTTGCTTGCTGGACAGTCCTTGCACAGATTTCATCTGTAAAAATGAAAGGTTCCAGTTGTTCCTTAGGGAGCTGTAATCTGGGGACTCAGAGATCTCAGTTCATTAGGAAGGTTTATAATTGGTGCCAACAGACTTTCCTTCATCAAAACTGATCCCGTTTATAGCTCCTAAAAGTGTTCTTTGGGTTGCTTATTATGCACTTTTCAACTTTCTTCCATCCTAACCCCCCTTCTCTTGTGTAAGCCTAGTTTCAAAGAGAAAGCCTAAATCAAGGATTTGGTGAGATGCAAACTGTTGTACATTTGTAGACATACTGTCTTGTCTGTTTTGCTCTGCAAAATTACACTTTCCTGATGTAAACTGTAAGCTGCTTAGGGAAGAATTCCAGCAATTTGTCTTTCCCAACCTTGCATGAAGCAGTCAGGGAAGCAGTTTCTGCCCAGCGACTCCCTATTCTTGTTTAATTTCCTCAGACAAAACAAGAGATTGCGGTGGTGCCTGCCAGTTCAAAGCAGCAGCGCGTCTCCCTGGATTGTCACTTCATGAATCAGGAAGCTGGAACTAACGGCTCTTGAGTCATCATCCAGTCTGGTTCTTGTTATATAGACGACAAACTGAGGTCTAGATTAAGTAAGTCCTTGAAAGGCATGCCATTTGCAAATGAAAAAAAGTCTTGAATTCTGCTCTGTTTAACCTTAGGATTTCCTAGCGCTGCCTCCTCCTCCTTGCCTCCCCTCTCTACTCCCCCGATACTTCGTTTTTTGCTTTTCAAGACAGGGTCCCTCTGTGTAGTCCCAGCTTTCCTGGAACTCGCTCTGTAGACCAGGCTGGCCTCAAACTCAGTGATCTACCTGCCTCTGCCTCCCAAGTTCTGGGACTAAAGGGATGGGCCACCGTGCCCTGCTTAGAGTTTTCCTTTTGCTTTTTGGGTTTTCGCAACCAAGGCTGCCCTCAAATTGTATGTGGAGACAAGAGTGAACTCCTGAGTCTTCTCCCTCCACCTTCCCGTGATCACAGGCTTGTGCCACCATGCCTGGTGCATTTGCTGCTGGGGACTGAATGCAGGGCCTCCTATGCAAATACTGTCTGTCACCAAAGCTACATCCCCAGCGTTTTGCCCGATTCTCTTTCCTTCTTTCTTTTTTTAAAAATGGTTTCTTTATTTTTATTTTATACGTATTGATTGGTGTTTTGTCTGCATGGATGTCTGTGTAAGGGCGTCAGATCCTTCAGAATTGGAACTCAAGACATTTGTAAGCAGCCCTGTGGGTTCTGGGAATTGAGCCCAGGTCCCCTGGAAGAACAGTACAGTGCTCTTAACCACTGAGCCATCTTTCCAGCCACCTGATTTTCTTTATAACAATTATTCATGTTCTAGAATGAAACACTAGTTTCTCCCCTAAGTGCGTTGTTTATCCTGTGCTAAGAACAGCATCAGGCTAGCACAAGGCGATCATCAGCCATGGGTTTGTATGATGAAGCTTGGCTTTGAAGCTACTCTTTCATTTAGTATGAGAAAGCTTGGTTCTTCTCTACGTCTAGACTATTCCAGGACGGCACACCTTTACCTTACTGGCCATCCTGGTCAGAGGTGAATGGTGCAGTCCCACCAAAAGGCTTGCTGCTGGCAAGCTGAATCTAGCCCTTCTTAGCCTCAGCTCCCCAATTGGCAGCCGTGTGGCATAGCAAAGCTGTGTGAGGAGAGCTACAGGGGAAGTCGGAGAGGTCCTGGGGGGGGGGGGAGGGGAGGGGGTGGCTCTAAAGAGATGAGTTAGGTAGAATAGATTGCTATAAGCGACTACAGTCCTGTTCATACTTTTACCCAGAGGTATGTCATAGAACACACAGACATCTCAGCCCTTTTCTGAAGAACATTGCTGGAGGGCGTCTGTCTCTTTGACAGCCTCAGTTGGAAAGAAATATACATGTTTTTTTTTTTTTTTTTTTTTTCCTGTATGATAACATGTCCGGAGAGGTGGTTTTTGACATCCTGTTCCTATGTGATGGGAAACCACAGATGCCACTTTGGAAGGAAGCAGAAACATGGTTGCACTGGGGGAAGAGGTGGTGAATAACCGAATTGTTCTGAGCATCTTATAGGAGGGTTACAAATAGTATTTAAAAATAGTTCCTTTAGAAAATGTGTGCATACTCAATAGAGTTTTATTCAGCCATAACAAAATAAGAATGACATTATACATTTACAGGGAGATGGACAGAAGTCTAGAGTCTCATGTCAAGCAGTCAGTCAGACTGGGGATCACAGATGTTACAGTCTAGACTTGTATGCATGTATGTACATGCACGTATATGTCTGTGTGACGTGACAGTCGAAAGGATGGAATTTGAAGGGAAAGGGGACTAGAAAGGGAGGATGGGGAAAAGGCAGAGATAATGGGGGTATAAAATAAAGGACCAATCATGTGTTTAAAAAGTAAAATAAGGAGTGGAAAATGTGGCTTAGTTGGTTGCCTAGCATGCACAAAGGCCTGAGGTTCAGTCCCTAGTATTGCATACACTGAGTGTGGTGGCTACAAGCCTGTAATCCTAGCCCTGGGAGGAGGGAGGCTGGGAAATCAGAAGCAATCAGAGCTATAGAGAGAGTTAGGAGGCTAGCATGACATCTGTGATAAACAAAATGTGTTAACAGAGTCGTTATTTGTACCTTGAATTCTTCTCTGGGTTAAGTCTGTGCCTCATGAGTAGACAAAGGCAGTATGATAGAGAAGAGGGTGAACTTGACAGATCCTAGAAGAAAAAGTGGATAGTTAAGGCTAGAGCGTTTGGGGGTTGCTGGTCTTTGGGGGATGTGTGTGTGTGTGTGTGTGTGTGTGTGTGTGTGTGTGTGCGCGCCTACATGTGTGGTTAGGGTCATTCCTGTCTGTGTGCATTCATATATGCGTGTCTGTAATTCCAGCAGTCCTAGGCAGATGCTCATCCCTGGAGCCGACGGTGCAAGGTTACCTTTGAGAGCCTCTGCTTACTTTCCCATGACTAGGAACCAGGAAGAGTGAGGGTGGTCATTATGCAGCTTGTGCCAAAGAGGCCTCACTGCTTCCTGTTTCCGTGGGGGAGGGGTGGTAGGAAGAAGCATTGTAGGGGATGGCAGTGAATGGGGTCTGGGTGGTGTCCAGAACTGCAGCACCGTGTTTGCTGTAGAAAACCCTCCATACACTTCATGGGTAAACCATCGGAGCCAATTGTAGTCCTCCGATGGAGTTGAACAGTATGTAGGGTAGTGAGGCCACAGCAGCTCCAGGTTGGGGACACACACACAGGCCAGGGAAGCTGGAACTCCCTCCACCTGCCTTCTGTGTCATTTCTCCTAACCCACTTCCCCAGCCAGTCCTTATTCAGAAACCACAGCCTGTTCTGAAAGCACAATAGAAAATAACTTCTTCAATCCAAGACTGCAGAGGGACACCGTTTAAATCTGTGGCCTCCTTCATGAAGGAGAGGCCATTTCTGAGAGGTGGCAGGGGTGTTATCAGTCTCTTCCCTCACTGATCTAACCGGGTAGGATGTTTTTCATGACCCTTGTAGGAAATGAATTTGGATTGAGTGAGCATCCTCATGTGGTGGTCACACGTCTAGAGATGGAGCCGACGGTGAAATTCCTTGTAGTGTTTACAGCTGGATCTCCAAGTTGGTTCTTTTTTCTTGGGTGGATGCAGATTACTCGCTAATAAAGACAAGAAATATATCTATTTAAAAAGAACTTTCTCTGAAGCATAGTTTACAGATGGTGACATCCGTGTGTTTTCAGTGTCCAATTCAGGGGTGGATTTTTTAAAAATTTTACTTGTTTTTATTTATGTGTGTGTGCCTGTGTGGATTCCTGTGTACCACATGTGAGCGGTTGCGTGTGGAGGCTAGAAGCGGGTATTAGGGCTCCTGGAACTGGCTACAGCTACAGCTGGCTCTGTGATGCCTGATGTTTGAACTGGGACTGAACCCAAGTCCCTCAGGACTGCAGCAAGCAAGTCCCTCTTAACCACCGAGCCTTCTCCCCAGTCCCCAGTTTAGTCAGCTTTAGGAGCTGTGAATCGTCACCACAGTTCAGTTTGGAGTGTTTCACGTCCCTCAAAAGTTCCGGAACAGAGAGGTTGCTCAGTGACCAACCTCATATTTAGCTCAAGCAGCAAATCATTTGCTCTGTTGTCTGACAGATTAGCATATTCTGAACATCTCAAAAATAAATAGAGTAAAAAATGTATTTGCTTATGTCTTCTTTTGCTTAGCATACTCTGTGGTTATCCGGGTTGTGGCATGTGTCTGTATATCATTTTTCATTGCTGAATGGTATTCTGTTGCGTGGATTTATGGTCAGCACTCTTACCTGTTTTAAGTAGGGCACAGGAGCCAAACCTCCTGTTTATCTCTCTGATGTCACTCTCTAACACAGTTTGTGATACAAAGTAGGCAACCAGTCAACATGATGGACAGTGGAGAAGGGACTCTATGTTGCTTGACAAGGTGTGATTTCATTTCAGATCAAAACTATTTGGAAAAGATATTGTGTCTATTGAATATGTGTAGATATTTTTCTTCTCATTTTTTCCCTTTGGGTGTGTGTATGCATGTGTGAATAGTGTATCTATGTATGTATGTATGTGTACATGCATGTGTATGCATGTAGGATGTGTTTAGGGAAGAGATCAACATTAAGTGTCTCCCTCCTTAGCTCTCCACTGTCTCCATCGCTCTCCATTGTCTTTTTTTTTTTTTTTTTTTTTTTTTTTTGAGACAGTTTCTCTTATTAAATCTGGAGCTCACTAATTATCTAGACTGGTTGACCAGTGAGGCACCCCCCCCCCAGGTGTCCTCCTGCCTTAATATCCTCCAGGCAAGGTTACAGGTGCACCTGTGCCCACACCTGGCTTTTAAACCTGGGTGCTGGGGTTCCAATATCAGATGCTCATGTTTATGGGGCAGACACTTTACCAGCTGTACTTCTTAAGTGATACAGTATAGTAGCTGCCTACTAGCAGCTACATTACTTTAGGTACTGTTAATCATCTAGAGTAATAGAATAGGAGATGGTATGCTTAGGCTATGTGTCAACACCACACCATGTTTTATAAGAGTGTATGTTTTCCTATCTTCACAGGGTGGGGTTGTGCAGTCCACCTGGTAGAGATATCAAGACACAGTTGTACCATAGTTTCTGTGCCCAGGCACAGCTGAGTTGTTTCTGCTTGTTGACTGTTGTGAATAACACAGCCATGCTGGTTTCCTGTGGCTGCTGTAACAAATGATGGCAGATTCCATGGCTTGAAACAACAGGAATGTGTTATCTCAAGTTCTGGAGCCCAGAGTTCTGAAATGAAGGTGTGGACTGGTTTGCACGCCCCTGGAGACTCTCAGGAGAGTCTATCCCATGCTACTGCTGGCTTCCAGAGTGGCGCCGGCGATTCCTGTTGCTAGGTTACAGCAAATCTTGACGTCCATTCTTTCTCCTTCCCTTCCTTCAACATGTAGGGAACACCCTAAGATAACTACGCGTCCTCTCCATTACCTCTTTGCCGGATAAGGTGGCACCCACAGGTTGAGGGGATTGGCGTGGATATCTCAGGGGCTACTCTTCTGCCCCCTGCAGCAACCATGAACATTGAGATAAGGGTTTTGTGTACGTCTGACCTAGTTTCTCTTCTTTTTGTTGCTCTCCCAGGAGTGAATTTGCTGAGCCATGTAGTAAATTTACTTCTCTCTTAAGAAACTTCCAGTCTAGTTTCTGAAAGGTCTCTTGTTTTGTAATCCTATTGGCCGGGGATTCGAGCTCTTGTAACTCCGCATTCTTGGTAGATGTCTTTTTAAACACAGCGTTCTAGTAGGTGTGAAGAGGCATCTGATGGCGGTTTTTATTTGCATTCCCTCCATGACTAATAGTGCTGAACGTGCTTCATGTGCTTCTTAGTCACTTGTGTTGAGTTACGATAAAATACCTATGCAAAGCTCTGGCCTGCTCTTCCCCATTTCACTTGTGAGTTAGTCTGCTGTTTTCTGTGGGACCCTAACATTACCCATTCTAATGTTACTTGGTACTAGGGTTACTCCGTCCCCAGAGTGTCAAAAGCTGGGCCATGGTGCCATCCTTGCATTGAGACCTGTATCACTCTGTTGTTGGAGAGAGATGGCCCCTCATGTGCAGCCTTTTCGACTGGTGAGCACTGTCAAGGAAGTCAAGAGACCACTCTCCTGTGCCCCAAAGACTGTAAGACTAAATGAGTTTCAGATTGGCTATTGTCTCTTGGACAAGGGGATGGATCCACAGAACTTCTCATTGTATTCTCTGGCCTGGATTCTTCTGTAGTGCTATCCCAACTTTTAATTAAATACTTATTTCTGGGATTATATATTTGATACCTTTCTTCCTCCCCCTAGACTATTATTTTTTTTCTGGGAGTAGAGGCTACATCTATGTATTTTATCTGACACAGCATGTCGTATGTGCTAGGCAACCAGTCAGCGTGTTGAAGGAAATATAGCTCATGTCTTCTGCTTCACATAGAGTGGGTCACATGAAATCATTCAGCAGAGGATGGCAAAAGGGGACCTCAGCTGATGAATTCCCTTCATTTGATTGGTCTGTAAGCTTGTCTTTGGGGCATTTTCTTAACTGTTGGTTGATGGAAGGTACCCAGCACACTGTGGGCAATGCCATCCCTAGGCAGGTAGGACTGACAAAAAAAAGTAGCTGAGCAAGCCAGAGAAAGGAAGCTGGTAAGCAGTGTTCCTTCCTGGTTTCTGCGTCAGATCCTTCTTCCAGGTTCCTGCCTTGAGCTCCCGCCTTGGGTTCTCATGATGATCAGTTGTCAACCTGGTCAGTATTTTATCACAGCAACACAGAAGTGAACTAGAACAGATATACCAGTCACTAACTTTTGCATGTGCCATTTCATAGCATGTTTCCTAATCCCCTCTCTTCTCATCCACAGCAATCTATAACTACAATGCTTCTCAAGATGTGGAACTCTCCTTGCAGATCGGTGACACGGTCCACATCCTGGAGATGTACGAGGGTGAGTGCCATGGCCTCCCGCTGGGTGGGGCCCAGGAAGAGTCTATAGAAATTACTTATTAATAAAGCACTTAGCCTTAAGGCCCATGTGTTCTACTCCTCCTGCTGCAGTAGTGAAAACTTAGGAAGTACCCAAAGTGATACAGCTCCACGCTGAGGGTATTTTCAACACAGCCTGCTCATGGGAATGTGGATCTGCCCAGACATCAGCATCAGAGTTTTGCCACTGGATACAGAAGGGTTCACTGCAGAATTAGCTAGGGGAGATATACATGGGACATCAGGCTTGTGGGAGCTGGAAGGAAGCATTTGCTATTTAGGGGTGGATCTCTTTCTACTCAGTGCCCAGTGTATACAGATTGGGGGTGAATGAGAGTGAGGCCTTATGATGGTACTGAGCCTCTGAGAGAATTGGGTCAGGAGTGTAACAGCAGGTCCTACCTGTGTTTGTTTCCTCTAGCTAGCTCAGGCCTGGGCAGGGGTTCTGGTTAACCTGGCACTATTTCAGATTGTGTGTGCAAAGGCCAGATGACGCCTGCATCCACCCATTCTACCCTAGGAGACCTCCAGGGATGTTACATCTCTAATCCCAAACTCCAGGGCAACAAAAGCATCCCCAAGCCACCGAGGTTGAGGAGCAAAGCAGAGGACAGACTTTGGGGCCCAGTTTATTATAACCCTGTGAAAGTTGGAGTGAGGAGATGGTGGGAAGCTAGGTAGATTTTTCTTAGAGCAAAGCTTATTGGTACCGACACTCTGCATTGGTAAATGCTGGAGTGGAACGGCAAAGGTATCCTCTAGGAGCCTGTGTGGATTTCTAGGTTAAGACAGGATGATACAAGAAGGGGAAGAGACGGGAAGCCTGGGGGACAGGAAGCAGGATTTGGCTATAATTAAGCTGGGTCATCTACCTGCTTGCGTGAGGGACTGCTGTGATGGCTTCCTCTGTTAAAGCTGGGTCTTTGCATTTCTCTTTTCCTTCCATACCATCCCATTGTAGCTGGTTGGCTTCCAGGGGCAGCATGTAGACAGAGAGGACTGTGTGGACTCTCCATTTATGCTCCTGCTTTTACAGTCACCCCTACCAAACTAACGCCTCACCCAGCATCGGTTCTAACTTCCCACTACACTCATAATACCTGACATATGTATTTTAGGACTCTTGCTTCTGGAAACCACAGTTCCCTCAGACCCCACTAGGTCAGTCCTTTGCCAAGGGGGGCAGATACATATATACTGTAGTCCCTGTGGACATACTTTCCCATTGTGCAGGTTAAAAGCCTGTGTGTTCAACTTTTGTAACTTTCATGTGGGCTTGAAGAAATGTACATTTAAGGATCATTGAGTATTCAGTTCCATACATGACATTTGGACAGATTTTATACCCAGTTTTTCAATCTGCTATATGCTAACTTTTTTTCTGCTTTCTTGGTTACTGTGTTGAGTTTCACCATGATTGTAGTTTCTGTCTCTACAGAAATGGGAGTTTTTTGCTTTATGTAGTCTCAAACCTGTTTTTAGAATATATATGCCTACCATTTTAGAACTGTGCTAAACAACTCTATCCAACTCCTGCTTATTAAGCCTTTTAACTGTCTTCATCCATGGTAGTGCTTTATGCTTTACTGAAATTACAGCCAACTCATTGTGAGGCCCAGCTCTCTAATTTTTGTCCTGGTGGCCCCATAAGGCCTTTTAAAATGCTACTTTAAGCCATTCAGACATCCTTTCTTACATCAGCAAATGCCCCAGGCAAGACGCTGCCACAAGTACTAGGCTGGTCTCTTTGGGGTTTGTCTTTCTGCAGATTTTGACATGGAAATTCTTATTTTGTCTCCAGTATGTTCTCTGTCTCTCTCTGTCTCTGTCTCTCTGTCTCTCTGTCTCTCTGTCTCTGTCTCTGTGTCTCTCTCTCTCTGTGTGTGTGTGTGTGTGTGTGTGTGTGTGTGTTCGGTGGGGGCGAGGGGGTGCTTCATAACTGCCTTATGGAGTGCATCAGAGAAAAATAGAGTATTGATGTTGATCTGACATAAAGTTAACATCCCTGAAATGCATTCTTAAGATTGTTTCCTTAAAAAAGTTTGGTTTTTAAAGTTTTTATGTGGCTCTAATATATTTTTGTGGTAGTTATTTGAAGTATGCTGTCCTCATAGAATACATATTAGTGTGGTTTTGAGTATGTCCACTCTTACACTTTGTCTGGTGGTCTCACTGAGAACTGATCTTGGTTCAATATGCAGGTTGAGCATTTCTTACCCAGTGTACTTGGGACTGCAAGTGCTTATGATTTCAGATGGTTGGGGATTTTGAAATATGCATAGTGAAATATTTAGGGAATAGCATCTAGTTGTAAATTCATCTTTTTTTTTCTTATGTCTTAAGCACATAGCCTGGAGATAATTATATGCAATATTTTAGATAATTTCATCCTGGTGTGTCATCTACCTGTGATATCATGTCAGTGCTTTGAAAATGTTGAGTCTTGGAGCATTTTGGATTTTGGAGTTTTGTATTGGGGATGTCCGTATTGTATTTGATATAAATACAGACACAGAACTCTCATCTGCTTCTAATCCCATGTGATTGAGTTCCCAGATCTCCATCCATGGTTCTTTTAGGGTATCGCTGATCACACACAGTGTGATTGCAGGGAGTGCTGGCTCATTGACCATCGTACAGAAAACCTCACCATACTGTGCTTTGCGCATGATCAGGAGCTGTCCACCCAGCCAGCAAGAAAACAATTTTCTTGTAATTGTTTCCATAGAGTGTTTGTGTGTCACTATTAGAGTTCAAGGCTCTCAGAGAAGGATGCCACCCTCTGTGTTTTCAGAGTGGGCTTATGTCCTGGTGTGTGCAGGGAAACATATAGACAGAGCTCATAACCTCTGAGTGGCATGTAAGTTCTACACTGCATCGGATTATAGTTTTCCAATAGTGTTTCTTTTATGGGATTCATTTTGAAGTAGTGCCTGCCTTGCCCAGCACTCAGGGGGAGGCTCTTGTATCTGCTCAGTACTTTGAGTTCTTGGCGCAAGGCTTGGATTCCTCTATTATTTCAGGCCATTGAGGACTGGAGCAGGAGTACTTTGCAAACATTTTGAGACCTGCAGGAAATGCTGAGTAATGACTTGTGTTCATTGCTCCACTCCCTGCTCCTGTCTTCCTTTCAAACAAATAAACAAAATGGAAACACCCATAATACTGCTGGAGAGAATGCCAGGGTAAGGCTGGCACCGTTTCTTGGCCTCCAGGGTTTCATGTCTTGAAACTTCCTGTTGGTGACTCGGGGACTCTCCCTCAGCACATTCTGCCCCACCCCACCTTTGAGACAAGCATACCTGATCTATGTGTGCTGTTCTGGCATGGACCCCAGTACTCCCAGACAGTGTTTTTTTTTTTTTTTTTCTTAAAGTGTTTTCAGCCCACAACCCACACCAGAATACCACTGAACACTCTGGCTGCTTCCTGCCCTGTGGTTCAATGAGTGATTCCCCAAGAGCAATGACTGCTTGGAGGCACAGCTGATGCCTGCTCAATCTCCAGGTGCCCACCATAGCTTTTGACATGCAATAGGCCCTCAGCAAAAGTCTGGAATGAGTGCAGGTGAAATAAGAGACCGTGATGAGCTGGGAAGCACCGCAGTCTCTTGCCCTCTGCAGCCCACACAAGGATTTGATTATTGCATATGTTTTTGCTTTAACAGCAGCTTTATTAAGATATAACTCAAATGCCACACAGCTTACTCACACAGTCTATGATTCTGTGGTTATTTACTAAGCATAAGGAGTTGGGCAACTGTCAATCACTGTTTATTTTCATTACCCCCAATTCCACCACTTGTTAGCCATTCTCCTGACTCTAGGCAAATGCATACCTGTGTTCTGCTCCTGTGAGTTTATTTATTATAGATTTTTATAGTAGTGCAGTTGTCCAACAGTGTCTGGTGCTTTGTGGAAGGCTTCTTGAGATTAGTGTTTCCAGGGATCATGCATACTCGAGCATGGACCAAAACTTCATTGCCTTTTCTTTCAGTTAGCATTCCTTGCATGGACATAGCCACATTGCATCCACGCATCATCAGACAGATGTTGGAGCTGTCTAGATCTTTCAATCACAATGCTACTCTAACCATGCATGGGTCAGTTTTGTGTGGATATGTTTTTATTTCTCTTAGGTAGACCCCAGGAACTATGACTGCTCTGTTGTCATATGGGAACTCCGTGTTTAAATGTTTGAGAAACTTCTAGACGGCTGACTCTTTGACTTGAAGCCAGAAGACCTCAGTTTTTAGAGAGCTGCTCTTACTTGTCTTTTGTATCTCATAACCGCCCCCCCCCAAACTTAATTTGTTAAAGAAGAAAGAAGGAGGTGAGTTGCTAGAGAGGCTGTATACTGCTTCTTTGTAGTTCCCTAGAGCTGTCTGCCCTTTAGCAACTATAAAAGAAGAGAACTCCTTTAGTCCTGAAGCAGATTTCCTTGGCACTGAACTGCCTGGGTTTGGTGCTCTTTCTTTGCTCCCTTAAACCCTGGAAGGTATTTGGCAATGAGACATCCATCCCCTGCCAATCCCTGAATGTTCTTTCCTGCTCCAGACCCACGAGCATGTGGACAGAGACCCCTTGTTTTCAGCCATACCTGCTTCTCCCCTACCATGTGCCCAGTGCATTAAGCACAGAAGATGTTCTAACTCTGGTCAAAGGAGTGATAAAACAGCCAGGTGCCTCTCATAGGGTTTACCTAGAAAGACAGACAGGACAAGAAAGTAAATAAACAAACGAACAAATACCCAGACACTACGGGGAGAAGAGGATGCTGCTGTGGAGACCGTAGAGGACAGAGACAGATGGAGGACTACATTAGGTTAGGTAGCTTACTCCCCCATCTCAGCTAACTGTCCCCAAACAAGGTGCTTCAGCTATCTGGTGTTGTGAATGCTCCATTTAAATTTGGGTCGCTCGTTGACTTGGAAGTGATGAATCATCGCAGGGTGGCACATTGAAAACTATGCCGCGCTTTATAAATGTGAGGTTGTCAGCATCCAGTCACCACAGAGCTTTTCTCTCCTGTGACTAATCTAAATCTTCTGCAGACGGCTTCAAGCCCAGGGCCTGTTGTTCTTCTAAGTGCAGGTCTTCTGTGCTGCATTCATATCCATCAACTGACTCTGTCAGGTCCTCAAACCACCCATGAGCATGCGTGGCTAGTGTGAGTGGGGACTCTGAGGTCATCACACACCATCAGCCCCCAGGAGAAGTAACTAAGTGAGATATTGTCTCGCAGAGGCAGGCACAGGATAAAGCTTTGTATTCAGAATCATTTTTAAAGACTCAGAGGATAACACAAATATTCAGACAGGAATTAGGGAAGATGGGCAGCCCTGGAATGTGGAAAGGAGTAAGAAGCATGGACATTTGGGGCTTCCTTTTTTACATGTTACTTTTATATGGAACAAGGCCAGTACAACTCACCCAAGTCAGAAAGCCCATTCCCATTTGTAGGCTGAGCATCCCTTATCTAAAGTGCTTAGAAGCAGAGGATTTGGGTTTAACTTTTTGGAGTATTTACATATTAAATACATATCATAAAACATTGGGAGAACCCAAGTAAAAACACAAAATTCATTAATGTTTCATATTCACCTGTTAGGTATAACCAGAAGGTAATTTTGTTGTGGTGGTATTGTGTTCTCCGAAATATTGTGCCCTCTAATAAACTTATCTGGGGTCAGAGAACAGGATGGCCACAATATTAAACATAGAGTTAGGCAGTGGTAGCACACGCCTTTAATCCCAGCACTTGGATCTCTGTGAGTTCAAGGTCACATTGGAAATAGCCAGGCATGGTGACACATGCCTTTAATCCCAGAAAGCGAGTCTTTAATCCTAGGGAGTGAGGCAGAAACCACAAAGATATATAAGGCGTCAAGACCATAAACTAGTTAAGCATTTGACTGGAGAAGCATTTGACTGGCTAAGCTTTTAGGCTTTGAGCAGCAGTTCAGCTGAGATTCATTTGGATGAGGACTCAGAAGCTTGCAGTCTGAGGAACTGGTGAGGTGAGAAAGCTGTGGTTTGTTCTGTGTCTCTGATTTTCCAGCCTTCACCCCAATAACTGGCCTCGGGTTTGATCTTATTAATAAGACTAAGATTCCTGCTACATCTTGTAGAGTATTTTTTTTAGTATACCTGCCTTTTGACTGTAACCTGTCACGTGGTTAGGAATGACTTCTTTCCAGAGTCCAAAAGTTTTGGAATTTAGAGCCTTGCATTTTGGACTTTTAAAAGGATTTTCAACCTGACCAATGAAAAGAAATAAAAAATGGATTCTGACTTGGGTGGTACATGCTTTGAACCTCATCTTCTTAAGCAGGCCTATGCAAGTAGGTGCAGAGAATGGTGTCATAGCAGGTCAGTTACTTGGCAGTAAGTTTTGTCACTGCAGTTAATGAACCCTTCTCACAGAGAATTGACAAAGGAGGGCATTTTAAGTTTTTTTTTTTTTTTTTTCTAGCAGAGGCTTAGTAATCATCTGTTTGAGGGGCTGTAGCTAGAACTGCTCGAGTATAATGTGACATAGGAAGCTAGCTAACTTTGTGAGAGTTGTCTGTCTGATTGAAAATAGGTTGTCACATGCTATAGTCCTGTATGACCATGGTTTTTAAACAGCTATCTTCGGAGCCATTATTCCCTCCTTTATGCTCATTTCACTGTTTGCTGAGCCTTGTTCAGAGAGAGACCAAAAGAACAACAACAACAACAAGCAAATGAATTAAACAAAATCAGGAGCTGAGGATATGCCTCACCTGGTGTGCATACATTCCAGGATTCAACCCCCAAAGCCACCAAGACCAAGTTTTAGGCTGCCAAAACGGCTGATCTGGTGGAAGTATTCGCTCTGATGGCTTTACCCCTAGCATCCATGGTGGAAAACTCCAGAATGTTGTCTTCTGACTTCCACATGCATGTCTGTCTGTCTGTCTGTTTGTCTCACTCTCTCTCTCTCTCTTTCATGCTCACGTGCACGTGCGTGCACGCACACACATACACACACACCCCATAATGGCATGTCAAATTTACTAGATGAAAAAGGTACATTGGGATCCTCCATATGTTTGTAATACTCTGTTGCCCTCTCTTAGTTAAGATCCTAGGAGGTATTTTATAATTCTGAATCCATACTGTGGCTGTGGCCTAGTTATAGAAACCACTGCCTTTCCGAACATAAAGGGCAGCGAGCCCAGCAGTTCGAATCTGATGACAAGTTCTGCGTGCAGACATTTGGCTTTAGCTTGGGAAGCAGTTAGGGCTTCATCATATTTTGTTGAGGGTGCATGGTCACTTCCCACATCTGCTTGACCTTTACCTTATGTGCAGCTTGTCATCAGACACACCTCTGCTGGGAACATTCTTTCCTGAGCTGTGTTTTTATAGAGACATGTGGTAGTAGGAGTGTGTCTGGGAGAGACGTTAATTAAATGTGGCAGCCATTGAAATGTCTCTTCCCCAAACGAGTCTGTGTGTGTGTGTGTGTGTGTGTGTGTGTGTGTGTGTGTGTGTGTACACATGTTGGGGTGGGTGCATGTGGTGTATGTGTGGGGAAGTGCACATGCATGCATGCATGCATTTGAAAACAAGAGGCCAATCTGTCATTCCTCAGGAGGTGTCCACTTTGTTGAGACAGGGTCTCCTTCTGGGATCTGAGACTGACAGGCTCAGCTTGGCCGGCTGGGTGTTCTGCTATTTCCTCTTCCCAGTGCTGAGAGTATAAGAATACACTGCCACATCCAGGTTTTCACATGGGTGCTCAGGAGTACACTTGGATCCTCAGGCTTCTGTGACAAGGACTTTACTAACTGAACTATCATGCAGCCTTCATATTAAGCCTTAGAAAACAGGAAATGCCTTCTCCCGATTTTTCTTTCAAGGTAATGTGCTCTTGAAATACATCCTAACATATGTTCTTTAGACATAGGCATCTGTCCAATCCCCTGGTGTGGAAATTACAGCTCTTTCCTGAGTGGTACCTTAGTTCCATTATCCATCAAGCACTAGTTCTTGGCATTGACCCATCTGGGCAGCTGCCTGTGAATCTACAGAGGCCAGTGAACCTGAAAACAAAGAAGTTTCTGGAATGCCCCCATTGGAATGTTCCCAGCAGCTCTGTCAGACTGATTCTGGTCTCTGGGGATGTTGGTTAGATCAAGGGGTGGGAAAAAGGCATGGTATAGTAGAGCATAGTAGTACCTGTGCCTTTGATTGCTGGGCCATTCACCTTTTGTAAAAAAAAATGCTTTCTAGATAGCACATCCTCCAACTACCCTGAGGCCAAGATTCAGTTCAGGAGTAGGTATTGGAAACCCACCAAGAGGAGAAGTTCTGTGAAGGCCCCCAAGGCAAGGCATGTCCCTTGTCTTGCACTGGACACATCTGGATGTGTGCCACCTCTTGTCTGGTCACTGTGACCTGGCCCTTCACCCTGTACCCTAACACTTAGAGCAGACCTCTTGTCTGTGGAGCTATGTCCTAGCTGAAAATAGAGATCTGTGTTATCTGTTATCATCTGTCCTAGGTAAACAGAAAAAGAACTTAATGTTTTTAGCCAGAGTTAGAGTTTATAGTGGAGTGGCCTTAAAAGGGGGAGTGTGTGTGAGTGTGAAGGATGAAGAGACTGAAGGCTTCACTGCATTAGATCGGTAGTTTCCTCCAGAGCCCAGATGTATTCTCTTCATGAGGGAGCGGGGCCTTGTCTCTGGCTGTCCTGCCAGCTCTACCCGCCCTCACCTTACATTTGTGTGGCTTGTAGGTGCAGATTTTGTTCCACACTCCTTCCAATAGTCTGCTCTAGGTCAAAGAGACTTAGTGTTCTCCTTAACATACTTACTCATCAAATGTCTACCAGGCTCTGTAAACAAGGATCCTTTTCTGCTTTAAAATAAATGTTGAAGGGGCTGAAAAGATGGCTCAGTGGCTTAAAATAGTTATTGCTCTTCCAAAGGACCCAAGTTTGGTTCCCCAGCATCCACATCAGGTTGCTCACAAAACTCCAGCTACAGGGAATCTAATGTCTCTGTTCGTGTTTCTCTCTCTCTCTCTCTCTCTCTCTCTCTCTCTCACACACACACACACACACACACACACACACACACACACACTTTAAAATGATAAAAAAGGGCTGGAGAGATGGCTCAGAGGTTAAGAGCACCGACTGCTCCTCCAGAGGTCCTGAGTTCAATTCCCAGCAACCACATGGTGGCTCACAACCATCTGTAATGAGATCTGGTGCCCTCTTCCCTATACATAATAATAAATCTTAAAAAATAAATAAATAAATAAAATGATAAAAAAAAGTTAAGTGAGAGTAATCAGAATTCATTATATACATGTATAAAATTGTCAAAACTGACTTATTGAGTAAATAAAAAAAAAAAATGAAAGTTGAAGCTGGGTGTGATGGTGCATGCCTGCATGTAATTCCAGGAAGCTGAAGCAGCAGAAAGCTCAGGAGTTCAGGGATATCCTAGGCTACACAGCAGTTTTGAAGCCAGTCTACGCTATATGATGCCTTGTCTCAAAAATAAAACTAAAGAAGAAAGCCACACCCTTTCTTGCTCAGACAGTATGCATATGATTCATGCTGATCTGGCCCAAAACTAAAGTCTCCTCATCTAAAAGACAGAGTTCTGAGGGCCCAGTTTGCTGTCCTCACAGCAAGACCATGGTGACAGCTTAATGCCAGAGAAAGAAACCCCTGTGTTTATCGATGCCGATTGCTTGTTTATTTTTAAACAGTGAAGTAGTTAGGTTTCAGGTGCCCTGAGTCCTTCACATGCAAGCTTTCATCAGCAGCCTTGCTTGCCTAAAGGCTTGCAGATTTATCCATAGTGAAGAAACAACAGAATGGAACTATCTTCCCTTCCTTCGACTTTCGACCTTGCAGATTATTTGCCAAAGCCCAGTGCCTTTGGATGTGAGCAGCTGAGGCTTTGGGCTCTGGGAGGCGGCAGGAATGCTCCCCTGGGAACAAAGGCAGCCCACTGTCCTCTGCAGTGAGGGATTTCATACTGAGACTTTCTCCCTCCTGTAAGGGCTGGCTCCGGAGCCCCCAGGTTCTGCACTTCTTTCTGTTTGAGGGATAGCTCACTGGGTTCTGGCCCTGGAAACCTGACAGGTTTACCTGGTCCACAGGGGTGCAACCTTTGACTCTGGCCTAATTAAGCTAGCAGGCCTGAGATAGTTAAAGGAAAAACAACAGGATTTAGCACCTGCTCCTTCTCTGTGGATGCTGCCTCCTCTCTGCCCCATGTGTCATGTGGGTGCTATAAACAGCAACTTCCTCCATGTCCTTGGCTTTTAATATCTGAGAGGATAAGCATAATTTATTCACCTTTTATATGTGTATGAGCAGCACAGCACATTTATCTTGTGATGGCAAAATAAAAGGTGTTTGTGTGGAACATTCTATAAGTCACCCATCTAACGGCACTTTCATTGATTGCCTGGGAAGTCTTCAGCATTTCCCAGTAATTGCCTGAGTCTGGAGCATATTCATAACACACTCTTTTGTGATCCAGAGTCTCCAAGCAGTTCCATTAAAGGCCCCTTTGTATTCGGTTACTTGTTTATGGATCTGTTTCCTTCCTTCTTAAAGATGATGTCTGATATACTCCACTTCAAGAAGTGTTTTTATGTATAATGAATGAACGGCCACATGAGTCTTGTAAACCTCAGCCCTGATGGACCTCCTCAGAGACTTCTAACCACACTTTCCCGAGTAGCTCATCTGCTATGTTAGCCTTCCCCATATACCCTTTCATTCCTTCTTGACTTGAATCCCTGTGAAATTTTGTTTCTATGGCTCTATTGTATCTGTGAATTCTTTTTCCCCTTCCTTTGCATTATAAAGTAACAATTAGGGCAGAGAAATACTCCATGTCTTGGTTTCCTAGCTTGTGCAACTGTTGATTGAGTAAATGAATTGCAGGTCTGTGCTGCAGTTCTAGTTTAGAAATAGAAAAAAAAAAAAAAAAACTCATTCAAAATCAATTTGGAAGGATGCCAGGCGTAACTAGGATGGATAATGTCCTTGGTGAGACACAAGACAAAGTACAGTCATGGAGAAAGATGCGTGTTGTTTTTCACACCTGACTCAAACTCATTTCAGAGACCATGCCAAACAAAAGTTCTCACTCATATATGAGTGATACCATCCTGTTTGAAGTGATTAATTTCTATAGTAATTTTCACTTGATAAGTTTTTCTTCCTTTCCCTTTCCACATTTGAAGACATCAAGGAAAAATTTATATGCGGTAACATGACTTAGAAAAACAGTAGAATAAGTTTGATCAGATGGCACAGCCTGCATGTCACCCCAGAGTGCTCCAAGCTTCCTTCCTCCATACGAGTCCCACCTCAATCATTGGCCACTGTTCTTGCTTCCATGACCAACTATTAGTTTTACCTGCTAGTGAACCCTATGTCAGTGGGATGACACATGTCTATTGTTTGGGTTTTTTTTCACTCATTGTAATGGTTTTTAGAGTCATTCATAAAGTTGTACATTTTTCTGTGTTGTTGAGTAGTACTCATTATATAAACATGCCATAACTCAAACATCACTGTGCCTTTCATTGAGTTCCACATTTAGCTTGAAAGAATTAAAACATCAGTAAGCATTCCTCTAAAGCATTTTTTGCATGTGTATGTTTCCATTTACCTTGAATAAGCAGGCATGATAATATTGATAAGTCATAGGAGCTGTGTAACTTTAGAAGAAATTACCAGCATGGTAAGAGAGAACTGTCATAGTTAGGGTTCTGTTGTGATAAAACTCCATGACCTAAAGCAACTTGGAAAGGAAAGGGTTTATTTTATCCTCTATTTCTGTATCATAGTCCATTATAGAAGAAAGTCAGGTCAGGAACCTGGGAAGCAGGAACTGATAAAGAGGCCACAAAGGAACACTGTTTAATGACTTGCTCCGCATGGCTTGCTCAGCCTGTTTTCTTACACAACTCAGGACTACCTGCCCAGGGGTGGCACTACCCACAATGAGCTGGGCTCTACCTCATGAAAATGTCACATGGGCTTGCCCACAGGCCAATCTTCTTTTGAAGCTGAGGATCGAACCCAGGGCCTTGCGCTTGTGAAATCATTCTTTTTTTTTTAATTTGGTGGAGCTGAGGATCGAACCCAGGGCCTTGCGCTTGCTAGGCAAGCACTCTACCACTGAGCTAAATCCCCAACCCCATGGGCCAATCTTATGGGGAAATTTTTCTCTTTTCCCAGATTTGTCTAGGTTTGTGTCAGGTTGAAAAAAAAACAACCAGCACAAAGGTCCAGTTACACCTAACCATTGCTAACTGTGTCCATAGTCAGTCTCTTTGACCATAGTCATTTTAGTGGGTGCATGGTGGTATCCAATTGTGGCTTTTTAAATGAACAGTGTAATTACATAAAAGCCACTGTATTTAATATGTAATTCAGTGAGTTTTAACGAGTGTATATCATCATGAAATAATAAAATAATAAAACCAGAATTAATATATTTGTCTTAGTTACTGTTCTATCGCTGTGATGAGATACCATAGCCAAAGCTACTTATTTAAAAAACAAAACAAGGGGTTGAGGATTTAGCTCAGTGGTAGAACACTTGCCTAGCAAGTGCAAGGCCCTGGGTTCAGTCCTCAGCTCCAAAATAAAAACAATAAAAAAAATAAATAAAATATAAAAACAAAACAAAACACATTGAATTGGGGACCTGTTTGTAATTTCAGTGGGTGAGTCCATGACCATCAAGGCAGGGAGCGTGGCAGCAGGCAGGCAGGCAGGCATGTCACTCGAGCAGTAGCTGAGAGCTTACATCTTATTTACAAAGTGGAGAGGTGATTGTGAGTGTGTGTGTGTGTGTGTGTGTGTGTGTGTGTGTGAATGTGTGTGTAAGTGAGACAGAGACTGGGCCTGGTGTGAGCTTTTGAAACCTCAAAGCCCACCCCCAGTGACACACTTCTTCCAGTAAGACCACACTCCATAATCCTGTGATTCTCAGCTTTCCTAATGCTGTGACCCGTTAATACAGTTCCTCATTTTGTAGTGATTCCCTAACCATAAAATAGTTTTCATAACTACTTCATAATTGTAATTTTGCTACTATTGTAAATCATAATTTAAGTGTTTTTAGAGACAGGTTTCCCAGAGGGTTTTAACTTATAGGTTGAGACCTGCTGGATTAGGATTAGTAATTAGAAGGATTAATAACCCTCCCCAAACAGGGAACCAAACATTCAAACACATGAGCTATGGGGGCCATTCTTATTCACACCACCATACCTTTTTATGACCCCCCTGTAGTTGGAATTTTTCTGTCCCACAAGCCATTCCCAAGTAATCACTCAGAGGCTTAGTATTAGTTATAAATGCTCAGCCGATAGCTCGGGCTTATTACTAATTAGCTCTTACAACTTAACCCATTTTTATTAATCTATGTGCTGCCGTCAGGCATGTTTCTTCTACCTCTGTCCCATTTTGTGTGTCCGACTTGTTCTTTGATTCCACCCTTTCTCATCTTATCATTCTTAGTTTGGCTTTCCCGCCTAACTTTATCCAGTTCAGCTGTTGACCAGTCAGCTTGTTTATTAAACCAATCATAGCGACATATATTTGCACAGTACAGAAGGATTATTCCACAGCCACCTCTCCCTCACCAAATTCTCTTATTTCCGTTCTTAGTCAGCTTCACATTATACCAATAAACTTGTTATCTATTGTTTTAATTTTGCTTTTGCCTGGCTTATCAGGATTCATCAGTATTTTCTCAATTGTAATTTGTACCAGTCATAAAGATATTAACTGTAAAAGTTTAAAATGTTTCAAATCACACTTTATTCATTCATTCGTTTGTTTGTTTATTTATTTATTGTGTGTGTGTGTGTGTGTGTGTGTGTGTGTGTGTGTGTGCACGCATGCGTGCTTGCGTGTCTGTCTGTCTGTCTGTCTGTCTATCTGCCTGCCTGCATATGAGTGTGGACATGAATGTGCCCCTCATGTATGTGGAGGTAAGAAACCATGAGGGAGGAGTCTGTCCTGTCCTTCTATCATGTGGGTTCTAGAGATTGAACTGAGGTCATCAGATGCCTTTACTTAGACACAGAGCCACCTCACTGTCCCTGATTATTTTTACTAGTCCATAATGAAAACCAGCAGTTCCTTCTAACACCTCCTCATTTCTGAGGAGTTTCAGTTCCTCCTGAACTCTTTCTAGCCTTTTCTTCTATTAGGAATTGGCTTTTCCATTTTATCTACTATGTAAGATTAAGTTAGCCCTCCCATATGCCTCACCAACTCAGTGTATACCTGATTTTCACTATCTGTTCATTTCTGACACGTTCTTTGGATTCTTATGCCTGTGTGGTTCCAGTGGGAAGAGGTTGTCTCCTTGTCACATTTCCTTTCTAGAGTTAATCCCTTTTATCTTGACTGTCTCTGGGCTGACCTTTGTTTGATAGTCCTGATTTGACAGAGTGTTTCCCTCCCATGAACATGTCAGCTATTAAATGATAATGATCATTATGATTCTTCTTGGGCCCTGAGCTGCCATGCCAGCCTGACCCCTCTGATCCCTTCTTCCCCAGTGCACATGTCCCATGTTCCATGCCATTCCTGTAGGACTCAGCTGTTCAGGAAAGGGAGCCAAGGGTCAGGGCACGCTGCTCATTCCTTCTACCATTCTCTAATGTTTTAGAATATTATTGTCAGCTGTTTTACTTTTGTTTATGTTGCATTTGTTTAACTTTGTGCAGCTGTGTTACTGTGCCTGATGGTCTAATAAAGAGCTGAATGGCCAATAGTGAGGCAGGAAAAAGGACAGGCAGGGCTGATAGGTAGAAAGAATGTATAGAAGGAGAAATCTGGGAGGAAAGAAAAGGAGCCAGAGAAGGAGGAGGACTCCAGAGGCCAGTCACCAGCTCCACAGCCAGCCATGGAGTAAGAGTAAGATTTACAGAAGAAAGAGAATGGAAAAAATCCAGAGGCAAAAGGTAGACAGGATAATTTAAGGAAAGCTGACAAGACCGAAGCTAAGCTAAGGCCAGGCACTTATAAGTAAGACTAAGCCTCCATGTGTGATTTATCTGGGAGCTGGGTGGTAGACCCCCAAAAGAGTAAAAAAAAAAAAAAAATAACACTCCAAGGCTTTCCTTTTTTAAATCTTCCTGTACTATAGAGTAGCACTATGTACCACTTGCATAAGCCCAAGAGCCAAACACTCATTTTTCTTCCATTCTTGCCCATTGTTAGTGAAGCCATGAGCAATTCAAGTTGCTTCTAAATATATTCTCATCACTTCCCATTTTCAGTGCACCCACCATTCTCCTCCCCGTTTCTACTGTTTCTCACATCCCATGTCCATTCTTCTGTAGCAGCCAGAATGCAGTTTTATTTTTAAGCACAAGACATGATGCATTTAAAAACGCTCTTCCCCTCCAGTGCTGATCATTCTACTTAGGCTAAAGGTTAAGAGTCGACACAGTACATGGCACTTTGGCCTGGGGTGACACTTCTGCCTAGACATTCCTATCACCAGGGATCCTTTGAGAAGCTCTAAGTCTGGGCTTGATTAAATAAGACTATTTGGAGAGGTGGCCCAGGCTTCAATAGTTTAAAGCTTCCCTGTTGAGTCTAATGGGTGTCCAGCATGGAGATGCACACTCCTCTCTTACCCACTCCCTGTCTCCTTCTCTGACCTTGAGCTCTCCTGTCTTTGGACAGAATTCTTGCTTCATAGCCTTCTCACTGGCTGTGCTCCTGTTTGGAAGTTTCTTTCCTAGTCATTTTCCTGCCTGGTTTCTTTTAGTTTCTCAGACTAAGTATCCCTCTATTCCCATCTCCTCCAGGGCCAAGACTCCCCTGGGGATTCAGCTCAACCTGGTAGATTCCGGACCTGTCCTTAGTGCATGAGCTGGCTGTTTGGAGCCTGGGGCCTATGCGGGGACACTTTGCTCTGCCTGGAAGGAGGGGACTGAGATGATCGTTGATCGTCTTATGGATTCAAACTCCCTACATCCCCAGACACTGCATGTTACCCTCTCTGAGCTCGTGGTCTTAGTTCTGTGTTCTCAGCTCATTTATGTAATAAATGTTGTGATAATCAACACTTGCTCTCCACTTAGTATTTGTTGAGCTACCGCAGAGGGAGAAGAACCAGATAGGGAAACCTGTTAGGTGGAAGCCAGAGAATGCAGAAAATCCTGGGACCAGTCGCTGGATAGGTGAATGAAACGGGCAGATGGTAGAGTCTTGACTGATGACAATTATTTAGGGCTAAATAAAGTGAGTAAATTTGCCTGTGGCATTAGGAACTTTGATAGTTTCAAATGGGGAGATATTTTTATCATGGATTGGGGACAGTCCCCAAGAAACTGAAATGCCTTCTTACCCCAGAAGTGCAACCCATCTTGCCACGGTGGCTGGAACTTAGTTTTGAAGATTTATTTCACTAAAATGTAGCTAAGACTCACCCTCTGGCCTGCCTGTACCCCACCTCTCCTCCTGTTGTAATTCCATGATAATTTTGGAACATACCTGCCATTTCATACTCCCTGGTCTGTGCTTGGCTACAGACTGCTTCCTGATACATCGCCCACGGCCTGTTTGCATCATGATGTGCTCCTAAAACCTAACAGCAAACTCTATTTAATTAGGACCGTTTAACACTAACTATTGAGGATTAATGGGAAAACTGTGTTTTTGTTTGTATGGCAGCCCAGGTTTATGATATAGGAATAGCAAACACCTGTGATCATAGCCTTGGGAATTATTAGCAATTATTAGTAGCTGCATTTTTAGCGTTCTGACACTAGGAAAGTGATCAAGCTCCCAGATGTAGATTAGGTACTTACTGTACTTGCTGCCAAGGAAAATGAGTGTTCACTTTGACAAGTCCAGAATAATAATTCTGTGCTTTTTTTCCTAGCAATTATACATATGCCATGATTCTAGAGATAAGCTAGAAGGGTTATATGGAAATCTTTCCCCCCTCAAGATAACAGGTTTAGGAAACATAATTTTGTGATGAATGTCTGTGTAAAGCGCCATTTTCATGCATGCAGATACAGTCTTCCGGGGAAGCGGGTCCAAGTCTATATTGTGGTTTCTTAGTTTTATGTGGCTTGAAAAGTAAAGGCTGCCTCAACTGTCCTTTCTCAGCATGGCCTCCTGCTCTGCCCTTTATCCATCCAGGGTGATGCCCAAGCCAGCCATTCACACGAGACTGTTTTCGTGTCTTAGCAGAACCATGAGTCTGGAAGGGCATAGACTGCTGGGTCATGGGAGGAATGTTCAGTGTATTCTAGCCTAACCTGATAGCCTGCACATTGGCTTCCGAAATTGAGGCCAGTGTTTTTTCGTCAAGAGATCTTTTTCTCAACCATGTAGCCTTGGTGCAGACTTTAATTCCATACCAAAGCCCTACTCCCACACCCTTTGTGACACATAACAAATTCGTTATATTTTTTAGTTTCACTGATAAATTAAAACTTGTGAAAGTGTTAATCTGTAACTAAAGAGGTAAACTCAATGTTCTACTTGTAACACACAAAAACAGAGATTATGAAACTATTTTCTGGCTGATGTCTTTCTGTTTGTTTGTTTGTTTGTTTTTACTCTTCTCTGATACATTACATCCTGACCACAGTCTCCTTTCTTTCCCTTCTCTCCACCCCCCAGATCTACTGCTCCTTCCTCCATTGCCCTTCAGAAAAGAGCAGGCCTCCCAGGGACAGCAGTCCAACACAGCATAACAAGATGCAGTACGACTAGGCACAAACCCTCATGTCAGGGCTCGGTGAGGCAACCCAGTAGGAGGAGAAAGGTCCCAGGAGGAGGCCCAAGAGTCAGAGACACCTCACTCCCACTGTTAGGAGCCTGAAAAAAACAAAACAAAACAAAACAAACAAACAAACAAACAAAAAAACCCCAAAACCCTCAAGCTAAACAACCACAGCATGTATGCAGAGGACCAAGTGCAGACCCATGCAGACTCCATCATGGCCACATCAGTCTCTGGATCCCTATGAGCCCTGCTTAGTTGATTCTGTGAGCCATGTTCTCTTGCTGTCCTCAGCCTTTCTGGCTCCTCCTTCCTTCCCTTCTTTTACAGTTTTCCACAGGGTTCTTATGAGGCAGCTAGCTCTAGAGGCCTACTGGCAGAGGTCTGTAGTTCTAACTACAGAGTGCATCTACTTACCTACTTACCATCTACTTACATACTATTCACAATAGGATTTCCAGTGAGCACATTGATGCCTTTGATGGGTGTGGCTACAAGAAAAAACAAGTGTTCAGTTGTTTTTAATATCAAATGCTTGTTTGTGGGCACCTTAAGTTGTGGATTCTGTAATAAATGGGAAAATGTCTGTATATAAATACCTTCATGGAATTTTACGAAAGAATTAAAATCTGGTATTGTATATGGTGTATTCTTGTCATCTCGGCACTTGGGAGGCTCAAGCCAGGTCCTCCATGAGAGCAACAAATGCTCTTAACTGCTGGGTCGTCTCTTCAGCCCCCTCTGTGCAAATTTTAAGTCTTGTGGTTAGTGAGAGAATGTGACTGTAAAATAGATCTTTACTGGGCAATAAATGGAATGGTTCACAGTCTAAGGCAGTGGTTCTCAACCTTCCTAATGCTGCAACCCTTTAATACAGTCCCTCATGTTGTCGTGACCCCCCCAACCATAAAATTATTTCCGTTGCTGCTTCATAACTGTAATTTTGATTATTGAATTGTAATGTAAATATCTGTTTCCCAGTGGTTTTAGGTGACCCCTGGGAAAGGGTGATTTGACCCCCAAAGGGGTTGCAAACCCACAGGTTCAGAACCACCTGTCTAAAGCTTCTTTTGGTGTCCATCTCAGGATTGCTGATAGAACATGTGAGTGCATGTTGCTGATGTCTTTTTCTTCTCCCAGAAAACATAACATGCTTTGTGTTCTCCCCTCCCCTCCCCAGGCTGGTACAGAGGATATGCTCTCCAGAACAAATCTAAAAAGGTATGGCACATTGTTCTGTTTCTTGTTCCTTTGACTGCCCGCTAGTTCCCTGTTGTCTTGTGAGATCCCTTTATCTGCTCTCTCCAGAGCTGGTTTGCGTTCATTTCTGTGACTCTTCCTTTGATCTGAAAACAAAGACTTCGGCCCCTGTGCTCAAGAGGAATAGCGTAAGTTCCCTGGCTACGTTTCCTGGGAGCTGATTCAAGGAAAGGCCCCAGACTTCCTGCTGTCTACCCTTCTTGAAGCTGAGTAAGGCAGCAGGACAGTGCCAGTGCCCTAGGGACCTCTGTCAGGGAGGAAGGGACAGGACCCACGTCTCCCTCGTGTCCTTTACGTCCACTTCTACACTACCCAAACTGATGCTGCCTGCCTGTCCCCTGATTCATCCCATCAAACCAGAGTAGTGACTTCAATCTGTGAGGCCCGTGGAGTAACATGGAGCCATTTCAGTGGAGTATAACCAACACGTGCAACAGAGATCAAACCTGAACAACAGAGGCACTTAGGACACATTTACCTCGGGTATTGATGTCTATGTGGTTCATGCTTTTTATTGGACTGTTTGTCTCGTGCTAGACCATAAGCGTGTTTCTTCTGACTCAGGCAGAGTTTGCAAAACCCTGGCCTGGATGGTTTCCTTTCCCATTGTCAGGGCAACTCATCATCAAACTAAAGAAAGGCTAGTAGCCATGGTACGGCGCTCCTGGATTTGCTTTCGACCATCTCAGCACTTTTCCTTTGATGGTGCTTGCTGTGTGGGGCAGTGTGATGTGCCAGCCCTCTCCTTTGCAAGCACGAAGTTGATAGGGCTTTCTTATTTCGCAGTTTGCTCGTGTGCCAATAGCAGAGGGTGAGGGAAACACTTGAATTTGTCAGAGCAGAAAGGGTAGAAGAACTCACGGTTTTCGCTTTTTGACCACATCACGGGCCAGATATAGTCCCACGCAGATTGGCCTGTGAAACCGCCAAATCTCAGAAGAACACAGAGCCTTCACACGCCTGCCTGCTGGGTAGAGGTCACAGGAACCCAAAGGCGAGTGTGGCTGAAGTTGGTGACTCTTCAGTCTTGGTGTCTGCGCACTCTTAGACACACACACACACACACACACACACACACACACACACACACACACCATTCACTTTTTCATAATCTAACAAAACAAAGGAGCATTTGCTGTGCCTGCAGGTGCCAAGTCCCCCTGGTGCGAGCCCACTTGTCCCTGCCGTGCCCTAGTGGCGGAGCTTTTCGGCCCACAATCAGAGTCCTGTGCCACATGCCATTTCCAGCTGGTTGTTTCCACTCCTCTTGCTGACTTCAGCATCCCCAGTGTTCCAGTGGAGACCCGTGTGGCTGTCAGATGTGCTGGCGTGATTCGAGGATGACAGGACTCGATTGAAGGCCTCAGGGAAGCCGACGCCTGGCACACTCACCCCTGCTGTGGGTGGGTTTAGCTCTGTTTGTAGTTAATTTTACTCACACTTGTGGAAGTTGAGTTTTCCGAAAACAGTAAGAGTTAACACTTCTGGGTGGCAAGATGGCTCAGCAGGTGAAAGTATGTGCCATACAGACCCAGGACCTGAGTTCAAGCCTGGGATCTCACAGTAGGAGGAGAGAACCAGCTCCTGAAAGTTGTCCTCTGACCTCCACCAGAGTTCTGTGGGCTATCCCCAGACTCCCACAAGTTAACAGGTTTTTTAATCTGAAATGTGTGAGGGACAAAGAATGCCTGGGTTACTTAATTCTCAGCCCTTTCCTTTTAAATTTAATATGTAAAATGTGAACAGAAAACTTCTCCGACAAATCATATGGAATACCAAGAACGGCTGGGCCTGGCGGTACACTCCTGTTGTCCCAGCTACTTAGGAGACTAAGACAAACCTTACTGATGTCCTGTTTCCACACTATTTGAATGGCAGGCACTTACCTAGCATACAAAAGGCCCTGGGTTTGATCTCACTACCACCACTGCAATAACAATAATAATAACAACAACAACAAAAATAACAACCAAACCCATAGGTACTGTTAAAACATGGTCCCAGACCTGTACCCTACACAAGGATTTGTTCCAGCATAGAAGACTTTGCTTTCTATGCATTCTGTACTTTCCTGACATGTCTGCATCCATCCAGCTAGTGGTGCCTTCTGGTCTGACTAGTTAACATCCGAGGGATGTGTGTGTTTGTAATATTGCTTGTTCTTAATTAAAAAGTTCTTTAAAACCTGTAAGCTTAGGCCTGGCAGCGGTGACGCACACCTTTAATCCCAGCACTCGGGAGGCAAAGGCAGGTGGATCTCTGTGAGTTTGAGGCCAGCCTGGTCTACCAAGTGAGTTCCAGGAAAGGTGCAAAGCTACACAGAGAAACCCTGTCTTGAAAAACCAAACAACAACAACAACAACAACAACAAAACCTAAAGAACAACAACAACAAAAACCCTGTAAGCTTGAAAACTTCACCTTTTGGAGAAAACTGTTTCTGTAAGAGCTCCTCTGTCCCTTGACAAAGAAAAACATGAACAGAATTTGGCACAATGATTGTGCATTGATTTTTTTTTTTAAACTAAATTATCTTTCTTTGTGGAGATCCAAGAAACAAAGATGGAATTAAAGGCGTCAGTCTTGAATTTTGCTGAGTGTGACACCCCTTCATTAAGAGATGCAGCCTGATAGAAATCCTCTCCTCTGCTGGTCCCTCCTCTTCCTGTCTTGGGGGAAGAGCCATTTGAAAGGATAATTGTTTTCATGGAAATTATTGGTGTCGTTTATAAGCCAACTTACCCATTTGGCATGGTGATAAAAGGGAGCTAGTGGCTTTGCAAATTGAGGAAGACTAGAGCCTTGAGGAAATTGATCATTCATCTTGGCAGGGTGGTGGGTGTGTGGACAGGATAACAGAGAGAAAATCGTTAGCTGGAATTTATTCAGTTGAGTAGGTTGCATTGAGAAGAGGAAGGCAGACCCAAGAGACATCAGTTGGCCCTGGCCTTACCAGAGACACTAAATGACTACAGTGCCACCATGGCACAGTGATGCTGTAGATGACAGAGCAGTGAGCTCACCAAATGAATGGGCTCTGGATAGCAGCACCTTAGTGCCTGCACACCCGTGTAGATTATCTACCATGGTCAACATCAGTGTCGTAAAGTCATCATCTGTTTATGTTTCTGAGGACCGGTATCATGGCTGGCTCCCAGGAATCAACCCAGACCAGTCACTATAAATTCAGAAGCTTTTTAAAAAAACTTCCTTGATTTGAAAAATATTTTGCCAGAATTTTTCTTGGAATTAGCAGTATTACATTTGAGGTTTTTTTTTTTCTTCTTTTGGTTCCTAGTATTAAACCTTCCACATCTTAAACATGTCCTGCTTTAGAGCTGCATGCCTAGCTTCAGCAATGTTACAGCTTATTTTAAACTTATAACTATTACTTTTTTGTATTTTAGTACGTTCATCTCTTTTCGTGTTTATGCATGTGTGCACATGCACATGCATGCTCATGTGCCATAGCATGAATGTGGAGGTCAGAGAACAACTTGCAGGAGTCAGTTCTCTCTTTCTACCATGCAGGTCCTGGGATTCAAACTAGGGTTGTCAGGGCTGGCAGCAAGCACCTTTTCCCACTGAGCCATATTGTTGGCCCATAACTTCTACTTTAAACTGATCTCTCCTATCTAACCCCTTTTCATTTGCTTGAGATATGTTCTCTCACTGTCCTGGAATTCACTACTTCAGCTAGACTGGCCAGCAAGCCCCAGTGTTCTGCTCATCTCTACCTCCCTAGCTCTGAGATGACAGGCTTGACCATCAAGCCCAGCTTTATGTGAGCTCTGGGGATTGAGCACAGGTCCTCATGCCTACATGGCAAGTACTTTACCAAGTGACCTACCTCTCCAAACCCAATTTCTTTTAAAGTCAGTGCTAATGCCTTCTCCAATTATTATACATTGTATATGCGTTGAGGACCACTGTACCTCATGAATAGAGAGTCAATTATGTGTCAATGAAGTTTTTTCCTTGGGTTAAAAAAATATGACTTCTTCCAAGTAATTTCAATAGGAAGAAGACATTCAGATACTGTCAATTAAATAAATGAAAGCTGAGAATAGAAACAGAGAAGTATTATACATCAGAGTTCTCTAATTGGGCAAGTTCTGAAATGGGCAAGTATTGGATCATGGATAGATACAGGGTACTTGTTTAAAAAAAGAAAAAAGAAAAAAAAAAGAGGATATAGAAAAGGGTAGATTATTAAATCTACTCTGAAAAGAAAAAAGAGAGAATATGGATATGATAAGATAAAAAGGTAGATTTTTTTAAAAAATCTATTTTAAAAAGGAATTACTTATTTTAAATAGGATAAGTAATGAAAATTTTTGCCTGGATGTGTCCAATGTTAATGGACTAGACATTGTTAATGTATATAATGGAATTTTTTGTCTTAATCTGTCAAATGTTAATCGACTAGACATTGTTAATGTAATCCTTGATTGTATATATTGTATATACTTGTTGTATATACTTTTTCTTATATTAGTTATAACTTTTTAAATTTTAAACAAAAAAGGGGAAATGTGGTTGATATATTGTACACCCCAGTACACTTATCTGGGAGTCTGGAGAACAGAACAATCTCTATATTAAACATAGAGGTCAGGCTGTGGTAGCATATGCCTTTAATCCTAGTATTCCAGAGGCAGAGATCCAGATGGATCAAGGCCACACTGGAAACATCCAGGCATGATGGTACATACCTATACTCCCAGCACTTGAGATCTCATGTCTTGCTTGGGAAAGACACATGCCTTTAATCCCAGGAAGTGATGGCAGGAAGCAGAAAGATATATAAGGCATATATATTCAACTTAGATCCATTCGGGTGAGGACTCAGAGGCTTCCAGTCTGAGGAAACAGGACCGGATGAGGGGTTGTTGAGGTGAGGTGGCTGTGGCTTGTTCTGCTTCTCTGATCTTTCAGATTTCATCCCAATACCTGGCTCCTGAGGGTTTTTTTTTAATATTATTATTATTAATAAGAGTGTTTAAGGTTCGTGTTATACTGGATTGACCCTGTAATGAAAGAACAATGAAAACAAATACAGATAAATCCATGAAAACCCCTTATGGTAGTGTGTGAAGGTGATTGTTAGTCACTGTTGCTCTCTCCATATCACATCATAGTTGTTCCTCTTGTAGATATCAACAGTGACCTGGTATTTCCAGTGTTACATTGAATTTGTGTTTGTTTTTATTGCTGCTTAATCAGTCTCCCCTAATCACTCTGTATCCTGTACACTTGAAGAAACTCAAGGCCACCTTCTCTCTCTCTCTCTCTCTGTGTGTGTGTGTGTGTGTGTGTGTGTGTGTGTGTGGTCTCATCAGTAGAGACTGGAACCGTATATTCTCACTAGTACATCACCCTGTCTGATTGAAGAGATGGGGCTCTTGCTTCTGCCTAAAGCAGTTGCAGGATCCCTCTGCCATCACTCATGCTGAGATCAGCTTAGTCCCCAGCATTCTGTCCATTTCTTGTTGTATTGGCGAAGGATAAAGAAAGAGAGAACAGTGTGTAGACACATTTAGCACATGAAATTGGCCACAGGAGCAACCGCTGTCAAAGTTCCTGGTTTCTTGTCCTGTTAAGGATTATGAGTGCACGTATGGTCCTATGGCCTGTGGGCTATCTCCACCACCACCTGTGTGGTCAGCAATCTCTGACATTTAATGTCCACAGAGATCATGCCAGCCCTGCCGTGAGCAAGGCTAGGTAGGAGTAATTGACTCAAGATGCCGGCTAGTTCATCTCCTCTGCCATGTGAACTATTCGAAAGCAAGGCTCAATGACTCATTCTCCATGTGGCGTCTTGAGGGTATTGCACAAGGAAACACAAGCTTCAGTATTCAAGAGAACTCTGTGGATGGTTCTGTCTTACTGAGAAATCTTTTCTGCAGCTCTCTAGTTCCCACCCAGTGGTTTTGTGCCCTTTCCTTGGGACTTTTTCTTTTTCTTCTTTTAAAATTGTCGCTAGAGAGCAATGTCCTAATACTGATGTAGAAATGCCTTTTGGGGTTACAAAAGGGAGAACAGTTGGAGACTATGCAGGGTGAAAATGATGAGGTAACTAATGATTTGCAGTTGGTCTCCAATGAAAGTGCTGACAAGAATTACTGTATGAAATGTTAGCGACTTCATCACACTCATGATGAGGGGCCCCTTGATGGATACATCATGGCATGTTGGCTCGGTAAAGATTCTAGGTTATCAGTATTACATTCCTCACCATTGTTGGATCTCTGAGCTGATGGGGGCATTTTACCTCTTTATTTTCAAAACATCTTATGCATTGTGAGACCAAATCTTAACTTCTACTATTTCAGTATTTCCATGCTTCCTTCGTTGAAATATAGTTGGTCATCACAAGTGATGCCCTGCAAACCCAGTTGGCAATTTCCTTTTGTCGAGGTGGGCATAGCCCTCCTTGAAATGTTTATGCTCTTGACTTTGAGATTGTTTTTAATGGCTGTATAACAAGTGTTTTCTTTCTGTAGGGTATTTTCCCTGAAACGTACATCCACTTGAAAGAGGCAAGTGTGGAAAATGGAGGGTAAGTTCCAGTCCAGGAAGACCACTCTAAAGTGATGAAGAAGTGAAAAGACCAGGAAAGAATGTCCTACACCCATTGATGTCCTTCTCCTGTCATTGGTTTCTCTTGCCTCATATAGTTCCTCTTTCTGTCTTCTCTTTCTGTGCTTGTTCCTCCTGGACGCCCTTCCCCAGAATAGTAAAGACAGCAGCAATGAACTCTCAGGGCCTTCCACTTCCCCTCGGAGTTCCTAACTGCTCACTGTGTATGTGACTGTGAGTCCATGTGAACCTCCGGGGAAGGGGGACATTAGTCTGCCCTCCTCAACTCTCAACTTTGAACATATCAGTTGCAAGTACACCTCAGAGTTTTCACAGCTTCCTGGAGGAAAGCGCTGGTGATGGGCTTCGGGTGAGGTACTAGGGAAGCAGTGTGTGGGGATGTGCTGTGTCGTTCAAATCCATTCAGTTTTGAGTACTCATTTCTTGACCATGTCCTTTGTCCTGCAGAGTACTGACTCTGTGGCAGCTAAGGAAAACAGGACACTCGAAGTAGGAAGAGAGAATTAAGAAAGTAAAAACTCGACTCCGTGGCTGGTGCCAGGGAGGCTGTCACAGAATCCTGGAACCTCTAAGCTAGATGAACATCTTTGAGAAGTCCTAAGCACAGCACCCACATTTTAAGACAAGAGGCATGCTCTAGTTCTCACAGGTTGTCTGTCCACAGCAGAACCGGCGCTAGTAACTATTTTCGTCCACCTCCTAGAGGAATCCTCTCCCCAGTGGGCCATTCCTGGGCAGCCTCCAAATGTCACTTGTGAGGGCAAAGTAGGAGCCCTGTTCTAACTGGTTCTGCCAGGTGAAAGATGGGACGTCCAGTTAACTGTTACTCAGTCAGCAGATACAGATGCTCCTGGACTTGCCGTTATGTCCTTATAAACCCACTGGAGTTAACAATGTCACAAGTAGGCACCACAGGAAAGTCCATCATTTTACACAATTAATATATGCTAATAAAAAAGAACAACAAGAAATGCATTTATTTCACCTAACATAGCCTAGCCCGGTCACCTCCAGTTGTACACAGAACACTTAAATTAGCTAACAACTGGGCAAAATCATCTAACCCAAAGCCTATTTTTAGGATAGGGTAGCATATTATTCATGTAATATGTTCAACACTGCAGAAGTGAAAAGCCAGCACCTGTTGGTTGGTATATACTTCCCAGCCATCTTAAGAGTTGCAAAATCTGACTCTCCTAAGTCGGGGACCACCTGCAGCTTTCCAAAGCTAGCATGTCACAGATGGTTCATGAGTCACATTTGCCCTAACATTGCCTTACTTGACCTGAAATTCACACTTAGCTCCATCCCATGTTTGCATGTTCACACGGTGGTCTTTTTGCTCTTTCCTATGTGTTTGCATGTCTTTGCTATCTTTCTTCTGTTGATAATTGTAGGAACAGCAGGGATAATTTATGTGAGTAAATGCAGTTAAGCCTACTGAGAGTGAGGATGTTGGTTTGTTTCCATCTTCCATGCTCAGAAGCAGCAGATGAGAAGAAGACCCAGTCCTTTCTAGAAGAGGGCATGGATCAGTCTTGCAAACAGATCTTTGGGGGAGATCACATGTCATGTACCTCTCTACAAAATGGAGCAGTGCCCAATTGAACCAGCTATTATATGTCTTGGTCATTGTCACTTTTAGAGAGATTCAACATGGAGAAGTAGAGTCTAGGCTTAGCCTTTGCCATGCAAAAACTCAGTTTATAGATTGTGCTGCTCTCAGTTCCTTGTGTTTTGGCTCATGTTTACCTGTGTTCAAGTTCTCCAAACTGGATAGCCCTTCAGAGGCAGATTGGTTTATTTCAAACCACAGCAGCCACATTCCTGCCTTTGATTGTGAAGAGTGTGTTGGTTATGGGAGGCAGTTCCTATCATGTGCAGTAAAGTGTACATCTCTTTGATTCCCTGTAGGCAGCATGAAACTGTGATTCCTGGGGAGTTGCCGCTGGTCCAGGAACTCACGAATACTCTACGAGAATGGGCCGTCATCTGGCGCAAGCTCTATGTGGTAAGCTTCTCCTGGGGCTCCCCTAGTGGTGGTCTTGGGTGCCATTTGTGGACCCTCAGTCTGACTGTTAAGGCTGCAGAGCCATCTTCTGCCTTGTGTGAGATGAGCCTTCCCTAGAGCCCATGGTGCTGAAAGCCAGATGATTCTCATTTCCCCAGAGTTGGGCCACTGATAAAGAGATTATAGAGGGAAGTGGGTGTGATCATAATTCACTCTTGCTGATTGTGAAAGTAATAATGTGTTATAACTGCAAACGTTCACCAAGGCCTTCTAGGGCACCTCAAACCATGAACCCTCACTACATTGCTGTAAATAAGATGCAGTTACATCTGTTAATTCTAGCAGAAACCCAAGGCACTTGCTGTTAGCATCTCTATCTATGCCAACAAGTAGACATTTATAAACACCATAGTGCTCAGCCTTCTGAAGGAGGAGGGCATTTATAACCATGACCAGGGGACTTTGCAGACTCTGAACCATATATTGTGGTAAGCTGAGGCAGGCTCACTTATGTATTCTCTCTCCCCACTATTTTGACCTCAGAATGCTGATATAAAATGCTAGTTCAGTGGGAAATCACATAGGCACAGGAATATTCTCTGTGTGACAACCATTATTATGAGTTGTATGTGTGTTCACAACTGGGACTTTGTGGTTTGAATGTAATCTGTCCCTTCTGAAGGTCATGTTAGAGTTGAATGAATCCACTGTGAGGCATTAAGAGGATGAAGGCTGGGACCAAGACATGGCTTTCCAAGTAAAGGCACTTGCATCCCAGCCTAACAACCTTAGTTGAATCCTCTGGACCCACATGATGGAAGGAAAGAGCCAACTTCTACACGTTGTCCTCTGACCTCCTCACACACATTGTGGCATGCATGCCCTGCCTCAAGTGAATACATAAACAGAATTAGGAAAGAAAATCGTAACACAGGTGGAAATTTAATCCAATTGTAGTGCTTAGAGGAGAAGACTTGGGAGGTGAGTGGCAGGGAGGCTATAAGAACATTAACATGGAGGCTCATGATGGAATTCCTGTGGCTCCATATGAAGAGGGAGAGAGCCCAGAAGACATGTGCAAACTGTGTGTCTCACCATGTGCTATTCTCTACCAAGAAAGCCATTGTCACATTAGCTCCTTAGCTTTGCTCTAAACTGAGCCAGGGGGGCATCTTCTCTTTAAACATAGCTGCCCAGCAAAGCCAGGACTAGGGCCTGGCACTCCCAGCATTCAACATCATCAGAATAGAAACGGCTACTTTGCAAGTGCACAAGCCACTCAAAGTCCATTGCCAGCATGGCGGACTCTTCTCCAGGCTAGAAAAGCTTCCCTTAACCCTGGAACCCACGACTAATGTTGCCTCTCGGGAGGTCTTAGCGGTAAGCACCAGTGGGTCTCGTCTATTTAGGGGACTTCCAGGCTTCCGTGGGTGATGAGGAAGTCATATGGTGAGTAATGTACTCTCTGACTAGACATGTGAAGAAGTTCGTGAGTCTATAGGCTAGTCTGACTAAGTTAACAGTGATACTCCCTTTCTTGTCCTTGCCTACTAACGCAGTAACCAGACCTCATTCCAGCACCAGTCCTAAGAGTTCCCACAGAATTTCATTCCATTCGGGGCTGTGTATTCCAGGATAAATCATAACCTTAGAAGTCACCAACCCTTCGTGGAGAAAGCAGGTGGCATTTCTCTGCCTACCCAACCTTCAAAGCCTCATTTGTGTCCTTTCTTTTTCATATGTGTCTTCTAAACAAACTAATCCTTAATGTTCCCTTCTGGACCATCGAACACTTACTGCTGAACACATGGTCTGGCCCTTGGGACGTCATGCCCATATTGAAGGTGGTCTTTTGATCTCTTCAGACTTAGTTGATGAGAGCACTAACTCTGAGCCCCTAAATCATGCACTCTGGAAAGGGAAGGATACGGCTGTCATTCCTGTGGCCTCCATTGATCACCTTGTACTTACATTGAAAGCACTCCCGTTCTGGTTAATTGATTGCTTTGTGGTGGATATAGAGGGTTGATGGGTGGCAAATTGCATGGACGTGGGTTTATTCCTTAATGTTCTTTGTGGAAATTGTTGAGTGGAGAAATGTATGAGGTAAGTACAGGCTGAGTATCCTGCATTGGCTGGGTTTTGATGTTGTAATGAAATTCCTGAGGGAGAGCAGCTTACAAAGAAAGGAGACAGCTTTATACCATAGTCCCTGTGGCTCAAGGGCCTGATGATAGGAGTTGGTTCAGCTCTGGCAGGTACCTGTGGTGGATGGTGTCACAGTAGCAGTAGCTCATGTGAGGGAACACTCAGATGGAATGACAGGAAAGCAGAGCATGGAGAGACACCTCATGTATGAGAACCCTCTCCAGATACCTAACGAGTTTGGTGCTTGCAATAGCCTCTCAGGAATCTCCACTCCTCAGGATCCTACTACCTCTTAACAATGCCATGCTGGAGGCCAACCTTTCAGCACATGACTCAAACTGCATCCTAGGCAAACCATGGGCATTCCTAATCTAATATTAAATTCAAGCATCCAAAATGCTTAAAAACTCAAAGCATTTTGAGCACATGCATGATAACACATGTAGAAAAGTCTGTCCTACCCTTGGCCTCTTGTGTGAAGCTTCCTGTCTGTACAAAAATCATCTTGAGACTGTGTTAAATTCTGTTGAGGCCGTTGTTGCTGAAGGCAAAGATGAATCATAGACAAATTTTGTATTTAGACTTGAGTGCCATCCCTAGGAGATCTCATTAGGTCTATGTAAATATTACTTTAAAAATTGAAAAAAAAAAAAAACCCAGAAAACTTCTCATATCCCAGGCATTTCAAATCATTTCAAATAAGGGGTCCTCACCCTGTACTTTGGAAGGAGTTTCTGTTCCTGTTGTTTATGTCATGTGTAAGTACAGAAAGGGTGACTAAAAAGACCTTTTCTCTCTCTCTAAGAGATGATTTTATGACTCATTTTCTTCACTGTGTCCTCTTGTAGCCACACATTATCGAGACACGTTTTCAGGGGAAAAGAATTAAGAAATAGGGCGGGAAGTGTAGAGTGTTTGCCTGGTGTGCATGAGGCCCTGGTTTCCATAACCAGACAGACGGACAGATACAAACAGAGAGAGAGGGATGGGGGGAGAGGAGCGGGGAGGGAAGGGAGAGGCAGTGAGAGGGAGAGAAATAAGAATGAGGAATAGAACCATGTGCCTGTCCTGCCAATGCCCCACCCTCACCCCCCGGCAGTTCCAGGGTGGTGGGCTGATGAGCACTTTTGAACATTTCCCTTGTTAGCTCCCACACCTACTCATTTAATAGCAGAATTGAGTTTTAAGTGCAAAGCCTAGTGAATTAATTGATTTTTTTTTTTAATTCTCTCTCAGAGGACAGCACACTTTTTTTTTTTCCATCTTAGAAATTTGACAAGATAACTTGTAAGCGTGTTATAGCTGCTCCTGATGGGCTAGGAAAGGTGTTGGTGGTGTGCGGTGCTTAGTCATTGCCTGCTCTGGGGTCTGATGGTGTTCGGGATACCTGCTTATCCACTGAGGAGCAGTCCACAGCAGTGAGTTTGTTGTTAGTCACCCTGGCTCCCCAAGCCCCTTTCCCAAGACATTAACAGTTCATCTCAGGCAGAATTTCTGATTGTCTTTCTCATATAAAGTAGCAAACCTCAAATATGCTGTTTCACTGGGAAGTATTAAAAGGGGAAAAAAAAAAAACCCCTCTAATCTCTAGTTTCCAAGTCTCTCCTCCCTGGGTGTGTTTTAGTGTTTTGTTTTGGGATTCTGCACATGTGTTCCTTCATTCTATGTAAACATAAATGTGGGCTCTGCCAGCATACATTAATACATTGCTATGTTCATACTCCCATCTATTTCCTCCCATAGATTAGTATTCAACTGAACCTAGGGCTCTGTACATGTTAGGCAAGGATACTGCTGCCAAGCTACATCTGCAGGAATTCCTTCTCTCAACTTTCAATCAGGAATTCTGAGTGACGTTGTTAACCACCTCTAGGATGCCCAGGAACTCTGTGTCTCTCTATGCTTCCTGGGTATTCTGAGTGACGTTGTTAACCACCTCTAGGATGCCCCAGGAATTCTGTCTCTCTGTGCTTCCCGGTTCTGCTTATTTCTGTCTAGTGTCATGGACATTTACATTGTTTATCCAGTGTTTTCTAGGAGGGAGAAATACAGCCCACTAACCAGCCATGAGGTCGCTGGATTATTCCAGAAATGTTTGTCTTTTGGTTCTAGCAATTATAAAGTGTGAAACAGTTAGAAATACCTCACAATGGGGAGGGAGACATCCATATTGAGGAGATGGGACCCCTCACCCAGAGTGAAGAGAAGGCAAGAGGCTGCTTGTCCCCAAGAGCCTCCCCACGGTCCCTCTTTCCTCCTGAGAATATGTTACTGATCTTATTTCAACTGTCTTTCCTGGTGGGTGTTGACTTATGCTATGGGGGAAAATAAGTTGTAGGAGCCAAACGCCCCTATTAATTGAGAAGTGGGTTTTTTTCCCTGCAGGTCATGTTCAAACTAGGTCTGTGATCTTAAGCAAATCATTCAGAATCCCCAAACTTCTGTAGGATTTTGACACCTTGTAAAAGTGATACAGAATTTCATATCCTAGCTTCATGAAACCATGAAAGCATGAAAAAGGACTGTAGCAATATCATTGTGCATGCAGATAGTAGGTCAAGGACACCACCGGTGCAAACCTGTGCTGGTTACTACTGTCCCAGTTGGAAGTAGTAACCACAGTCAATGGCCCTCCCACTGGACAGCCTTGACTCAGAGCTTCCCTCTTACCAGAAGTGGCTGCCAGGAATACAGGAGCTGCTTTCTGTGTGCCACACTTATCTAAGGCCACTGCCTTTCTTTCCTGTAATCATCCTGGGCAGAGTGGCCTTGAGCAGTTGGGAGCAGGCTAGATTTCGTCTGCTGTAGATAGCAAGTCTTCTTGGTCGAGGTTCAGGTCCAGGAGGCACAGATATTTCCAGAATTCAGAGTGCACGTTCGCAGCAGTTCTTGGTAATCATTGCCTGCAGAACTACCCCTGGGTTGGCCCAGGTACTGGGTGTTTCCAGGGCTTGATCAGGAAAGGAGGAAACATCTTGATCAGTGAGGTCACCTGGTGATAGGCCAAGGTGGTGGACACTGGGGCTGGACAGATCAAGCAGTTCTTAGAGGGCTCCCTCCCTATCTGGGTATGGGTTGTTTTGTTTTGATTTGGTTTTTTTGAGACAGGGTTTCTCAGTGTTAACAGTCCTGGCTGTCCTGGAACTCACTTTGTAGACCAGGCTGGTCTCAAACTCACCGAAATCTGCCTGCCTCTGCCTCCCGAGTGCTGGGATTAAAGGCATGTGCCACCAACTGCCTGGCTAGGGTATGTATTTTTTATATTCAGGAAAATCCACAAGGCTAATAATAGTCACAGACAACAAACAGCCTTTTAACAGAAAAAACATAGATTTGGGAGGCTGGTAGCTGATCTGGCAGCCTAAGCAAAGTCCTTGACCTCTTGGGTTCTTATCTCCTCTCATATAATTGAAATTAGATGTTATGTATGCCTTGAATATTCACTGTGAGAGTTCAGAGAGTTAGTCCATAGGGTGTCCATGGCAGCACCTGGCACGCTGCATCTCCAAAGTGCCATTGACTTTAGATGGACATCTCCATCACACCAAAGAATACTAGAATTTGTCCACCCCGCTGTGGCCATTGCTTCATCTTCCAGCTTGGGCCTGAAGGGGCAGAGATGAACCATGGCTGGCTTCCCTTCTGCTGTGGCATCACTTCATTCCGCCAGGCAGGTGAATTGACACTGCCCATCTATTCTCCTCTGCTGCCGCAGGAGGTTCATGTTCCCCAGATGTGACATACAGCCAGGGACCTCTGGCCTTTACTTTCTCTTCCCACATCTGTACAAACCTCCTCGCCATGTGGATAGATGTGTTGCATGGACTTAGACATGGCTGCAGCTGTATGAGACCGAACTTACCAGTTAGCTATACCCAGTTAGTTTTGTACCCAAGTCTCAAACTCCTGATCCTCCTGCCTCAGCCTCATGAGTGCTGGGATTATAGGTATGTAACACCATATTGGACTAGATATACATTTTATTTTAAAGGATTATTTGTTGTTATGGTTTTTTTTTTTAATGTGTGTTCATGTGTATGTATGTGGATGTAAATGTGGGTGCCCTCAGAGGGCAGAGGCTTTGCAGCCACCCAGAGCTGGAGTCACAGATGGTTGTTAAACTCTGGATGTGGGTGCTGAAAACCAAATTAGGAACTTCTGCAAGAACTAGGTATGCTGAGCCATCTGCTTTTTTAATATAAACAGCCATTTATGCCAAGTCACAGGGATGGTATTTTCTCAATTGAGAAAATTGTATTAACAGTGGGACAAGTGTTTTTGAATACAGGACTATTTGGGAAGCTTGAGACATAAGCAAACCATTCACCACCAACCATTCACCACCTATGGCGCCGGGGTGCAGCCCAGTGAGGTGTTTTTTGTTTGTTTGTTTTTGTTTTTGAGGCAGTCTGCTCTTTCTGTACGTTTGAGAGCTGGAGTCTATTCCTTCTTCCTGAAGGTAATGCACACCGTGGAATCAGGGAATTTAATTGTTAACATGTATTCCTAGGAAGGACTGATCTCCCTTCACTTAATAGTGGCTTCCAAAGTAAAAACCCTGTGCCTGCCCTAGTTCTGGAGGACTGTGGAGTAGAGCGGTGGGGGTAGGGAGCATGCAGGGCATCATACTGAGTCACCCTTTCTTCTTGTCACACCCATGGTTTTATTTGCAGGCTGATGAAGGCTCGCCTCTGAGCTGTCAGTCATTGAGGACGGCAGCAGCACACATGAAGGACAGTTTGACTGGTCTGTCTCCCTTTGGTCTCCTGTCGGAACTGGTTTCATCCTCAGGCAGGATATGTGATCTGTGAATTACAAGCTCTGCTTCCATGTGGCTTTGACAAGAAACAAAATGTGACATGGAAGGGCTGGAATGTTTTCTTAAAAAAAAAAAAAAAAAAAATCAACCCTTTGCCAGGCAGGCCAAGCTTTTCCGGAGTGGGAAGAGGGAGTAAGGATGGGTAGGATGCATGGCTGGATAGTTCACTTGGCACTTGGTCTGGACCCAGGAGTTAACAGCTACATGGAAAAGACTTCTTGAGATCGTTGCAAAGCTCCATCCTTGGGGAGCATTTGTATAATTCCCACTGAGTGTGTGCAGAGCAAGGCAAAGAAGTGAGGCAGTCGGAAGCAGCCAATCAGGAAGTTGCTTGGTAGGATTAATGGAGTTGAATGGCTCTGTCATAGATTGGGAGATAGATGTCTTTGGGCAGGGATCTTTCCAAAGTCACATAGCAAGTTAATGATAGAATTAGAAATAGAAGCCAAGTCCCCATATGTTCCCTCGGGCACTTTTTCTTCTAAATCATGAAACCCCATGGAAGAGGAAGGAGAGGAGGTGAGCAGAACCTGTGTCCTGACACCTGATCAGTCAATATCGTGGTCTGAACAGCCTCCAGATTTCTGGAGTACTCCTAAGGTGACAGCTGCATTCCTGTCACCAAGGGAGACAAAGCTATCTGTTCTTGTGCCTTGGTCTTCCTCTCCAGAAATTCTAACAAAGAAGGAAAAAGGATAAACATCTGGATTAGAAAAATACACCAAGTGAGATAGAGGGATGGCTGTATTGTCTGGTAGAAAATGGTATCTGGGGTATGTTCCGTGGAGTAACAGTTTCCTACTCAAATTGAAACCAGACTGTTCTATTAAAAATTTAAGCCATCCGATTTGTTCCCAAGTTCCTACTAGATCCCGGGATCGTGCTGACTTTTGCAGAGGTGATGTGATAATGGCTAACAGTAGAGAAAAGGCTAACCTGGAGAAGACCAAAGATTCTGGAGGAGAGGCTCTGTAGAGGGCAGCTTTGGGTTGTGTAGGATGTAGGAAGCAAAAGAGAGCATGGAGGGCCTTTAGTCCATTTTCTGTTCCCAGCATAGAACACCAGAGCCGAGGGACTGTACAGAAAGGACAGGTTTGTTTTGCTCCCAGTTTTGGAAACGGAATGTTCAGGATCGGGCACCTGTATCTGTTCATCCCTAGTGCCCTGTCCTATCACAGAAGCTTGCTTCACGGCAAGGATTGTGTGCAGGGAGAAGACCTCACAGGGTGAGGCAGGAGTGAGTCCCAGGCCAGGGCTGCACTCTTTCTAACAACTTTATCAAGAACGAACATACTGTCCTCACCTTAGCCAGAGAGCCGCCTTCTGCTGCTGTCAGCAGTTACTAGAATCAACCGGTCAGAGCTGAGAGGAAGTGACTCTCTGACGGGTTATGACTGTAGTAACTGTAGAAGTAGGCCGTGGAGAATTCAGCCAGAAAGAGACATCTATACTACATCACCCCACCCCACCCCCACCCCTATCCCCATTGTCACCAAGGACCAGGGAACATCATCTTGTGAAAGGGGGCCAGAAAGCATCTAAGAAGGCTAGGAGGAGTACTGTGGAGTGCTGTCTTCTGGATGTGGCAGGGGTCATTGCTCTCATGAACTCCAGGCAGCTGTGGTTACCTACCTAAAACCTACTCAAGATCAAGCCAAGAACACCGGTCAGGAGTCTAGCAAGCTATGTTAACTGGACTCAGTGGGTTACAGAACAGCAAACTCAGGAAGATGGGGAGGGGCTTGTGGAGAGGATAGGCTTAAGATGATGTATTGTATCTACATATGAAATTACCAAAGAACAAATCGATTTTTTAAAAAAGAACTAGCTTAGTCCAAGAGGCCAACTTTAATTCCCTCTCAGAAGTACCCGCTGTGGTTAAATCACCTCCTACTGGGCCACTCAGGAAGTCTACCACCCCCATAATGGCTCTGTGCATGGGACCTCTTGGGAGGACAAGTCATATCCAAATCCAGGCAGAGGATAACCGGAGAGACACTCATTCTACTTGGGAGTGCAGGATCTTCCTCTTCTGCCCTCAGATGCTTACCCTCCCCCAACCCCCCAAATGCATGAGGTGCCAGAGGAGCAGGGTGGGGCATCTAGGATGCAAACTGCTTAGCCCAGAGCAGTTGGGGCAAAGCCCTGCTCCTTGAAGTAAGCAGGGAACGCACTTCCTCTGGCCTGTTCCAGCTTGTCTATTGAGAATGAATTTGGCACAGTGAGGGAGAGAAGAATGGCTGTCTTCATCCTTCTTTGGGGGAAGGACTTGGCAAACGAGGCTGATATGGACAGGCAATAATTAAAGTGCCACGGACAATGTCTGATATAATTGAGACTGAGAACTTGTGAGCATGTGCCACCAGACAAAGCACCTTATCGTGCAGAGGCTTCCCGGGGCCCCGGAACCCTTTCTTTCTCTGAGTGTGGAAATGAATGCCATAATTACAGCTAGGACACACTAAAAGCTATAGGAGTAGAGGGGTCACAGGGAAGGGGGAAAACCTCCTTTTCCATCCAGCAGTTCTGAAAGGCATAGTCTGTAGGCTTAGCCACCACCAGCCCCGCCCCCCAGTTTGTGAGACAATGGAATGGGAACATTTCATGCAGAATTGAACTAAAAAGGCAGAGGTTTTACCTATGTTGATGAAGACAAGATCTTCCTATCTCCTTCTGCTTTCTAAGGCCCGGCTCAGAAGGGTGCACAAAGATGTGAATACCTTCCTGGTCTTCAATAGGAATTGCCTTTTGGATTGTGAAGCTCCGCAGTGTAAATAAAGCCCCTTGAGATCACAGATAACTGGGCACCTCCTCCTCCTCCTTTTGTTCCCGTGAACTTTGAACTTGTATCAAAAGTTTTTATCAAAAGTTACTAATCTCATCCCTGCCACACCTGTGGGCCAGGCTTCTTCCCCACAGATTTAAGCTTTGTTCAGAAATACCGTGGATGTTTCCAGCTCTGTTCTGGTTGATGCTTTTGCCTGGGAATCTGTTCCTGGAGTTGTTAGAGAACACCAACAAGAGGGAAATAGTGACAGTCCTTAGAATGCCCTCTCACTGTCTCCACCCACCCCTCACTTCTCCACTCCCTCTCGCCTTTCTCCCTACATTGTCAATATTGTCTGCCTTCTCTATGTAATGGGCCACTCAACCATTCAGGTAGAACCAGGTTGTAATCGCTTAGACACCGAGTACAATGGTTGACACACAACGGATGAGTTACAAACTAACTTCACAACTACACGGTCCTATAACATCATCATGACTTTTACCTACAAACAAGAAACCACTAGCGTCTTAGTCCATAAGGAATGAGGGGTACTGTACTGTTTTGTATTTGATACATTTCAAATATAATGTACTTTTCCTGACTGTCTAAGGTGGCCCTTTCCACTATGTGTATAGCATCATAGTCTACTTTTTTTTTTTTTTTTTTTTCTGAGACAGAATCTCACTGTGTACTCTGGCTACCCTGGAGCTCACTATGTAGTCAAGGCTGGGCTGGAACTTCACAGAGATACTCTTTCCTCTACCTCCCAAGTGCTGGGATTAAAGATGTGCCACTACACCCAGCTTGTTCACTTGTTTCTTTTCCTTATTTTCCCATTTTCTTTCTTATACTCTTGGTAATCTGAGATTATCTTGTGTGTGTAGATATAATAATATGAGCCCCAGGGTTGTGGCTCAGTGGTAAGAGCGCTTGTTTAGCATGTATGAGTTCTCAAATTCAATCGCAGTGCTTCTGGGAAAAAAGATAACGCAGTACATAGTAAATACATGCCTATGCATACCTGTTTATTACTGCCCTTCCCCTCCACAATGCTGGATTTTCCAGGGCAGGAATGTTGTTTCCAGTTCATTCTCACTGGCTAGTGGTTTGTTTTAGAGTACATAATGGTCCAGTCAACTATTTAGATAGAACTGAGAGGGTGATGGCTCAGATCAAGTATTTGACTGGAAAAATTATTGAGATACAAAAGATTATTTGATTGTAACTTTGATTCTTTCTTCAGTGTATTTTGCGGACACAGACTCAGAAGGGGTGATTCCTATCCAGGAAAAGAGCCAGCTAGGCCACGGTCTTCCAGGGCTCTGTGTGCTGATGTGGGTTATAAATTCCAATCAAAGGAAGGCATGGCTAACTCAAGACTCAGCTGAGACTGCAGTCAGAAGTAGGCAGCTGGTGGTGCTGGGGGAGATGGCTCAGTGGATAAAGTGCCTGCTGTGCAAGCAGGGGATCTGATTTTTGGATCCCAATGCTCACGTAAAAGCTGGACGTGATGGCAAACATGAATAATCCCAGAGCTGAGGAGGTAGAGACCTCCAGTTCCCTGGGGCTCATTGACCAACCATTCTACCTAAATCACTGAGTTCCAGGTTCAGCAAGAGAGTCTGCCTCAAAAAAGGTGAGGGGTGAATGGGGAAGTGGTATGTGACATTTCGTTCGTGTTCTGACAAATAAAGCTTGCCTGGAGATCAGAGGGTTAACCACAGAGCCAGGTGGTGGTGGCTCACACCTTTGAGCCCAGCACTTGGGAGGCTCATGCCTTTAATCGAAGCACAATTGGGAGATGGAAACAGGAATATAAGGCAGGAGGAGACAGGATCTCTCCCCCCATTTCCATCTGAGCATTCGTAGAGGTGAGAGGTCACCAGTGACTGCTGCTCTGCTTCTCTAATCTTTCAGGTTATTACCCCAGTATTTGACTCCTGGTTTTTATTTGTAAGACTAATTAGGATCACGCTTTAAGGAGGAGCCCTGATCTTGACCCCACCTGCACACACATACACGTGCATGCGTGAACACCCCCACATATGAGTGTGTACGTACAAAAGAAGTTTGGAAAGAGAAGGACAGTGTGGTACATTTGATGTGGAGAAAATGATGACAGGCTCTGGAACATTTGGAAGAAATGATCGCTGCTGTGCATGAAGGAAGCACAGATACTGAGGCGTAGATTGATACAAAATATAGATGGGAATGTAGTCCAGGCTAGCCACAAAAGCACTTACAAAGAACCCTCTTATACCTGGTGGGATGCCTAAAGGGTTTTAAATGGAGAAAGGGACATGGTCAGAATTTAGGATGGGTTTATGATTTAGCACCAATCTTCAAGTGTTTACCCAGTTTTAGAGTTACATTTTGGGACAAATTCAGAGTAGTTTGGGCAAACTTACCCCTAGCAACATGAAAATATGCCTCGAAGTGTGCAGCTTACCATGTGTCCTAATAAATGACACCCTGTAGCTAATCTATGCTAAGATATTCTTTCTCCATCACATCTTTGTTTTCCTTTCTGTCCTTTCCTGTTTTAGAACAACAAGGTCACACTATTCCGCCAGCTGCAGCAAATGACCTACAGTCTGATTGAGTGGCGCTCCCAGATCCTGTCTGGAACACTCCCCAAGGATGAGCTAGCGGAGCTGAAGAAGAAGGTCACGGCCAAAATCGATCATGGGAACAGGTAACCCAGGACATCCTTACACCCAAGATGTGGGAAGTGACCGGCACCTTCACACCGGATACTGTTCATAGAAAGTTTAAAAAATCCTTTAAGGCCAGGCATAGTGGTGCACACCTTTAATCTCAGCACCCGGAGTCAAAGGCAGGCAGATCTGAGTTCTTGGCCACCCTGATCTATGAAGCAAGTTCCAGGACAGCTGGGGCTACACAGGAAGACCCTGTTTTGAAAAACAAAAAGCATAACAAACAAACAAAAATCCTTTCCACAATTTCAAATTGAAGGTTGAGGCAGCAGATCAGTTGGTAGAGTGCTTGCACAAAGCCCAGCCTAGCATAAACAGGGTGTGGTGTTGCTGCAATCAGCTCTCTGAAGATGGAGGCAGAAGGCTCAGAAGTTCTGGTCAAGGATGCCTGACTGTATAGCAAGTTCAAGGCAGCCTGATTGGCTATATGAGACCCTGGCTGAAAAACAACAGAAAATAAGCAAATGCAGTACTCACACATTATACATCATTATCCGCATTTACGAGGCACATGTATAAAGCACTTCTCTATGATGATGATTAATGAGGCATGCCCATCACGTTGGCAGTCATCATTTCATCATGTTGGGAACATTTACAATCCTCCTTTCTGGGTATTTTGACATATAAAGTTAGTTTTCGCCAACAATAGCTATGCTACTATGCAGCAGGAAATTAGAAATTGTTTTTCCTACCAATCTGCATAACTAGACCAATTAACCAGCTCCTTCCCTGTATTAGTGTCTTGGGGTGGAGGTGGGGTTCTTGTGTGTGGTAAAACACTGGATAGAAGAAGAAACTAAAGAGAGTCAGGATTGACTTTGGCTCGTGGTTCCAGAGAGTAGAGTTGGTCGTGATGGCGAAGGCGCGGCAGAGCAGCATCTGTCCTTGGCGATGGTGGCAGGAATCTGTGACAGAGCCCCTTCACCTGGCACACCAGAGAGCAGAGTGCTCTAGACTGGAACTGGAGGCCCACCCCTAGCAGTCCAAGTTTATCAGCTAAGCACTGCATCCCAAAAGGTTGTGCAAGCTCTCAGATCAGTGCCGCCATCTGACAAGTGTTCAGACATAAGAGCTTGTGGGGTATGTTTCCCATTCAAACCATAGTACCCCCAGTGTCCCTACAGCCCTCTAGGCTCACTGCAAACTTTTGATCTTAGAGTTGTCAAATAATAATGGTTACAACGTACTATCTTTGTGTCTTAGAAAATACTTAATTTCAGTGAAAAAAGTCACAGTCCCTTTTTTGGGTCAGGTGTCGCTGTATTGGCCCTCAGATCCCACTGGCTGACACAAGAGCAGAGAAAACGGGTTTTCTGTCCTGGCTTCTCCTTTGAAAGAGAAGCCAAGAGTGATTGGCCTTTCAGATGTCCAAGACTATGTTTTTATTCCAACAATGGATATTAAGTAGATATCTGGGACTGGGACCATGACTAGCAGTGGTGCAATTCAGATTCCCTGGTATAGAAAGCCATCCTTCCTTCCTGCCCGTTAATTCTATCTACACATTTACGTGTCCATTTCTCCAGCAAGCTCCTAAGTATCACAGGTAGACCTGGAGCTTCCAGGTACCACTGCCTTTCCCAGCATGAGAAATTCAGTCCATTCCTGCACATCCGCAGTGGATATGGCTGGGGATTCCTGCTCTCAGCCAGCCCCTTCCCGAAGACCTCAGAAGCCCTCTGTTAGCTTTGCTGCTGTTTATTTGGTATTTAGGTTATCTAGTTGGTGCCGATGCCATTTCTGTCTCTCCATTCACCCCATGGCTCCAGCCCCAGGGCTCTTGCTTATCCTTCACAACGCTGTTAAAATACATTTCATTAGCCTAGTCTTTAAATGCACTACTCTAACAAGCTGTATTTAGAAAGAACTGGAGTCAACATGGGATGCAGACCTCAGTCATTTGCACAAACTGCCTCCATTGTACACATCACATACTTATAACTCTACGAGGTAGTTATTGTGAAATAATTAATTTTTTCCAATTTTATTTAGTGGGGATGTGGATTTGACTGATTTCTTTCCAGGTCACAAAGGCAATGGGAAGGATTTAACTTAATCACAGGCCCCACCTCTAGGTCTGACTCTGCCTGCAGTTGAGATGTGAATCCCTTCTGTGATGCTTGTCTTCTGGGATGGTCAGTGTTGATGTCTCCTAGACAGGATCTGGAATCCTCTAGGAGACAAACCTCTGGGCACATCTGTGATGGGGTTTCTAGATTAGGTGTACTGAGGAGGGAACCCCCACCTGAAATGTGGGGCAGCACCATTCTCTGGAGTCCTGGAACTGAATAAGAGAAGCTAGCAGAGCACCAGCCTACATCTGCTTCCTAAGTGATGATGTAATGTGACCGGCCTCAGGTCGTCTGCCATGACATCCCTTGAACTGTGAGCCAAAGTAAGCCCTTTTTCCGCTAAGTTGCTTTTGTCAGTATGTTTTGGTCATAACAACAGGAGAAGTGTCCCCAGGTGACCGTCACTGCTTCAGCTGCATGGCCTTTCATGCGGTCTCCAGATCTGTCAGAAAGCCAGTAATGTAGAATGAGGCTCTCTCCTTTTGTGGGCTTGCCACAGTAACATTGGCCTGGAGGTTCCCCCAAGGCCTGGCATAACATGTTAATGTCTCCCACATGGCAGAGCATGCCTGCTTTCTCACACGCGTCCTTGAAAGTAGCTCAGGAAACAGAGTTTCTCTGCCAATACATCCATGACCCAGCTCTGCCAGCATGCTGTCACTCTCAGGTCTGGGTGGTCTGGGTGGTCTGGCCGCCGTGGGAAAGAAGCTGCCAAGGCAGATGACTCGTCCAGAGTTGCTGTAGAGCAGGGAGGAAGGAAGTGAGACATGGCTGCTTTCTTCCCAAGGGTTTGGCACCTCTGGCTGTTAGCCCTTGAGTGTTGCTGTGGGACATCTCAGCTCACTCCTGCAGTGCCTGGAAGGTGGGCTGAGGACTGAGAGCAGAATTCTCTTCCACCAGTCTCCGAGTTCTTTCTACCTCTGTGCCCATTGGGCACAAAAGCCTTAGGAGAGGGGCATGCTTGAGCTCAGCCCACAGAGCTTTCATTGACCGTTTTCTTGTGCCCTTCCCTGCAGTGGGAGCTAACATTGATACTTACTGTATGTGAGGTTCTATGAGATGTTTTCCTGCTGTGATCTCAATCAAGTTCTTATGGCAACCTTCAAGGGTAGGAATCATTTACACAGGAAGGAGCCTAGGCCTTGCAGAGTGAAGGGGTCCTAGAGAAAGCAGATGCTAAAGCCAGAGTTCAGACTACAGTGTGAATGACAGTGGAGTCAGCAGAGAGATGGATTATGAGAGGGTAGTAGCCCCCAGGACCACTTCCTCCTTGAAGACAACATTGAGTAAGGAATCAGGGAAGGCCTTTGAAGGATGCTCTATGGGTTTGTTGTTCTTACTATGCCAGATCACAGGAGACTGGGCCAGGGAATCACTGCAAAGAGGGCTTTGGTCAGAATCAGAGTCAATGTTACTGTCTTGCTTTGGGCGTCCTTGGCACATGCACGCACGCAGGTTTGGCTAGGATGGCCTCCTGAGCTGTGTTATGTTACTGGAGGTGGGAAAGAGGTAGAGGTTGGAAGGAGGGAACTCCCGGGTGGTGTCCAGTCCCTACCTGTTTCTCCTGGATCCCCTGGGCTTTCTGATACAGGTTCTTCTATAAAGAGGGCAGTGGAGTGGGGAGCTACTTACTACCACCTTTCTCTTCAGAATGCTTGGGCTGGATCTGGTGGTACGTGATGACAATGGGAACATCTTGGACCCAGACGACACCAGCACTATTGCCCTCTTCAAGGCCCATGAAGTTGCTTCAAAAAGGATAGAAGAGAAGATCCAAGAGGAAAAGGTACATTTCCTCCCAGGTGCAGGTCAAGCTTCTAGCATTTCCTTCTTTGCTTTGGTTTTTAGTGCCAAAAACAAGGAGTAGTAGACAACAGAAATAGAAATGCCTAGAAAGATCACGTGTGTCCTCATTTTAAAAGTGGTCAGAAAGAATGAGGCCAGTATTTGTGTTCTGATTTGGAAAGGGAACAAAGGTAGGGGTGTGTGTGTGTGTGTGTGTGTGTAAAAAATGCAGAACTATTTTATAAAATAGTACTTGTTTTGAAAAGATACAAAGGGTATCCACCCTCCAGTGCTTGCATATCCACAGAGTATAACTGGAATGGGAGATTAGAAACTAGCCATTCAAAGCTGCCTCTGGACCCGAGTTCGGTTCCCAGCACCCACTTAGTTCCAAGGGATCTGTGTCTTTGTCTGACCTTTGCAGGCACCAGACACGCACATGGTACACAGAGTACGTGCAGCCTAAACATTTGTACACATAAATATAAAAAATAAAAATAAAGATGCCTCTGGGAAGGAGAACTGGTTGAAAGGAAGACTTTTTATCATATAAACGTCTCTGTTTGTTATAAATATTGTGATTTCCAAGATAAAACTATTTTAAATGACCTATTTGGAAAAATTTGAAAGTAAAGAAAACTTAGAAAGGTGGAGAAAATCAGGAAAAGAAAATAACTGCCAGCCACCTTCTGACCACCCTGACCTACCATGTTGGCATTTAGTGTATTTTCTGTTGAATGAGGAAAGGTTTGTCTGTGTGTTCTTTATTGCTTTTGCTTTCTGGAGAGTCATGATAGTAGGTGACTGTGATTCTGCATCTAGTGAGAGCCACACCCAAGGGTATATGTTTCTCATGGAACCATTTGTTTCCAGTAAAGTTGGGTAGTGGGTCAAGTGATTTAAGCTTGATCCTCCAACATCCCGTTGTCGGACATGGAAGGCTCACGAGTCTGCTAAAAACTGAGTTATCACCTGTAGACAGCATGGTTATTTTTCATGTGTATGTATGTGGTGGGCATGCAGGTAGGTATGTTTGTTTGCATATGTGTGAACCCACATGAATATATACATGTATATGCAAATGGGAGTGGAAGCCAGAGGCTGGCATTGGGCAGCCTCCTCTCTCACTCTGCATCTTATTTATTGAGGCAGGGTCTCTCACGTGAACCTAGAGCTTCCCAGATCAGCTAGTCTAGCTAGCCAGCTTGTTCAGGATCCTGTCTCTACCTCCTGTGTGCTGGGATTACAGGGGACTGATATGCCCACCAGGGATTTACATGAATGTTGGGGATCTGAACTCTGGTCCTTATTCTTCCACATCAAGCACTTTATATGGCAAGCCATCTCTTCAGCCTCTTAGACAGCGTTTATTGAATTATTTGGGCTCAAGGCCATGAACAGGACCACTTTGGTTATCTGATAATGCTGATGCCTTTGTTTGACTGAGGGATGATTGGTTCAGGGCCACATCTGCTCAGTTCTTAGCAGGTACTTCTCCTTGAGTATAGCAGCTGTCCCTTTTTTATAGGGTGACTTCTTTGCCAATACTTTTTGCTGTTTGCTTAAGTCTTCTCTCCTGTCCTGTGGCCCAGAGCATTTTGCAGAACCTGGACTTGAGAGGCCAGGCGATCTTCAATACTGTGCACACCTACGGCCTCTATGTGAACTTCAAGAACTTTGTCTGCAACATCGGCGAGGATGCGGAGCTCTTCATGACCCTGTATGACCCAGACCAGTCCACCTTCATCAGGTAATGGAGACCATGTCACTGGTGCTTGGACTGGCAATGTAAAGTCTTTCCCTGCCCTTATCCAGGAGCCCTTTACTGGGTTAGAGATAGCGAGATGTAGACAGTGGGTGTAGTCACTTCTACAATATCTCACAATAGAAAATAAAGGCCTTTGGGCTCTGAAGCCTTTGTCCATGGATGTTGGCACCATGCAGCTTCAGAGTGTGTACTCTGTAGGGTTTAAAGAGTGAACGGAGCTGCTCAGGATGCAGACACAAGGATGAAGGATTCAGAAGACCCTAGGGGAGGAATGAGAGAGATGAAGTGAAGCACAGTGGGGATCCATGGCCCTGAGACTGAGCTTTAGGATCTGGCATTGGCGACTGTCTGTCATTGTGTCTGTCCAAGCCCATGCAATTCACTGTTCCAGCTGTGAGTTCTCATGTCAGCTGTCTGAATGATGATGTGTCCATGAAGGTTCAGCAGTTAAAAGCTGGTTAGATGGGGGCTATGTGTTTGGGAACTCTGCAACTCAACTCTCCCATGAACCCAAAACTGCTGGGGTAGGAAAAAAAAAAAAAAGTCGACATAAAGAAAGTCTAAAGACTGTGGCTGAGCCCCAGGGTGACCTTCACTGAACAACTTGGGAAATGGAGATTTATCTTTAAGAACATTGTAAAAAGTAATTCCTGGGGCCTAGGTGTGCTCAGTTCATAGACTGCTTTCTTAGCATTCACAAATCCCCATGTTCAATTCCCAGCATTACATAAACCAGATGGATGCCACAGGACTATAATCCCAGCACCGGAAAGGTGGAGACAGAGAACCAGCTACATAGTGAGTTTAAGACCAGCCTGGGCAGGCAGCATAAGACCCTTTCTCAAAAAGTAAAAATGGTTACTAAGTCACTTGTATGATGTGGACCGTGAAGGATGGATTGGGACTAACTTAACAAAATGAAGCTTTTATAAATGTGACCTCTTGAGACGTGGTTTCCCTGACGATCTCAGGCTGGCCAATTTACTATGTAGCTCAGGCTAGCTTCAAATAATGATGATCAGTCTCCAGAGTGCTGAGATCACAGACCGGAGCCACCATGCCCAACTCTAAAATTAAACTTTTGTAGAATTGTAAAATGAAACTTTTCTTGTAGACAAGAAATTTGAGGTGGAATGATGACCCCAGACAAAAGAACTCATGAACAGTGTTGGCCACCATATAGCTTGTTCTCTGTAGTAGGGAGTCTTTCAAACACAGAGGCCCCTCATGTATGAGGGGTGTGTGTGTGTGTATGTGTGTGTGTGTGTGTGTGTGTGTGTGTGTGTGTGTGTGTGTTTCCTTCCCTGGCACCTGCCTCCCCATGAGACACTTCCGCCTCTTGCTGTGAGCAGCCTCTGCCCCAGATGCCCTCTCACTAAGAGTAATTTCCTTTTTTTTCCCTGCTAGCGAGAACTACCTAATCCGCTGGGGCAGTAACGGGATGCCCAAGGAGATAGAGAAGCTGAATAATCTCCAAGCAGTGTTCACTGTGAGTCCTGCTGCCTTCTTCATAAATGTCGTCTGCCTTCGTTTATCTTCTGTGTCTGTGCAGATGCACGTGTATGGGTGCTTTGCTGTGGCCTAAGTGTGTGGAGGTCAGAGGCCAATTTGCAGAAGTAGGTTCTTCTTCCACTAAGTAGAACCCAGGGATAGAACTCAGGTCCATAGTCTTGGCATCAAGCGCCTTTATCTGTGGAGCCATCTAACCAGCCCAGTCTCCCTTTCTGTTTTTTCAGTTTTTTACTGTTTCAGTGGATACAAGTGATAAATATATGGAAAGCATACAAAAAGGCAAGCCATCATTGTCCTATGAGTGGGTGTAGCCCAGTCACTTACTCACTTAGTGAGCATATACTAGGTGCCACATACCAACCTGTACACTTGAGTCCATCTGTGAACAAAACAGGGAAAGAAACCGTGTTCTTGAGCAGCTTTTCTGTGGGTGGATTAGACAAATATAAATAATCCTGACACAAGGGGGTGAATTATCAACAACAGCAGCAATCCTGAGGTGCCAGGGGTTTTGCTAAAGTATTGCCAGGGGAGGCTTATGTTTTAATGGAATATTTATTCATTTAACTTTTGTTTTCAACTTAGTTATAGTTGTTTATTGATTTTTATTATCATGAAAATGGCTTCCTACTCTTAGTCTTTTTTTTTTCTTTCTTTTGGAGATTATAATAAAATCACATTCTTTCCCCAACATCCTTTCCTCTATATGCCTCTCCTTGCTCCCTTTCAAACTCATGGTCTCTTCTTTTCATTAACTGCTGCTACATGCATGTATACATACTTAACTTTTGGTATGTATGTGTGTATATGAAGTGTGTGTGTTCCCGAGGTCACACAGGTGTCCTAGTTCATGTGCAGAGGTCAGAGGTCAGTGTCAGATGTTCATCTTCCCCTTCCACATTGTTTGAAGACAGGGTCTCTGCATGGACAAGGCTATTCTTTTAGAATCTTTTAGATTCTATTCTTTTAGAATTCTTTTAGAATCTTTTAGATTCTCCTGTTTCCACCTCCGATCCTCTCTAGGAACATGAGGATTACAGATGTGTGCCACAGTACCTGGCTTTACAGAGATCTGAGGATTTGGATTCAGGTTCTCATGCTTCCATGGCAAGCACTTCCTGCATTGAGCCACCTACCCAACCAGGAAGCTTCTGCTTTCAGTAGATTGTTTCAGTGCTGGGAATAGACATCTGTGGTAGGCACACCCTTAGCATGCACTAGGCTGTGGGTTCAATGCCCAGCACTCCAAAATACATAAACAGAAGACATTTGAGGAAGCTAATGAAGTAGAAGAGAGTCAGCCATGCAGACTACTAACTGGGAAGGAGAGCTCCCAGACCAAGGTCATAGTGAGGGCAAATGTGATTCAGATCTTTTCCAAGAACCTTCCTCTGAGTAGATTTCTAGTCTCTGTAGGGTGCTGCTGTGTGCAGCTCAGGAGCCTGGCAGTGCACGAGGCTGTAGTTTAGACCTGGCAACTGTCTTCCTCTTGGGTTAGAACTCTCTGGGCTTCTTTCACACTGTTTTTTAGTACACACCTTGGGGCTGCAAGGAGACCTGGGAAATCTTGATGGTTGGGTCCCCATCTCTGTCCCTCTTTCCCTTCTCCCATCAGCCCACACTAGTGCCTCATCACCTACTCTTTCCGAGTCCAAGACAAAACCAAATCCCAGTAACGAATGAAGCAGTTACCAGTGACTAAGCCCTTGTCTGGCCTCTCCGCCAGCCTCTCAAGTCTAGCACCTGCACCGGTTCTCCGTCCCTGCGCAGGGCCCTTCCTGTTTCTACCCCTGCAAACGCAGGCACAGAACGCTCTGCATTTTCACACTAGACTTCTGTAGTGTTTGTTCAGTTTTGAAACCAAGTGGGGTTTTCCCCTGCCATCAACCGTTGTTTATGGGACCATGTGTACATTTTTTAGGCACTGTTAAATCTTTGGTTCATCGTTTAATCAGTCTTGACTTAGTACAGCTGTGATGCCCTTTCCTGCTCCCATGCTCTCCCAGCCAGCCAAAGGGTCATCCAGTATGTAAATTTCCTGTCTAGTCTTGTCAATAAATCAAATGTGGTGGCCATTCCCTTGGTCATTAAACAGTCTTCAGAACTCACTTGTAAATGACTATGTATTATTTAATGATATCAATATGTTACAGTTTATAGAAGCTGCCACTCAGTGTGTCTATTTTCCATTAGTGGAAGCTCTGTAGAGCCTCAAGCAGAGATTTGGGATGGATGATTACTGGTGTGTATTGCTGTCTCGGTAATGTGTCTTTACCAAATTACAGGGCATAGATTTAGAGTGATTATTTGAAAAGTAATTCTTGATTCAGTAAGAGGCTGGGGCTGCTGTTTCCTAAAAGGGTTCTGAGATCTAATGAAGTTATTTCTGATGTTAAGTGAATGAGATCTATGAGCGCCTTTTAGGTTCACTCACCCCTCCTTAAAAACACACACACAGGAGCCTCAGCTGCAAACAGGAACAATGCCACCCCACACCTCTTGCTATTTGTTCCCTATTTTATATATATATTCTCAGGAAGCAGGTGAGGAACCTCACAAAACCATACCTGGGTTACACTTACCTCTCAGATTGCTTAGAAGGTGAGCTGGGAGGAGTGAGGGGTGGCCCTTCCCTATAATTCCAGCACTTGAGAGGTGAAGTCAGGAAGATCTAGAGTTCAAGGTCAACCTCAGTTACATATCGAGTTCAAGGCTAGCCTGGGCTCTTACAGGCTTCTGTCGATGCCCAGTAAGTGTCAGCATCATGCAAGTGTTTATGTCATATGACACTGAGGTGTGTTTTGTACTAAAACATACCGTGGAAGGACCCAAAGTGTCAGAGAGTGTCCTGGTTTTTAACACCTTACCCACTTCTCAACTGTAGAGGTTCAGACTGACTCTGATCTAGTCTGGAAATGTGAAGTAGGGACCAGAGAATAAAAGAACACCGTTTTATAGGTAAATCGATGCTAATTTTCTCTGTTACCACAGTAGTTTTTGGGTGGGTGGGAAGAGAGGCACTGTTCTGGTGTTTCAGCAGCAGGTAGTGTTCTCTGAGCAGGGCATGACCGCTGACCTCTCTCATGCATTCTCTGCCTGCAGGACCTCAGCAGCACAGACCTCATCCGGCCACGCATCAGCCTCGTGTGCCAGATTGTCCGGGTGGGCCGCATGGAGCTGAAGGAGGGTAAAAAGCACACCTGTGGGCTGCGGAGGCCTTTTGGAGTAGCAGGTATGATGAAAGCCCAGAGTCCAGGGGAAAGAAAAGGTACAGCTTCTGGGGACCCCCTTCTTTGCAGTTTCTGAAAGACCTAAATGTAGAACCATCATCTAATCCTACACTGGTCAAAATCCCATTTGGGGCATATTCCAAAAGAATTGAAAAGCCAGGTCTCAAAGAAACATCTGCGTGCTTGCATTCACAGTGGAATTATTCACTCAAGGGTGCATCAATAGATGAATGGATCAATAACTGTGGAGTATCCATTGAAAGGAATTTTTATTCAGTCTTAAAAGGAATGGAAATTCTGACTCATGCCACAATATGGCTGAACCTTGAGAACATTCAGCTAAGTAGAATAAGCCATACACACAAATTGCCAACTGCTATATGATTCATTTATGAGTCAGACTCAGAGAGACAGTTGAATGGGATTGTCAGGGCTTGAAGAGAGTGGGGGAATTGCTTACTGAGGATAGGGTTCACTTTGGGAAAATGAAAGAGCTGTAGTGGTGGATGATGGTGATTGCTACACAAGGGGAGTATACTTACTTCCACTGAACTGTACACTTACAGGTGATTAAGATGGTAATTTCTATGTTGTGTGTATTTATACCACAATTATAGCAAGGAATAGAGATCGAGAAAAGGGGGTAAATGGCCACTAGTGGGCAGATAGATGGCAGGAGGGCCCTCTAAACATTGGAAGCAACAGATCATGTTGTCATGGCTGGTATGGACTCAAAACATTCATGCTCCAAGATGGCCGGTTCTCTTCACTTGAGCCTGTGTCCTTGAGTCTCGTAGCTACTGATCTTGTAGCCACTGGTTCTCCTTGCCAGGCACCATGTCTCACCCACAGTGGGACTACATGCTAGCTCGTGGGCTCTGCTGCTGTGATCCACTGCAAAGCGTCCTTCCTGCTTAGGAGACTCACTTTCCAAAGGCAACTTTGTGTCACTAAATGCCTTCAAAGAGGATCCAGATGAGCTTAAACCAATCCTCAGGACCCCCCAAGAAGCCCTGTACCTTTGTAGTTTCTCCTAAATTTCAAGAACAGATATTTTGTCTTTTGTTGACATTTGGATCAGTACTGCTTTTGAAACGTCGTCAATAAAATGTCAAAACTTTGCTCCTGGACCAGGGCCAGATAGTCCATGTTCATCAGTCTTCATTGTGGCTTCTGTGGATAAGGAGATGGCCTCCCTGTCCTATATGACTGCCTATGTGCCATGTCTTTTGAACTGTTCCCATCATACCTGCTGCTCAACTAGGGAAGCAGTGATGCTTTTTGGTTGGCTTTTGAGATACAGTCTCATTCTGTAGCCCAGGATGGCCTGGACCTTACGGGGATACTCCCGTCTCAGCTTTTCAAGTCCCGAGATTATGGGTATGTGCCACCCCAGCTTGCTCAGCATTGCTGCTTTATCGAGAGTTAGAGTGGAGTGTCAAAAGAGACAAGGGACCCAGGACGATTTAGCCATCCACATGGCAATGTAGATGTATTTATTTGTCTACAAAAGATGTATTTGAGGTCATTGCTGTTCATAACAGGCCAAAGAAACTAAAACATTAGACCCGAGGCTTTTGTCTGCTTTTCTGTATAAGTATATGTGTATGTGCATGGAAGTCGGGGTGAGTGTGTATGTGTGTGGGTGCATGGGAGTTGAGGAGAGTGTGTGTATCTGGGTATTGAATGCAGAAAGGACTAATCATGAGCCAAAGTTAGGTGTCACGAGATGATGACAGTGACAAATTATCAGTGATTTTGGTGCCGTTTTTGGTCTATTAGGGATAACAGCAAGCTGCATGTGATGGATGCCCAGCTGTGTGCCCCTTCGTAGCTGGCACCCGCACTATCCCCTGGCCTGCTAGACCGTCTTGCCTGAGTTCTTTTGAGCAGTATTATGTTTCTCAGTACTTCTCTTGTCTACAGGCAGACTATCTTAGGTGTGGAGAAATGGGTTGCTAGCATGTTTTATGGTCAGACTGTAATTTATTAACCAAAGTTTCACTTCTTCCCGGGGCTCTGCCTTGTGTCAGCCAGCAGCTTTGCAGCTTGCTTATTAATCCTCTCTGTAGCTGGTTGTCGTGGTTATGTGACTCGGCTTTGTGGTCACTGTTAAATTCACACCCTGGCTTTGCTAACAACTTGAAACTAATGGTACAGATGTGGCTCAGTGGGACCTTGCTTTCCTGGCATGTACAAAGCCCTGGGTTCCATCCCACCACTGTAAAACAAAAAAAAGCAAAACAAAAAAGCAAATGAACATAACCAACAACAAAAACCAAACTTGTGACCAAGGGCAAATTAACCCTCTCCATCCTTTAAGGTGGGGCGCCTCACATCTGTGTAAGTGAAGTAATAAATGCAGCAGGCTTACCACCTGGCTTTAGTGAAGTACTCTCCTGGGGTGGGGCTGGGGGAAACCAATTACTGATGGTTTGTTTTGTGATACTCTTAAGGCTTATGTAGAAACCAAGAGTCTATCCAATCAAAGACACAAGTGGCCACTTCAGATCTTGAATTTCTCTCCAGACCTTTAATTCTTCTAACAGACCTGAAGAAATGTGTGTTCTCTATGGCTTTCAGCAAAGGCTTATCAAAAATAAATAAATAAATAAAAATCAGGCTTAAGTTTTGCTGGAACATAGCAGTTCAGTCTTGCAGAGTTGTAAAGGTGTGTCCTGCATGGTTGGATATAGAAAACCTGAGCCTTTCCCGGCCGTTGTCCTGCTGGGTGCGGCACTTCGGGTAATTGTTGTTGCTCGGTCCCTGGTCCCTTTCTTCCTCTGGTGTTCGGGGTTTGCCAATGCCAGCCTTTTCTATACAGCTCAATGAGGCATGGAGCCATTAGTGTCTCTAATGTTATTTCTCTCTCTTCTAGTGATGGATATTAGTGATATCATACACGGGAAGGTAGATGATGAAGAAAAGCAGTATTTTATCCCCTTTCAGCAGTAAGTATCTGGCATTCATCCCTGGCGACTCGAGGTACAGGTTAGCCATTCAAGTGGGCCATGAATTCAGAAGCGGGTGGGAGGAAGCCTTTTCGTTATTGGAGAAGGAAAGGCTCCTCCACAGAAGATATTGTGGGGCTTCACATTAGACTCCAAAGAGGGCAAACTGAGCATTTCCTGACTCTGTAAAATAACTGGAAGAATAGAAAAAAAGTGCACACATACATGTGCACTGGAATCCAGAGAATGATGTCATTTGATTGTCAGAGATGATGCAGAGCGTCTGCCCTTTGTCATGTTGAACAGGTTTGACCAAGAATCACATGACTTCTCAGACTGGATGATGCATATGAATTGTCAGGGCAATCTTGTTAGAATCAACATTTGCTTTAGTCGGTCCGACTGCATCTGATAAGCTGAGTATTGCTAATGACTGGCACTGGTCCAGGGACCACACTTACAGAAGCAGGGGGCTGGTCAGGAAGAGTGTGAAAGGCTGGTTAGGGCTCCCTCAAGGAATTGGGGGAAACAGTCTGGTAGTACAGGGCAGGGTCAGCTCAGCACTTGACCCAGGGCTCCATCCTGGGCTGCAGGAACTGTAGCCATACCTGCTACTGGGGTCTTTTAGTGAACAAATCTCAACCCTGTAACTCTGATGAGATCAAATGTGAGCATTGTGGCTGCCCTAGCATTGAGCACACACATGATGGTGGCCTAGGAAGAGGCCCAAATGTTTCTGGAAATGACCCCCAGGTCATTACCAGTTACGGGACATTGCCTCATCTCACTTGCACGGTCACTGCAGGTCAGTAGAACAAATGGAATTTCAGAAGCCAGCCTGAGGAAACAACAATGTGTGTGTGTGTGTGTGTGTGTGTGTGCATGATGGGGCTGGAGAGATGGCTCAGTGGTTAATAGCACTAGCTGCTCTTCTAGAGGACCGGTGTTTGGTTGTCAGAACTTAGGTTGGATAGTCCACAACTGTCTGTCACTCCAGAGGCTCTTCTGATGTGTCTTGTAGCTCTGGTGGGCAATTCCATACATGTGTCAGGTACTCACCCAGACATACACTCATACACGGAAATAAAAATAAGTCATATATGTATATAAACATACACACAAATCATATTACAATTTACATATTACATTTTTAAGCTATTCGACTTCATGCTTACTTAATTTGGAGTCTGTGTTGGCATAAGTTGTGATGTTAAAGCTCTCTGACTTGTGTTTTGTAACACTGAGCTAAGATTAAAAAAAATAAAAACTTCTCTTGTACAAATGTTAGAAAAATGTTCTTGATGTATATAGAATAAATAGAGGTTAATTAGGTCCTAGAAAGGGAATAAACACACAAAGAAATGGTATGCATATTCACAGAGGATCAGTAAAACTCGCTGTAAAACAAAGTTAAGTTTGGGGCTTGACCAGGTTTTTAAAGTATGTTAGACATTGTTTCAGTGTCTGTGGGAGATCCATATTACTCATCCATATATACATTGTTACAGTGCATTCAACTGGTAAAGTTACCTGCCACCAGACAACTGAGTTCCATCCCCAGACCCCACATAGCAGAAGGAGAGAATTGACCCCCTGGGTTGTGCTCTGACCTTCACGTGAGTGCTATGGCACACACCACATGTAAACACACACACACACACACACACACACACACACACACACACAAACACACTCATACACACACAAACACACTCATACACACACACAAACACACTCATACACACATACACACACAAACACACTCATACACACACACACACACACACACACACACACACACACACACAAACACACTCATACACACACACACACACACACACACACATACACACACAGCCCACATAGAAAAACTACGTAAATAAAAATTTAAAGCCTTAAAGTTTAGATTTTATGGAGAATGGACCACCTAATTAACTGATTATATGTTTTAGTTTATTCCTGTTTTTGTTGTTTCCTACTTTTTTCCTACAATAGATATAAATAAAACTATACATGGCTGTATTTAAAAGACAAGAATTCTATTCTTTCTGTCTAAGTCCTGTACCTTTCCCCTATTCTAAATTAATAGTACGCATATGCGAGTAGGCTTTTTCATTTCCAGAGGCCGTTACTAATTATTTTTATAACATACACTTAATAATCTTCACCCTACTTACCACTTTCAAGAACATGGAGGACTCAGTATTTCACATAGTTTGGTCCTAGTACTTACTGATTATCTGATAACTTTGGTATCATGAACTGCTTCCCGTTACACATACACATGTATGCACACACAGTCATGCATTGCTCAGTCAGGGAACGTGGTCTGAGAAATTCCTCTTTAGACAGTTTGTGTTAACATAGAGTGTATGTCTATAAAATAAGGAAACTACAATGTCACATGGTCACAAAGTCTCATGGGACCACCATCAAGTATGTAACTTCTCATAGGTGACTGAAATGTGGTACATGGCAGTGTGCGTGTGTGTTATATGACATATTTAAATATGTTTAGACAGGTATATTAGATGGATTGAATTCATCACCAATATATTGAATTAAATTTATAAATATATTAAATCTAATATAGTAAGCAGATCAAATACACCGAATAAATATAAATATATAAGGCAGAGTTGGGCACAGTGGTGCCTACCTGTAATCCCAGTTACTTAGAAGGTTGAGGCAGGATGATTATGAGTGTGAAGCTAGCCTGTGAAGCATAGTGGAACCTTACGTTAAAAAAAAAAATTAAACATTTTATTTAGAGACAGATACCATAAATGTAACATATACACATATAAAACTATTATATCCATGAATACTACTACTTTTTTATATATAAACATTATCAAGATTTGCATTCACTGACAGAAAAAAAATCTATGTGAAAATTCCTTTATTTATATTCACCTTTATGGTGGATTTCTTCCTTTAGTGTTTGGCGTCCTTGCCCAACTCCTGAGCACCATCCATGTGGCAGCAGTGAACTCTGAGGTGGTCCCACTGTGGAATAGCATGTGCTTCCCATAAAGTCCCCACAGAGACCAACCCTGACTTGATTACCACCCAGTGTGCAACCAACAGCCACTGTATAATGATGCTTGTGTTCCCCGCTGCATCCCCTGGCATGCCCTCCTGCTTTTCTAAGCTGCAGTGGCTTATGTTGAGTGGGGTTCACTTGTGAATTCTGCTAGTCCACCTGGGAAAGCCATTCAAAGAAAACAGCTCCCATATCCAGCCCATGTCACACTATGTTTTATCATCTGGTACAAGGATGTACACAAATCTGTCTGGTAGGCAGAGGGGGCTATACACTATTGCATGTCAACAGGATGATATGCAGTTGCTGGTGGCAACTTCAGGAGAACAGGGTCTGTGTTTGGTCCTTTGACCTCCCCCTCTGTGGACCTCACCTGATGTGCTCCTTCCACGGGATATCATTTCCCAGGTGCCCATTGCATTCCTACATGTAATGTCATTGAGTGGAAAAATACCTTCCCAATGTCCTGCATACCTGCTGTATCCGTGTGTCAAATGGCCATGTGATATGGGCCTCAAGGGGAATAGGATCCTGCAGAGCATACTGTCTGGTGGAGGTAGACCCAGGAGCCAGGTTTCCTGCCCATTGGCTCTCCCTTCAATCCCATCCTAGCAGCCAAGTCTTAAGAGTTTGAGCATTGCCTCTGACTTTAACTGTTTCACTTGTCCTTGATAACTGATTTTAACTTCAGCTGTTTTAACACTTGGCCATGGCTGCCCATCCTCACCTTCTTCTTTGCCTCAAGTCATTTCCAAGACAAGTTTAGGAAGAGAAAGTGGAACGATTGTAACAGCTAGAGGAGCAGGGAGTTTGTTATGAGATGGTGGCTCCTAGTAATATAAGAATCTATACCCCTGAAGCCTCACCAACATGACTGTCCAAATGTGTGCTTGAACAAAGACGACACCAGTAGACGTGCTCACGTAGACAAGGAAAAGCTCACAGAGCCTCCATCCCACATAGAGAGCTACAGGCAACTGAGAAGAACCGGGGGCTGGAGAGATGGTATTCCCCAGGGAAGAACACACTGACTGGTCATCCAGTGCCAAAGGTCAGCCTTGAAAACATATACAGATAGCATTATATGGACTGAACAGGGTCTATTTAGGAATATACATGTACATACATGTATGTATGCACTAACAATGAAAAAAGAGGCCATGAATCTGGAGGGAGAAAATAGAAGTGTAACTATAATTATATTATAATCTCAATATACATATGATACACACACACACACACACACACACACACACACACACACACACACACCAGGGAAGAATGTAGGGAAGAAAATACCAGGGACAAAATAACGAACAGTTTGCGTAGTTGACCGTATTTTCGATTCGATTGCCCAATCCTTATAATCTAGGATTAGGCAACAACACTCTTGCCATAAAACAGAGTTAAGTGTCCCAGCAGGCGAAGCAGAGGAGATTGGCTTAGAGACAGAGGGGGAGAGCAAACATGGCATTAGTCCTTGGAGAGTTACTTTGCTTTGAAGGCTGCGACGGAAGACAGAAGGCTGGTGAACTGGTGGGTCAGCATCAGGTCACTTTTGCAGGTTGCCCTTTTTGAGGAACTTAGTTAGCGTTCTTGCTGGAAACAGCCTCTTTGGGGCGAGTTAGGCTGTCGCCTCTCCATGCTGAGGTCTTGGCAGGTAGATCTTCTACTGGGCTACAGCCTTTGCTGCATATGCACTATGGTGAGTGACTCCATGTTGACTTTAGCCTGGTCCATGCAGGAACTTAATCGAAAACAACAACTTCCTGTAATTTGTATTTGACACCAGAGCCCTCTGGTGAGATTTTGTTTGTATTTCCTGATTGTGCTCATAAAACCTCCGTGTTCTCAGGTCATGCTCTGGAGACTGTTCCTGCTCCTGACTTTGTCCTTACCTCTTGTGTCTTACCCAGAATTGCCATGGAAACTTACATCCGCCAGAGACAGCTCATCATGTCGCCCTTGATAACCTCCCACGTGATTGGAGAGAATGAGCCACTCACTTCGGTTTTAAATAAAGTGATAGCTGCGAAGGAAGTGAATCACAAAGGGCAAGGTCTGCAGCCTGCCCAGGCGGAGGGGACTTTGGCTAGGGTGGGAGGGAACATCCAGAGCAAGGTCCCTGGACTGCCCTATCACCCTCTCCTTGATACTAGACAGCTCTCCTCAGGCATCTCCTGCTGAAGATCCTCAACCATTCACCCTCCCTGGTGGTCAGGCTTGAATTTGGAAGTTCTGTGGAAAAGGCTTTTCCCCCACGAGTCTTTTCTTCTGCCCTCGGTTCCCAGTGTTAACTCCAAGTAGATGTGCCAACAAGAAGTAATTCGGGAGAGAATGTGCACTGTGCCCCCGCTAAGCTTATTCCTTTACGTGTTTTCTGAAACTAGGAGACGGAAGCAATCCAAATGAATATCTGTTAATATGAACTTAGAGGCTGCCTTGCAGAGCTTTGAGATTTTCTCAGGAAGCTCCATGTGCCTGTCTTTTGATAGCTTCAGCTAAGAGGAGTTCTTGTGGAAACGTTTCAGATCCAATAGTACGGAAAAAGAGTCGCAGCGTTAGAATACAAATGCCAGGATGGTAACCAGAGTGAAAGGCTTTCAAGACAGTGCCGCCATTTTTCACTACTATTACTGCTCTTTAAAATGAAGGCAGTCAAGAAACACGCCGTTTTCAGTGTATTTGGTTTCTCACATATTACAGTAGAAAGAAATAAGAGCAATAAATAATCTGACAACAGGTAGATTCCCCCCCCCCTTTTTTTTTGCATGTTTCTTTGTGTGTGCTTGTTTATATATGTGTGGGCACATATGGGTGCTGGGGTCTAGACTCAAGTCATCAGGCTTACACAGCAAGAACTCTACATTCACTGCCATCTCCCACTCGCTGCTTTTTAGAGCTTTCCATTTAAGAATATAATTTTAATTAGAGTAGAACATTCTTATACTACTCAGATTACTGTTTACATATGATTTCCTTTTCAGAACAAACCGGAAAACAATGCCATTCCTTCGTTTCTACTGAACAGAACAAGCCTTTTTTTTCAGATGTCTTTTTATGCACCACAAATACCTTTTGTGTGTGTGTTTGTGTGTGTGTGTGTGTGCGTGCGTGCACGCGCGCGCGCACGCACGGTTGTATAACATTCTAATGTTTAAAATGCTGAAAGCCAAATTTGTAACAAATTTAACTTAAATATTTTGATTGGGTTTTGTTTGTTTTTGACAACTGAGCAACAACACTTCATTCCACAAAGTAGGATTAGTTTTCTGACAAGGAGAAGGGGTGGGGGAAGGAAGGATGGAGGAAGGGAGGGAGGAAGGGAGGGAGAAAAAAAGAAAAAAGCAGTTGGTAGGGGGCAATCAGATTATTTTTAATGCAGGCAGTGAAACAAAGGCACATCAGCCTGTGGCTTGCAGGGGCCTGTTTAGGACATCCACCCATTATCTTCCTCTCCTGATTTCTCAGAAGGCCAGATAACAGTTTAGTTTTTTTTTTTTTTTTTTTAAAGCTGTAGAACTTGACCACAAGTGACTCCATTTTAACATCTGGCCCGATGGGTTGGCGGTAGGCACCTAAGTATCTTCCAGCTGGTCAGCACTGTAAATTGAAGCCAGCCTGCCGTGGCTCTTTCTGTATTGTCTCTTCCTCCATGTTTAGGACCACTGTTCAGGAACTCCCAGAAGTAGTTAGTGGTGGGTACAAGCTGCAGCCCAGATGAAGCCCAGGCATTGTCTGTCCTGGCCCTCAGAGTGTTTCTCCTGCATGCCCTGCCCTGTCTGAAAGGTGGCAAGAAGACTGTGGTGGCCAAGTACTTAAATAAGCACCTTGAGCCTGTGTTGTCTAGCAGCTCCATGAGTTTCCTGGTCTCCCTTCTCAGGTTTTATAAGGAAGATAATTAGTCTTCTGTCTTCTTTAAGACACATTTTCTAGTTTGAGGTTTGCTGAAATGTCCACGAACTTCTGCTTCCCTTTGATTTGTGTATTCAGGTCACGTTTCCTTTTGAGGATCTTTGTCACGGATTGCATTCTATAGCTTTGTAGATTTTATGTATATCAAAACTTTCAGTTTATATGTGGATAATTATTTTTGCTTTTAAATTTGTTTCTCTAGTTTAAGGCCTAATTGATTGATTGATTGATTAATTAATTAATTAATTCCAGGGCTGGAAATATGGCTCAGGCATTACGAGCACTTACTGTTCTTCCAGAGGACTGGGTTCAGTAACTCGTACTATCTGTAACTCCAGTTCCAGAGGATCTGATGCCGCTTCTGATCTCCTCAGACACCAGGCATGCATGTGGTACACAGACATACATGAAGGCAAAAACACTCACACCCATAAAATAAAAATAAATCCTTTTTAAAAAGGTTAATTTTTAGAGATTTAACAGCTGTTTGCTTTTCTTCCCTTTCAAGATCTTCTTGGTCCTATTTATTTCTCTATCACCCTAGAGGCTTACCTTAATTAACTTGTAAGACATTAAGTTGCCTCTGTTTTTTAGTAGCAAGAAAGATATTCTTTTTTGAAATTAGTTTTTAAAAGATGCTTATTTTCATTTATGTCTGAATGGGTGTTTGAGTATCTGCCATATGTGTGGGTGCCCACAGAGGACGGAAGAGGGTACCAGATTCCCTGGGAGTGACAGTTGTGAGCTGCCTAACATTGGTGCTGGGATTCATTCAAACTTGGGTCCGCTGAAAGTGTTCTTAATGACTGCACCATCTCTCCAGGCTCCAAAATTCATTTCTTTATTCATGATTTTTCCCACCTCTGCCATTGCTTCTTAAACTGCCATGTGTTGTATATATAATCCCACAGTTTCCACTGATCTCCGTAACTATTTAGCCTCTACTGCCACATACTATTAGACTTGTAACAAACATACATCGATATCAACTAGGATAATCTTTACTCTTTGTCCTCTGCTGAACTCAGTGATGTCTGTTGACTTCTCAAGTACGTCAACCCTCTAGTGAGTTTGAAGGAAGTGTCATTGAAATGATGTTACCCTGGGATGATTATATGCTTATCATCAGGTATCTGGTTGATCTCATACAAGCTCTATATGTGTATTGCAAAGATCATACAGAAGCTTGTCTTGTTTTTTTCTCCTTGTAGGTCTTTGGGTGTCTTTAAAGCTACTGCCGGGTGACCTCACACAGGTTCAGAAGAACTTTTCACACCTGGTGGATAGATCAACAGCAATCGCTCGGAAAATGGGCTTTCCAGAAATAATCCTGCCAGGTACACATTTGGCTTGAGTCCTGTTTTATGTTTCTTTTCCATGTTGGAAGGAAGGATTCCCTCTATTCAGACAGTTGAGGCAATCTGGGTCCCTCAGAGGACATAATTTAGGGTTAATGGCATCAAGAAACTGTTGACAGAGAGTTGCAGCATCCTAAAAGACTACTCAATGGACAAGACCAAGAAAACACCTTTAAGTATCACTCAGCATTCTCAACACATTCTTTCCCATCCTGTTCCGCACACATGTTTTCCCAACTTGACTTCCTTCCCAGGAAGCAGTCTGGTGATCCAGTGTCTTCAGTCCAGAAGACTAAACTGCTTCCTTGAGAAGCACTTTTTCTTGATGACAAGCATGTCATTAGCTACGTTGGGCCCGAGTGCTCAGCTCCATCTCCGAGATGCTCTGCTCTGTTCCCATGAGTTGTAACTGTGATCTGCTCACCCTGTCTGCACTTTCTCCATTCTTGCTCTGCTCTCATCTTTTTACCACGTGATAGTGACCTGCAGTCATAGTCTCCTGAGTTCGCTGACTACACCCATTTACGTCTCTTGTATCCATAGTAGTCCAAGGGAATCATACTCTGAGGAACTTGATTAATAATCATGTGAGCTAATTGTTACTAATGAGCCTTGTGGGCAGTCATATCACATTTGAAAATTCTAGAAAGCCAACTTGCTGTGTAGTCCTCGAGAACAGATCTGTTGAGAGTCATTGGGATCTTTGTTCATCTTTAGGGCATTAAGGGGCCAGGGTAGTTACAAACACATCACCTGAGTGTGAAGGGTGTTTTAGTGAATCCTCAGAGAATGAATAAGAATTTCAGTAAAAGGGAGGTTGTCTTTTTTCATAAAAGCAGCCTCATCCATCGCAAAGCTGTTTTCACCCGACTATCAACTCACCAGCATCTGGGGGAAACGTTTTGCTTTTTTTATTGTTTCGGATTGTTTTAGAGAGAAATTCTCACAGTGAGCCCAGGATGACTTGGAACTTGAATCAGTCTTCCTGCCTCAGTGTCTGGTTGCTAGAACTATAGCCATGCAAATACTACACCCAGATGTCTTACAGTTAAAACAACTAACTCTCAACAATATTCTCTCGTAGGACGGCTTCACTGGTAGACAAGGCAGGAATCCGAAAACAGAGACATTTTCTTTTTAGACAAGCTGTCTTTGTCTCGGAAATACTGAAATGCTCTTATCAGCAGGATTGACTCAGAATGCCAGGGCTGTAATGGGCTTTGAAACTCCTGTCTAGGACAGCGGTTTCCATGCTGCTCTGTGGATCAGTTCTGTAAGATCCCCTCAGGAACTCCACAGTACAGAAGCACATGGGTTGAAGATATCACTCAGTGGAAGAATGCTTAGTTGGCATAGATGAGGGCCTGGGTTCCCTTCCTAGCACTGAAGAAGAAGAAGAAGAAGAAAAAAATAGAGAAAGAGAAAGACAGTGGCTAGCTTGATTCAGTGGTGCATGCCTGCCTGTGTCCTGACCACTGTGGAGGTGAGTCAGGAGGCTCATGAGTGAAAGGTCCGCCTGAGCTGACACTGTTGACTGGTCATTCCCTCCTCTGAACATTGCCTTCCCTCTCACTAGAGACATCGGAGTCTCTTTTGTCTATTCCCCTGGGGCCTTTTCCAGGCACCTTCTGTTTTCCTTAGTCATTCTTCAGTGTCTGGTTCTTTAGCCCTGCTTACTTGCCGAGGGCTATCTTAACAAACACCATAGAAAAGGCCCCATGACAGTGGGGATTCACTCTCCCATGTTTCTGGGGGACACATGCCCAGGACCGAGGCATTTGCATGGATGAGCTTCCCTCGGCTTGCAGACAGCCATCTCCCACTCTGCCTGTATTCTTATCTCCTTTTATAAGGATACCAGTCATAGAGAATGACCCAAATTCACTTTAATTACCTTTTAAGTCAATGCCCTGTCTCCAAATACAGGCATTCTGAAGGCCTTGGGCTCTAATATCTGAATGGAGGGAGGCACAGTTCAGCCCATAATAGGTTAGCTTTCTTTGTCAACCATCTTGTCCCTGGATGATAGTGTGCACTCATTTGATTTTTATCTGTCAATCATCTTTTGTCCCCATCTTTAGCACCAAGACTCCTTTGGACTTCAGGCCATCTAGACATCTACCTCCTCTATCAAGACCCCGGCTTACTCTTGCCACCTCCAACTAGCTCACTCTCTGTCTTCCTTTTAAGGGATTACTTCTTTCTCAGCATTCACAGTGGGACTGCCTGTCCCTGAGAGTGTATTGCTAGTGTTCCTGGGTCATGTTTCCTCAGGAATCATGCCCACATCCAGCTAGCTGCAGAAACCAGAAACCCTGAAGACACTATTAAAGAAATCCACTGGGCAGCCTAACAAAATATATTATATGCTTATTATTAGACACATATTCCTGAATGTGACAAAGAATTACTATTGAAAAGAATTGGATCCCAGAGGGGGCTAAGTGATTAAAAACTCTTGCTACACGACCCTGATGACTTGTAGAATCGACATAAAAAAGCTGAGTGTAGTGAGTGGCTCATATCTGTTATCCCACACTCTATAGCAAGATGAGAGACAGAAGAATTGCCTGGAAGCTTTTGAGGGCAGGCCAGCAGTAGAAATGACAAGAGAGACACTGCCTCAAAAGGAACGTGGGCTGGGCCGTGGTGGCGCATGCCTTTAATCCCAGCACTTGGGAGGCAGAGGCAGGCGGATCTTGGTGAGTTCGAGGCCAGCCTGGGCTACCAAGTGAGTTCCAGGAAAGGCACAAAGCTACACAGGGAAACCCTGTCTCAGAAAGCCAAAACAAAACAAAACAAAACAAATGACTCCTGAGAAGTTGTCCTCTAACCCCGCACATGCATGCTGTTGCATGAACATGTACGCGTGTGTGCGTGCACTAATAGAAAATGTTACCCTTTGCAAAACGTGTACATCAAAGACTTCTTGCTATGTAGTGAAAGGTGGAATGAGAGAGCAGAGGAAGACTTCTGTAGAATAAATAGGATATTACCACCAGACCAGTTCCTATTAGTTTATCTTTTGTGTGTTGTATCGTGGGACTTCGAAAGGAGTTCTCAGATCAGCAGCACTCACAGGAAGCTTGTCATGTTTCAGGGGATGTTCGAAATGATATTTATGTCACCCTGATCCACGGGGAGTTTGACAAGGGGAAGAAGAAGACACCTAAGAATGTGGAGGTGACCATGTCTGTGTTTGATGAAGAAGGCAGTCTTTTAGAGGTACGTAGCATCCCCTACAAATGCCAACGCCATCACACGGGCTCTGTAGTGGCAGCAGACTGTTGCTCAGACTGACTGTCAGTGTCCCCATATCGGGGGTTTAGCTCTTTGATTTGTTTCTGTTTTTTAAGAAGGGGTCTCACTAGCTAGCTGAGACTGCCTCAAACTTGTGATCCCTCTGCCTCTGCCTCCCGGGTGCTGGGATTATAGGCATGTACTAGCATACTCAATGATTTTCACAAGGAAAAATATACAAAACGTGATAAATCTGTGATTTTCAGTGGCCAGTTTTTCACCTGGTGTAGAAGGAACAAGCCAAGGAAATTGTAAAGAAAATGTAAAGATCTCACTACAGATGGTTGTGAGCCACCATGTGGGTGCTGGTAGTTGAACTCAGGACCTCTGGAAGGGCAGTCGGTGCTCTTAACCTCTAAGCCATCTCTCCTTCTTTAAACTCAAGCATGTTGTTAAAAGGAAAATGCAAACTCCCTGTATCATACCAGAAGAAAGAACGGAGGCTAGGACCCAACACTGGAGCTCCACCTGGGTGGCTTGGCTGTGGATCTCTGCATCTGCTTCCATCAGTCTCTGGATGAGAGTTCTATCATGACAGTTAAGGTGTTTGGCCATCCGACCACCAAAGGTGGAGTAGAGAAGAGTACCTGAGGCCCAACCCCTAGCTGAGAGGCTATTGGTGGTTGATGTGGCTGCTGGAGAAGAGAATTACTTTTCTATAGGAGTGTGGCATTGCCACTGGTAGCTTCCCCAATGCCCTGGTGGATGGATGACCCCCGAGCGGTCGGCATCCCCCAACTTCTTAGAGGAACCTGTGGCTTATTCTGTCTCTCTGATCTTCCAGCATTCACCTCAATAACTGGCCTTGGGTTTGATTTTATTAATAAGAACTTTTAAGATTCCTGTGACATCTGGGAGCCATTTAGATTTATTTTGGTATTTCCCTTGTGCAGAGATGCTGCAGGCCACTTAGCTTTAGGTTCTCAGGTTCCTTGACATTTTCAAGCTATGTTGCTACTCTAAGCTTGGGCACAGCGGCAAAAGTGTCCCAAAGGCTTTGAAAGACACATACATTGCCGTTACCTGGGCCAGTAGAGCAAACAGATCTAAAGGAGCACTGTGAAGCTAAAGGCAGGCATCCTTGGGTGTTGGTCAGCTGATGGTGATTTCCAGTGTTAGTCATTAGGAACCTATACCTGAGTGGAGTTTTTTTGTGGGGAAATGTAGACATTAGTTATAGGCAGAGCCAGAAGGGGCTCCAGGCATGCTGACTTCCAGTGCAGAGGTCCTTGGTCTCTGGCAGCTTTCTGGCCATATAAGCAATGACATCTTAAATTAGACTTCAGAGTGTTGGGAGGTACCAGGTAGCCACGGGAGGCCTCTGTCACCCTCATCTAATTACTTTGGGATCAAAACCTAGACAAGTCAAAGTCTAGGCTCTTGAAGCTCTCTAGATGTCCTGCGATGATGCTCCCCAAATATTCAGTTCTTGTGCATAATTCAACCATTATGTTTCTTTAAAAGCAGGAACCTCTGTGTTCAGTAAAAACACTGCAATTCATAGCATGCAATACTTGGGGTTGAGGTTATTGAGGTTGTTGATGTTATGTGGTATAACGAATGCATGTTGGGTGCAAAGTGTGTTCAAGGCTGCAAGTCTACAAACGCAATGTGGATGAGCGCTGCTCGACTCTTTTCAGATCCACTACACCTCTGATTTTGAGTTAATTTTTTCACTGGTATGCATTCAGAAACCTTTTCCTATAGCCATGTTTTTCTTGACCTAGTAGCGTCTCCTAATTGTGTCTTTCCAACCAAAGAAAGCCATTCATTCCGGTGCTGGGTACGAAGGTGTCTCGGAGTACAAGTCGGTGGTGTATTACCAAGTCAAGCAGCCCTGTTGGTATGAGACCGTCAAGGTGAGAACTCTGTTTCTAGCTCCTTCGGCTGTTGACCCTGGTTTAGATTCCTGTCTGCTTTTCAAATCCCAGATCATTCTTACCTTATCTGGAAGTTTCAGATAAGCTGTAGTAAGAGATGAATGGAATGGAATGGGGTAGGGTGGTAGTGAGAGTGTATCAAAATATGTTGTATGAATTTCTCAAAGAACTAACCACTTTTAAAAAGCTAAATTGGTGGTGAAGAGTTCTTTAGAGCACCCATTTTTAAGAAGCCCATTATTCTGAAAGAATATTCTCATTCATAAATATATAGAGACTGGAATAGAGAAAGTTGTGGCCATAATAAGGGTGTGGGCTGCCAAGATGCAGCAGACAAGCAAAGGTTTTGCACTCTGTCGTGGGCTCCCTAATGTGTTGTTCTTGTTGGCCCCTGCTCACATGTTCTGGGCGTCCTCAGTGTGAGGAAGTTTTATGAATTGCAAAGTGCTTTCAGATCTAACATCTCCTGTGGGCTCACAGTGGCCTTAACACTAGAAGAGCCAGTAGGGCATTGGCATGACCTCTTCCCAAAGAGGTGGCAGACCTAGGGAAGTGACTCATAAGATCCCAGGGCACCTTAGGGTCACCCTAAAACACATCACACTGGGCTGTAGCAGCCCCCTTTGCCAGATTGGCAGGGTTTTTTATGAGGTTTTAAGCAGAAAATCCACAGACAGAAACATTGTCCTCGTATCTCAGTTAGGAAGCAGTTATTTTTCACATTCTTCTGTAGTCTGTGCTTTTTATGGTGCTGTTCATATGAATGTATATTGTGATTTTTTTTTTTTTTAAAGATAAGTTCACACTCTGTAACTCTGGCTATCCTAGAAATTGCCATAAAGTCCAGGCTTGCCTTGAACATACAGAGATCCACCTGCTGAGACTGAGAACACATACTGCAGCTCCTGGGTGCTGTTTTAAGCTGTTCATCCCAGGCATTGTGAACTCTTCAGGGCTTTAGATGCTGAGGCTGTTTATACTGTCTTCTATAACTCACTGAACTACTATCAGAAAATCTCTCCATCCGGTATTTTACCCTGTCTTCTCTCATAGATACTAGTCACCACTGTATCTGTCTGGGACTTGCAGTTGGAAAAGTCCTATGTAGACATCAAAATCCAGGTCTTGTCCCTCTGAATGCCAGACGTACAATGTGTCTAAACTCCAAAACTCTGCTACAGCAGAATGGTCTCCCTCTGAGATTCTCTCGGCTGAGAATGGTTGTGTGAGTGAAGCCTGCTAGCAAGCCTGGGATCTCTGGAGGAACCTGTGCTGAGAGAAGACAAAGAAGCCAAATCTAAGTTTCTTTTTCTCAGAAGAGTTAACAGGGAGGACTTTGAATGTGGTCACCCCAAGCAAAGGGCAAAAGCTTAAAGCAGTAGATTCGCTAATTATCCTGATCGGAACAGTTGCAGAATGTTTGCAGTGTCCAGACACCATGCTGTTGTGCCTTGTAAATGTGCATATGGTCCTGGGTGTGAACCGTGCGTTACAGTTGAGAGGAACTGATTCCAAATAAGCCCCGCCTTCTGACTCCTACCCTTTCCACAGGTCTTCATAGCTATAGAGGAGGTCACGCGCTGCCACATCAGATTTACCTTCCGACACAGGTCATCTCAAGAATGTAAGTCTTAGGAGGGCTGGGGCACATTTCCATCTTAAACTGTACTGTCGTCTCCTGCCATGCTTTGTGAATTTGAAAATGTGGGAAAAAATGGGCAATTTTAGCTCAGAATTCATAAGGTGTTGGGAAAATAGAACAGTGTTTTGTTTTTGCTTTGTTCTGAGCGCTGGGGATTGAATTCACGGCCCTGTGCCTGACAGCCATGTGCTCCACCATTAAGGTGCATCCTTTGCCCTGTACTTTTGTAGCTGCTTATTTTTGATACAGGATCTCAATATGTAGCCCAGGGTGGCCTCAAGCTTGAATTCTTCTTCTCGCCTCAGTTTCCCAAGTAGCTGGAGTTGTGAGTCACCATCTCTAGCTTTGTTAAAGGGGTTGAGGCAGGGGGGTTGCCATGAATGAGTCTGATATGAAAGTCCTCCCTCCTACTGTGTGGAGAAAGTGTTGGATGGAAAAGGCATGAAGATAGAAGGAAGGGCTTACAGAGGTAAACAGATGGGGTGAGCATGCCTTGGCCTTGGGTAGGAACAGGGCATGGAGAGAGAAAGGGATCAGACTACAGAGATACATTGGACATGACATTGATTGACAGGGCTGAGATTGGTCAGCACTATCAGTCTGGTTTGGATGATTCCATAGACGGTGGTCTCATTCATTAGGCAATATAGAAAATAGCCCATATGTGAAATATCAGGCAGTCTCAATTTGAGAGCAGCTATGACACAGACAAGTTTACTGCTGACCTGTGTTGATTCTGCTATGGTTGACCATCACACACATCCAGAGACAAGCTTACTGCTGACCTGTGTTTATTGTGCTATGGTTGACCATCACACACATCCAGAGCAACTGTGAAATTAACCGCCACAGCCATCTCCTTCTGGTGTCTACCCACATGGTTTAGGCATGTATTTCTGTTTTTTCAGCCAGAGATAAATCAGAGCGAGCTTTTGGGGTGGCCTTTGTGAAACTGATGAACACGGACGGCACCACCCTGCAGGATGGGAGACATGATCTGGTGGTATACAAGGTGATACTTATAGAACCAGACTTCAGAATGGCTCAGTACACACCTGTTCCCTTTGGATGTGGTTTTTCAGGCTTGTTTGGGATTTACATGTGAAAACTTCAGAAATCTATTGAAAGTTGCTCTCTAAAGTCTAAAGGGCTCCAAGTCATACCTTGGTTTTGCACCTCTTAGGGGAGAGTGAGTTGCCTGATTAGTGAATGTTCCAGGAGTATCTCACTGTAGGGTAAAGGGTGTGCCTTGGTCCTGAATAGTAAAGGGCAAGGCCCTTGATCATGCTGTCCATTATCCCAATGACACAGACAGTGAAAGGCTGTGTCTGCCTAGAACCTGGTAGGGTATGATAGGATATGGTTTTCATACCACTGTAACTCAGGCACCATTTTTTTTTTCTTTTCTTTTTTATTCTGTCTAGGCCCCACTGCCTTTCCTTGCTCACTGTTCTGACTGAGATTTTAGAGTTTAAAGTACATACTGGGAGATCTCAGTTCGCCAGCAATATTTTGCAGAGGGCAGCTGATGCACAGTAGGCAGCTCATCTGAGTTGTACCTCACCAGTGAACATTCTCTTTCCTCAGCATGTCTTTGGTCTCTGAGTACTTTCAGAACCCATAGGGAGCTACTTATTTCTCCATTGGCCCAATGAAGTATACCCGTGACCACGTATAAGTTCAAGAGTTCAAAAGAATCAAACTCAACCTTATTCTGTAATGCATGTATTTACTTCTGGTAGAGAATAGGTTCTGATTTCTAGTTCACGGCTTACTTTATTATTATTCCATGATAAAGTTATTTCTTCTGTGAACTCTATAGGATGATAATGTCTAAATGATAGGGGATTATAAATATAATCTGATACAAGTCACACATCCCCTACTAAGAATGACCATGCTTCTTTTGGGGAGGGTATTTCTTTCTAGTGTGTGAGAGATGCTGCCCAGTTTCTAGTTTTTCTAACTTGCTTCCCTTGCAGGGTGACAATAAGAAAATGGAAGACGCTAAATACTACCTGACCCTGCCTGGGACCAAGGCAGAGATGGAGGAAAAAGAGCTGCAGGCATCCAGAAACCCATCTGTCTTCACGCCCAGCAAAGACAGCACAAAAGACAGCTTTCAGATTGCCACCCTTATTTGTTCCACAAAGCTCACCCAGAACGGTAGGTGTGGGGCCCCATGGGCACAAATGGGCCTGCTCTGGTCCTCCTAGGCTCCTTGGTTAGACTCATGATGCTAGACCATGTGGTGGCAGGTCTTCTGAGACAGGATGCTTGGTGGTTGGAATTTGCCCTCTGTTCCTCCTCTACCAGTGTTCTACAAGGCTGTGACAGTTACTTCTCCTGGTTCAGTGACAAAATGCCCAACAGAAGCCATTTGAGTAAGGAGAGTTTATTTTGGCTCTGATGCCAAGTCACGATGTCCGTCACAATGGGGACAACATGGGAGCGTGAGGCAGCTGGTCACACAATCAGGAAGCAGAGTGTGATGAATGCCCTTGTGCAGCTCCCTTCTACCTTCTATGGAGACTGGGACCCTGGCCTGTGCAACGAGACTGTCCGCATTTTAAGTGGGGCTCCCCACCTCAATTAGCACAATCTAGAAACTCCCTCACAGACATTTACTCAGAGGTTCGTCTCCTAGGTGGCTCTAGATCCTGTCAAGTTGACAAAATAAGTTGCCATCATGAGTACTTGTTCACACCAGAAACCCTAAGCACATTCACGAATGGGTGGAATTCAGAAGTCTCCTGTTACCTTCCATCCAGACATCAAAGATAACACTGGGGGGGGGGGGTTGTTTGTTTGTTGTCATAGATAGTCCAGGAAAAGTCAGTAATTAGGCATGGATTCTGGCAGTAACCAGTCTCTTGCCCAAACGGGGATGGCAGAGAGCAGTTTGTTTCTGTTACCCGCCTCCCTTTTTGACAAACAGTCTCACTATGTAGCCTAGATTAGTAGTGATTCTCCTGTCTCAGCTTACCAAGTACTGTGCCAGTAGGTATGAGCCCCTATGCCCAGCAGAGTTCCTCTTTCTCCTGGTTTTCCCCCTTCCATTGCTCCAGGAAACGAGGAATTTCCCATAAAATCAGCAGCATAGTGTAAATGAGGCGCCATTTTGTTTCTCGGGAAACCTCTGGCATTCGTTTTAACCACTTATATTTAACATGGCGTTCGACAGCATCATCAGTCACTCATTAAACCTGTGCCACATAGAAGGAACCCTGCTAGCCATCGAGCCCAGAATTTACGCCCAGGAGTCTTCCTTACTTTAGCAGGTCTGTATCCCAGGAGCTGTGCACAGGATCAGGCCTGTGAGCATGAGGCTAACTTTGGTTGGAGCTGGAGAACAGTAGCACTGTCTTGGGAGAGTGGACTGCAGAGGGAAGGCCCACTCGGGACTCAGCTCCTGGTTGTTCTTTAGAAGGAGTCAGTATTGGGTTGATGTTGACAGATTCTGGTTGGCTAGAGAGTAAGGGTGGTGTTTCAACTTGGTCCTGCAGCTGTGCTTAAGAGAGTGAAGTTCAGAAGCTAATCTACATGGGAAGGCGAACTCACTTAAGGTAGAAAGTGTCCTTAGCTTCATAGAAGACAAAACAAACTTGTCCCAGTCACATGGGCCTGACTGTGTGTGTGTGTGTGTGTGTGTGTGTGTGTGTGTGTGTGTGAGAGAGAGAGAGAGAGAGAGAGAGAGAGAGAGAGAGAGAGATAAACTGCTGATCAAATGTGAAGGTATAGCAGTCACAGAAGTTGGTTGTAACTCCTAGACATTGAACTTGGCACTAGTGAGATGTGCATCACCACTTATGTGTGAGGATGTTTTCTGATATTTACAGTGCGGACACACTGGCAGTAGTCCAAATGGCTGGTGGCTGGAATCCATTTAAATTTTAGAGTTTAATTGAATAACGAAATGTATGTGGCTACTGAATACTGAGTTTTAAATCATAGTTAATGCCAGCACTCGGGAGGCAGAGCCAGGTGGATCTCTGTGAGTTTGAGGCCAGCCTGGTCTACAGAGTAAGATCCAGGACAGGCACCAAAACTACACAGAGAAACCCTGTCTCAAAAAAACAAAAAAAAAAGAAAAAATCATAGTTAATGGCCTGGTAAACTTGTTACTCTCTGCGTATGATTCTGATTTTGTTTCAGTGTATATAAGTTAGAACAAGAATGCCTCTGTCAGCTGGGCGGTGGTGGCACACACCCTTAATCCCAGCACTCGTGAGGCAGAGCCAGGTAGATCTCTGTGAGTTCAAGGCCAGCCTGGTCCACAAAGCGAGTTCCACGAAAGGTGCAAAGCTACACAGAGAGAAACCCTGTCTCAAAAAACCACCACCACCAAAAAAAAATAAAAAAGAATGCCTCTGTCAGACCCATCTCTGAAGTGACTTCCATGTGACTTGGTTTCCCCATCTTTTAAATGAGAGTAACAAATAGTACATGTTGACTATCCCTTTTATGGAATACTCGGGACTAGAAATACTTTGGATTTCTGATTAAAAAAATATTTTTATGGGGTGTGTTCTGGGAGAAGTCTAGTCATGAAATTCATTTGTTCCTGCATTTGTTAGCTGTCATGTTTAGAATCAGATCAAACTGTAGCTAAAGCCCACTCCTGCTGCCCCTCGGTAGTCATGTGACCTAAAGCAAGTGCCACAAAGCCTATTTTCTCCTCTGAAAAACAAAATCCTTACAGTACGGTTGTGACGCCAAAGTGAGCTGATATGTTTCTGTGTTGCCCCTTCCCCAAGAATCTGCCCAGACACGGATATCTATCAGGCAGGAAGTTGGAGACTGAGAGTCTATGCTTACTTTTATAATGATGATGTCATCATTTGAGAAACATGAGTTCCAGTCCGTCATCATTTTATGTTCATGCACATCAGTAGCTGATTGTTTTTCTCCTTTGAGGGACTAAAGAGTGTCACAAGGTTTCCTCTGATTTATATGAGATAATAAATTGCAGTAACGCCTGAGGTATTTTGTAAATCAGCTACCATGAAGAGCAGTTAACTTTTAAAAATCTTTGTGTGTGTGTGACATGTGGGTGTTCATGTGTGTGCTGACAGGCATGTACCGCATTACACATGAGTAGGTCAGAGAACACCCTTGGATGTCAGTCCTCACCTTCCATCTTGTTTAAGGCAGGGTCTTTTGTTTGCTACTCTGTAAACCAGGCTGTCTCCTTCTAGGAGCACTGGGGCTTTAGATATACCCTACTGCAGCCAGCCTTATGTGGGTCTGGAGATCCGAACTCGGGTCTTTAGACTTGCATGATAAGCACTTTTATACCTGGAGCCATTTCTCCAGCCTGGCAGCAGTGATCTTTTCTAGAAATGTCTGTAACCTTGTCTTCTAATATCTGTGGTTTGTGTTCTTCCCAGTGGACCTGCTCGGCTTATTAAATTGGCGTTCCAACTCTCAGAACATTAAGCACAACCTGAAGAAGTTGATGGAAGTGGATGGAGGAGAGATTGTTAAGGTATGCCTTTATGTCCGTAGCTGCAAGTATACCTTACTGTGTCACCGGTTCAATAATTTCAGTTAAGCCGAGAGGAAACCTAAAACTCAGTATCTACAGGACTAAGCCAGTGTGCCAATCTTACAAAAATCTTTTATACACATCTCTTCTATTAGAACAGGATGATGCCCAATTTTTTTTTTTTCTACAGCATGTAGCAGGATGAAACCCAGATAACCTCTCTGTTCTCTTGCCTTCAGTTTTTACAGGATACACTAGACGCACTTTTTAACATAATGATGGAAATGTCAGACAATGAAACGTACGACTTCCTGGTGTTTGATGCGCTGGTAAGCTGTTTCACATGTTTTTTAAGTACCATAAATATCATCAAGCAAAATTACAAAATTATTCATGTACATCTCTCTGAATATTTCTTCAGCCTAAACTCTGAGAAATCCAATTAGGAACTAAGGTCTTGTTTTCCAAGCTCTTACTTTCTATTTGATCTCACTTTTTTGACATCCTTTCACTTTCCCATTAGGGAAAACAATGGGTTTAATTATGTTAGAGATTGCCAGGCACTTGAACTTCTTTTCTCATCCTCTAGTCAAAGCCTAGGAGAAGCCCTTGCTAAAGAACCATGTATGTCCTTGTCTGGCCGTGTCAGGGAGGCTGCATTCACCAGTCTGAGATGGATCTTAGTGTCCTTGTGTACCAGAGGCAGCCTAGCAGACAAGTTTGTCACACAGTACCCAAACCTGTTCTAACAACTGGAATCAGAAGAGGGATGCGTCACAGTGGGAAGTGGGAGAGGCAGGGGACGTCCTGAAACAGGAGGAAGCAGACACACCTAACCAAGCCTCCTTTCCTCACCGCTGAGGGGAGTCTAGGACAGGATTTGACCTGAAGATTGGGACTGAAGATGTAGGTAGATTGCGAATGTGCGGTGTTTACCAGTGTGAAGAAACTGGTCATTTTAGCAGCGGGTCAGGGCATCGGAGCAAACGTTGGAAGATGGAGCCAGGCAACGCAGTCACCATGAACTGAACTTGGTCATGCCCTACTTTATGAGGAAAAGAGGCCAACTAGAGACCATGGAGATGAACCCCAGCGGGACAGGCAATCACAAGTGCCTCTTTTTATACACACTTGTCCTATGTGCACTCCATAGACATAAGGTGACACATAGGGAAGAAATGGGGAGACCAAACTCTGACGTTCACAGGGTATTACTACTCAGCTTGGGGAAAATCTCATGGAGACTTTTGTTAGTTTAGTTAATTCCCACAAACCACTTTCTCTATCTCTCTCCTGCCCTCCTGTGTTCTTCTGTGCCTTAACTCACCTGTGCACCCCTGTGACATTAGCGTCCCACAGCCAGTGGTGATAGCATGGATGAGCTTGCCCATAGCAATATGCTGGACTCATATAATCTGTCTATGTTAAACGTGAACCCTAAGACTTCACTTCAGCATGGATAGTAGACTAGAAATGCCACCAAATGTTAGAGTCTTGGTCCAGGCAGAGCGTCTGGGCTGTGCAGTACTGTTGTTAATGCTGGTCACCTTTGGCAGGTCTTCATCATCTCCCTGATAGGAGACATCAAGTTTCAGCATTTTAACCCTGTACTTGAAACCTACATTTATAAGCACTTCAGTGCCACCCTGGCCCATGTGTAAGTATGACTCGGGGTCTGGTATGTTCCTGGGGCTGGACAGTTGAGAAATCAGAGCCCTTCATGCATTCTGTGTGGCTGGAGGGGGGGACTGTGTCCTAAGCATCTTTGTGGAAAGAGGCCATTTGAATAATGTGTCAGTGGAACTAGGTGTTGGACTCAGTGCTTTCCTTCAGGAAAAGGAGACATTTCTTAAAACCCCAGAGTGTGGGCTGGGGAGATGGGACGGTCAGCAAAGTGCTTGCTGTGGAAGTACAAGGACCTGGGTTGGATCCCTAAGACCCAAGTCAAAAGCCAGTCATGGTGATGTGTGCCTGTGACCCCAGCACTGGAGAAGTGGATACAGGGGGATTCCCCAGGCTTGTTGGCTGGCTAGTTACATTGAATTAGTGAGCTCCAGGGAGAAATTGTCTCAAAAATTAAATGGAGAGTGATTATGGAAAACACCTGATGTCGACCTCTGGCTTCAACACATGTGCTCACTCACATCCATCTGTATGTACATACACATGTGCAAATGCATGTATGTACATAAAACCAAGAAGGTAAAACCCAAGGGCATACAATGGGGAGATGGAGACAGGCACAGAAACCAAACTCAGGAGCTTCCGAATCAGATGTCACTGAGATGGACGTGAGGCACCAAGGGGGTCCAACAATGAACTAGGCAAAAGCAAGCCCAGTAGAAAGGCAGGCCACATCCTCAGCCCTTCCCCACAATGTTTTGGGGAACTGAGTGCTAATAGGAATCAGGAGATTTGGTTTATTTTCCTTTTACCCACGAGGCAGTAGTATGAACCTTTTGCATAGAGCAGCCTTTTTTCAGTGTGCAGTTTGTGGCTCACTGACTAGAGGAACCAACCTGCTGGGTCTACTCAGCTTCCCCTAGTGCTCAGCCCCATGTGACCTGACAACCCCAGCTCATTAATTCCAGTTATCGTGCTGAGTGATGGGACCTATTATGACAGGAAGGTAGCTGGGACTGGTTAGCTCTGGACAGTGGCTCATGCCATGTCACATTGATTACTGTGGTGTGATGTGTCAGGCCAGATCATTGTGCCTCAGTGGTGTTTTCTACACCAACCATTCATGAAGATACAGGAACACAAGTCCTACAAAGGAGATGTTACACAACATGCTCATCAGCTAGCCTTATGATCAGTGAATGCCTTGTGGGTCAAGAAGGCAGCAGACACACCAGCATTTGGTGTATTCCCACCCAGCACCTTGACCTTCCAAGAGGTCAGCGCCTATAACTAAGATAGTTGTAGATTATTACACTGAGCCCAATGAGACTCTTAGGCAAAATTGAATTCCTGCCTCTGCCACGCAGGAGCTGGGATGACAGATTCTCACTTTTTCACCTGTCTCCTACGGGAATTTTCAATAGCCGAGAATACAAGACAAAACTCAGCACACAGACAAGGTCAGTAAGGAGCTCAGGGTCAGACACATACCTGCCAGAGGGTAGCCAGTTGGCACTCTCCTGCCTGCTGCTGGGTTTATTTGCAGCACTTGATTAATTCTCCATGTTTCCCTTGGATTTCAGGGTGAATTTGAGGGGGGAGGGAAAGAGAAAGGGAGGGATTGAAATACAGGTGCCCTCAAAAGTCCAAGTTAACCCTGGTACCATGGTGTTGGGGAGATGATTCAGTCCATAAAGTGCTTGCTCAAGGCTGAGGGCCAGAGTTCAGTCACCAGAATCTAAGTAAAGAGGAGCGTTGTGGCACACATTTGTAATCCCAGTGCTAGGAAGATGGAGCTTGTACATATACAAATAATCATAAAATGTAAAACTTCATGAAATCCCAGATGTTTGTCTATTGGCATGATCAGAACAATGGATGATACAGAGTCAGAGTGAGTCCACTTTTCTCATCAGTGAAGACTCCGTCTGGCGCCATTTCAAATGGTTGGGGCAGGCTGGAAGGAATTAGCTTAGGCAACTGCCACAGGCAAGCATCATCTGTCCTTCACAGGGTATCGGAAGATGTCTGTTTTGAATGCCAGAAAAATAAAATAATCCCAGTAAGGCAAATCCTCTTAACTCTTTGATTCCCGTTTCCCCCTTTTCATATATATTGTGTATGTGGTATGCCTGTGTGCATGTATATGGGTATGTGCACATGCACGTGCATGCATATATGTATGTGTGTGTGTGTGTGTGTGTGTGTGTGTGTGTGTACTTGTGTGTGCTTATTTGCATCTGAAGGCCCAAGGTTGATGTCAGCAATTTTCCTAGGTCACTGCCCCAAACTTGTAGATGTAGCTAGTTTAGTTAGATGACTTGCTTCTGGGACCTAGTCTCTGCCTTCTGAGCACTGGATTACAGGTGAGCCACTAGACCTACCTGGCATTTCCTTGAGTTCTGGGGACCCAAACTCTCTAGTTCTCACACTTGCTGCTTGAATAGCAAGTGCTTTAATGGCTGAGCTGTCTCCTGGCTCCAGCTCTGTCATCTCCCAAGCCCTCTTTTCACCTCCACCAATGGAAACTTGTGCCTTGAGGTATCGAGATTCCTCCTAAATTTTCCCAGTATTTTCAAGGAGAGGGCAAGTGTCAAAGCTAGACAGACGTGGAAACAAAACAGCAGTCAGTCTGCCTTTTAAGGGCATATTTGAGAGAGTGGACTTGAAAGCTGCGCCTTGCGCTTCCCAGTTTACCGCCATCCCTTTCTGTGTTGTGTACCCCAAGGCTTGAGTGTAGTGTTGCCCATGACAATGTTGCTTTCTTACCATTTTTAGGAAACTCTCCAAGGTACTAAACTTTTATGTGGCTAATGCTGACGACCCTAGCAAGACGGAATTGCTCTTTGCTGCCTTGAAAGCCTTGAAGTACCTGTTTCGATTCATCATCCAGTCACGAGTGCTCTACTTGAGGTAATGGTCCCATTGACAGAATGCTGCTGGTACTCGCCTAGATCCCTGTGTTCTTCATGCTCATTTGTATTCAGCTTTTGCAAGCAGTTGATTGGTCAGAGTATAAGCAAACTCCAGGTCTTTAGGGGGTGGAGGTAGAGGTGGATAAGGAGATCACTGGAGAAGGTCCATGGGAGGTCCTTCCGCATCCAGAACTCATGAGTGTAAATGGCTCAATGTGCTGCTTGCTCTAGAAGTCTTGATTGGTGACCATGGCCTTAGAGAGACAGGTCTTGTGACAAGCCAGGAGCTTGGGTCTAATCCAAGTGTGGAAGCAGCACTAGGAGCAGTTGATTAATGAGAGACTAAACTCTGGCTTTTCGATGATCACCTCACTTCCTGTGTAGAACATGGACTGTGCAAGGCTGAGAATGAAAGTGAGTCACCACTGATAGGCTGCTCAAGGGTGAGACACTGAGGCTCTGCAAGTGGAGCGGGGGTTGATTCAGGAGGAAGAGCTGATTGGCTATTGTAGGACTTCATGGGGCAGCAGTAGAAAGGGAAAGGCCCTAGACCACCTTGAGTTGGGCTGGGCAGTGATGGCGTTTGCTAAAACAAGAACCGTTGAGAGCTGAGCAGAAAAATGAAGCGTGTCCCCTCGGTTGATTTTGAGCTGCTTTGGGATTAACTTAGAGGTCTTTTCTTTTTGTTTATGTGTGTATGTGGCACATGTGTTTGTACATACACGTGCAATCAGGACATACATCTGGAAGCCAGAGGACACTGAGTGATCCTCTCTATCACTTCCTGTCATATTCCCTTAAGATGGGATCTTATTGAGCCCCTAGTGATCCTCCTGACTCTGCCCCACCCCCCAGCCCCTAGTGATGGAGTTACAAGCTCATGTGGCCAAGCCTGGCTTATTACATGAGCACTGGAGATCTGAACTCAGTACTCATGCTCACACAGCAAGTGATCTTACCTACTAAACCATCTCCTTGCCCCAAGTTCTTTTCTAAGCCTTTCAATGAGTGTGTCAAAAACTAAGAATTATCACCTGGCTTAATAACATTCTCCAAGAAGTTCAGACTCCTTGGTTACTGTATTCCTTAACCAGGATGTTAAGGACTAGAAGCAGTTACAGGTTTCCAATTTTCAGAGGATTTTGGAATATTTGAAGCCATATAATAAGGTATCTTAGGCTTGGGACTGGAATCCAAACACCAAGTTCTTCTGTTTCCCATATGCCTCATGCACATAGCCTCAAGGTGGTTTTACATAATTTCTGTTGTGTGTACATTTTTACTGACCCCTCATGTGAGGTCAGATAGGGAACTTTCTACTCATGGCTTCATGTCAGCACTCATGAAAGTTTTGAGAGTTTTTAGATTTTGGGGTTTTTAGAAAGAGATCAGTCAGTGTGTTCAGGTGAGTGGAGGAGACTAACTATATATATATATGTGCGTGTGTGTGTGTGTGTGTGTGTGT